>NW_026596240.1:6119333-6186670 GCF_907164565.1 Psammomys obesus | reverse complement strand
TTTCTTTCTTTCTTTCTTTCTTTCTTTCTTTCTTTCTTTCTTTCTTTCTTTCTTTCTTTCTTTCCTGTTTTTTTTTTTTTTTGTTTAAATAGTGTTGACAGTAGGAGGTACTTACATGACAGACATATCCTGTCTTGCCCACAAGCATTTAGGGTCCTTAAAGAAAATCTCTGTGCTTAATCCAGTGTTTTATTCAGTAGTTTTACTGGCTTGTATAGCACCTGGCACATTGTAGAAGTTTTGTGATGTTTGTTAGCTTGCAATAGACCAGAGTTAAGAGACCCACATGGGGCTGAGGCCCATGACCTCAGCCTCATTATCACTGAAGCTTGGCTACGGGAAAAATATGAAAAGTGGCAGACACTTCTGCTACACTTAAGCTTTAATTAAAGTACATTTTAATTCTCAAGACAAGTTCCAGTTTAGTGACCCTGAAGAAGGGAAAAAAATTGTCCTCTGTTCGTTAACTGAGCAGGGATAGCTGCTAGAATTTTTCATTTTAAAGAAGGCAACATTAGCCTAGACAAACTGGAAATAGAACAAAGTGCCCAGAGATAGACTGAGACAAGAGAAGTCATGAAACTTTTTGAAACTAATCCATTGGTGAACCCAAAACACTGCCCCTTGCAATTTTGGATCTGCTTGAAGTACAAGGAAGAATTTTTTTTTTTGAAACTAAAACATAAAATCACTATTCCCAAAGAGCTTATGCTTCTCTTCACTGATTTTATGTGTGTACATAGTTTTTATCGTCTATCTAGACGAATTTATAATCAGCTTACTACTTATTTTCATGACTTGCTTATCTTTGCCTCTCGGCCACAAAACTTCTATGCTTCTCTAGTTGGAATAACCTTCAGTTTGGCCTGTAACCAAGGACACCAGAGAGTAGCAAAAATTATTTTACAGAGTTATTAGAAGTTGCAGAGTGTCTCTTGGACCACATCATCACTCTGCCATGCAACAGTAAACCAACCATAGATGATAGACAATGAGTGAATGGATAGAGGGTGCCATGCTCAAAATACAAGGTAGGGACATTGGAGTTTATATATAAATTATTTGTATGCTCCAAAGCTTTCTCTAAGAAGCTTTTCATATTCTATTTTAATTCATTTCTTCATTAATATTTTTAGTGGCTTAGCATAGGTATAAACTTTTTTGATGTGAAGCAAAAAGAGGATAAGAAAATGGACTGAAAAGATTGGAGAAAGTAAATTCAGAGTACATCAGATAAAATATAATGTATTTGTACATAGTAATACCACAATAAAGAGAATTTTATAGATGATTGACATATACCAGAAGATATTGTTATGCCTGATTCAAGAGACCCCAAAAGACCATCATGAGTCAAGTCCGTTGCAAAACACATGAGGATCTTTTAATTACAAGCTATAGCTTGGGCTCATATCCTCACCGCCAGAGCGGTTGAGAGCAAAGAGCCTCATGCTCAGGCTAGGTGATTGATTTAAAAATTCTGGTCCCGATTGGTCAATGTTAAAACTTTGAACTACAGGGGCCAAGATGACAGCACCAGGAGAACACCTTGTCTGAGAAGCGGGACAACACACTCCGTGCAGCGACCAGGAGACTGAACTCTGGGCCCTAAAACAACAGCAATCGATCATGTTTCCCAGGTGAGGGGAGGCTCCCACGGCGTGGGAATCGGTCGGGTCCACTCTTGGCTGCACAGCCAGAACCCGGAAGAGAACCCGGCTAATGCGGGCTTTGGGTCTCCGGGCTGGTGCTGCAAGCCTGCTTGTCCCGACCACTTTCCCAGGCTGATTGGTGGGCACAAGGGTGCCTGAGGCTGGGAGTCCCAGTCACAAAAAAACCCCACGGGGAGGGAAAGTTGCCAGACTGGTCACGGGTCACCGAGTCTTTCCCTGGAAGGTCTCTCTGACCACGGGTACCTGCCGCCATCACAATTGAGCTCCTGCTGCGCACAGATTTCAGCTGCACACCCAGCTCAAAATCCCTACTCCCTCTTCGGAGAAGGCAGGAGGCGTCCAGCAGAATCTGCCACAGACCACATTGTCTGTACCCCAACCCGAGATCGGGGCTGAGAAAACCCAATCCTTTCAGGCACTCCCCCAAACGCGGAGATAACCCTGCCGCAGCAGAGCAGAAGGATAAAGAGGCTCACAGCGGCTTCACAGTGCTGGAACTCCAGTGCAGCCGGACGGTCATAGCAAACAAACTACAGCTTGGGATCTGGAACTGTGGTCATTCTACACGTCCTGAGATTATCCTGGGTCCAGCGCAATAAGGTCTAGCCACAAGTTCTATCACCGGCGCTCCCCCCCCCCCCCCCCCCCCCAGAGACACGCCCCCCCACGGGTCAGGATCCAACTGAGAAGCCCCAACCCCTGCTGGCACTCCCCTGAGAGCACCTCCATAAGCTTGCCCTAGCAGAGGAGAAGGTCAGAGGGGAAGGACAGAGAGGCAGCCTGCCAAGGACACAGCACCCTCTCTCCAGCTTACCCAGATGCCCCTAGCAGAGAAACCCAAGCTCTGGATCTGAGGACACTCAACCCTAACCGGTACTCTCTTGGGATCAGCAAACATAGATTCTACCGCCAGGCTGCTTCTGACAGAGAGATCTGAGCCCGGGATCTGGGATTGAGTACACTCATCCTAACTCTTTCCTGCGCCACCCAGGGACCAGTCAACATAACCCCTCCTGGCAGAGGGAAAGGACAAAGAGGCAGCACACAGGAAAGGTGGACACCGAGTCCTGCGGCCACAGTGTCACAGAGCTGACTGATAGCCTACCTGTGCTCTTCCGCAGCAGGACCAAAACAGAGAGTAGTGAGCAAGGGGAACCCCTGTGAATTCCAACTGGTCCTGCAAGAGATCGAGTGAGCCTTCTAGGGAGAGATTGCCCCAGACCCAGGGCCTCTCCACAGATGCAACCAGACGAGATCCCTGCCACCCACACCCCTAGTGTGGGCATCATAGGGATTCTTGGGATAGCAACCCCAACATTGAAGCCTCTGCCTTGTGGGTCCACCAGGATAATCCAGGCAAACAATCCCTGGATCTCAGTCAGAACTGTGTAATAGTGGCTTGCAGGCCACTGCAATAGTCAGAGAATCCGCACATGCACACTGCGCCCTCTAAAAGCACATGCGAATAGCGCCAGCGTCACATTCCTTAGGCAAAACTGAAAACACAGTGCACACTCCCAAAGCAGTGAACCTTTCTCATCTTCCTGAAAAAACACTCCAGAAAACAGAAAGAGAGGATTATAGCCCAAACTACAATCTCGAGGAACAACCAGTGAGGATTATAAATAACCATATGGCTAGAGGCAGACGTAAGAACACTCCCAACAAAAATCAGGACATAATGACCTCACCAGCAACCCCACAAAACAAAGGACACTTCAATTCACTAGATATACAAGAAAACGACCTCAAAACCATGTTTCTCCAGCTATTAGAGGCCCATAAAGATGAAATGAACAAAGCCCTCAGAGAAATAACCAAAGAAATTGAGACTAACCAAGAGGAAACAAATCGTGCTCTCAGAGAAATGACCACGAAAATTGAGGCAAACAGAGAAGAAATGCACAAAGCTCTCAAAGAAATGTCCACACAAATGAAGGCAAATAAGGAAGAAATAAACAAAGCTCTCATAGAAATACAGGCAATTATACCCAAAGAAGTAGAGGCACAATTAGTGATACATAAAGAGGAAACGGACAAAAAAATAGAAGCTATCATTGAAAAGCAGGAGTCCACATTCAAACAGATGAAGGAAATGGTGCAAGACATGAAAACAGAATTAGAATCAATAAAGAAAACACAAATAGAGAAAAACCAGGAGCGGGAGAACATAGAGAAAAGATCAGGAACTACAAAGGTAAACATCACCAACCGAATACAAGAGATGGAAGAAAGAATCTCAGGAGCCGAAGATACACTTGCGGAAATTGACACATCTCTCAAAGAAAAAATAAAATCTGAAAAGTTCCAAACACAAAACAATCAAGGACACCATGAAAAGACAAAACCTAAGAATAATAGGAGTAGAAGAAAAAGAAGACATCAGGCTCAAAGGTCCGGAAAATATTTTCAAGAAAATTATAGAAGAAAACTTTCCCAACTTAAAGAAGGAGATGGCCATAAACATAAAAGAGGCCTACAGAACACCAAGTAGACTAGACCAGAAAAGAAATTCTTCACGTCACATCATAGTCAAAACACTGAACCTACAAAACAAAGAAAAAATTCTAAAAGCAGCAAGGGAAAAAGGCCAAGTAACACATGAAGGTAGACTTATCAGAATCACACCAGATTTCTCAACAGAAACTATGAAAACCAGAAGGGCCTGGACAGAAATCATACAGTCCTTAAGGGACCACAGATTCCAACCCAGACTATTATACCCAGCAAAACTTTCAATCAACATAGACGGAGAATTGAAGATATTCCAAGACAAAACCAAGTTTAAACAATATCTACATAGTAACCCAGCTCTACAGAAGTTAGTAGAAAGGAAACTCCAAACCAAAGAAAACAACTACATCGAAGGAAACAGAGGAAATAGATAACTACACAACAACAACAAAAAAAACAAAAACAAAAGAAGACAAGCAATGAAACTCAATGACACCACCAACACCACATCTAAAGTAAGTAACAATTGTTGGTCACTAGTTTCTATCAACATCAACGGACTCAACTCCCCAATTAAAAGACACAGACTAATAGAATGGTTGCGGAAACAGGATCCATCACTCTGTTGCATCCAAGAAACACACCTATGCAACAAAGATAAACACTACCTCAGAGTAAAGGGCTGGAAAAATGTTTTTCAAGCAAATGGTTCCAGAAAACAAGCGGGAGTAGCCATCCTAATATCTAATAAAATAGACTTTCAACCCAAGTTAATCAAAAAAGATAAGGACAGCCACAATATTCTCATCAAAGGAAAAATCCACCAAGAGGACATCACAATTTTGAATATCTATGCCCCAAATACAAGAGCACCTACATTCGTAAATGAAACAATATTAAAGCTTAAATCACACATTGATCCTAAAACCCTAATAGTGGGAGACTTCAACACTCCACTCTCACCAAAGGACAGATCAACTAGACAGAAAACAGTGAAATAAAAACACTTACAGAGACCCTAAATCAAATGGACCTAATAGACATCTACAGAACTTTTCATCCAAACACAAAAGAATATACCTTCTTTTCAGCACCGCATGGAACCTTTTCCAAAATAGACCATATAGTTGGTCATAAAGCAAGCCTCAACAGATACAAAAAGATTGAAATAATCCCTTGTATTCTATCTGACCACCATGGACTTAAGCTGGACCTCAACAACAACAGAAATAACAAACAGCCGACATGCACACAGAAACTGAACAACTTGCTACTCAATGACAGCTGGGTTAAGGAAGAAATAAAGAGAGAAATTAAAGACTTCCAAGAATTCAATGAAAATGAAGGCACAACATACCCAAATTTAGGGACACATTGAAAGCAGTGCTCAGGGGAAAATTTATAGCACTAAGTGCCTACAAGAAGAAATCCGTAACATCACATACAAACAACTGAATGGCCCAACTGAAAACCCTAGAAAAAAAGAAGCAGATACACCCAAGAGGAGCAGAAGGCTGAAAATAATCAAACTCAGGGCTGAAATCAATCAATTAGAAACAAATAAAACTATTCAAAGAATCAATGAAACAAAAAGCTGGTTCTTTGAGAAAATCCACAAGATAGAAAAACCCTTAGCCAAACTAACTAAAAAGCAGAGAGAATCTATCCAAATCAACAAAATCAGAGATGAAAAGGGTGACATAACTACAGACACAGAGGAAATTTAAACAATCATTACGTCATACTACAAAAGCCTATATGCCACAAAATTTGAAAACCTAAATGAAATGGACAATTTTCTTGATAGATTCCATCTTCCAACATTAAGTCAAGATCAGGTAGAAAGACTCAACAGCCCTATATCTCCCAAGGAAATTGAAGCAGTCATTCACAGTCTCCCCTCCAAAAAAAGCCCTGGGCCAGATGGTTTCAGCGTGGAATTCTACCAGACCTTCAAAGAAGTGCTCACACCAATTCTCCTCAAACTATTCCACAAAATAGAAACATTATCAAACTCATTCTATGAAGCAACAGTCACCCTGATACCTAAACTACACAAAGACCCAACAAAAAAGAGAACTTCAGACCTATCTCTCTTATGAACATTGACGCAAAAATACTCAATAAAATACTTGCAAACCGAATCCAAGAACACATCAAAGATATCATCTACCACGACCAAGTAGGCTTCATACCAGGCATGCAAGGGTGGTTCAACATACGGAAATCCATCAATGTAGTCCACCACATAAACAAACTGAAGGAGAAAAACCACATGATCATCTCCTTAGATGCTGAAAAAGCATTTGACAAAGTCCAACACCCATTCATGTTTAAAGTCTTGGAGAGATCAGGAATACAAGGCACATATCTAAACATAGTAGAGGCAATATTCAGCAAGCCTATAGCCAACATCAAACTCAATGGAGAGAAACTTAAATCAATCCCACTGAAATCAGGGACAAGACAAGGCTGCCCACTCTCTCCCTACCTCTTCAACATAGTACTTTAAGTCCTAGCCAGAGCAATAAGACAACTAAAGGGGATCAAGGGGATACAAATCGGAAAGGAAGAGGTCAAAGTGTCACTATTCGCAGATGATATGATAGTATATATGAGCGACCCCAAAAATTCAACCAGAGAACTTCTCCAGTTGATAAACACCTTCAGCAAAGTGACAGGATACAAAATCAACTCAAAAAAATCAGAAGCCCTCCTCTATACCAAAGACAAAAGAAATTAGGGAAACAACACCCTTCACAATAGCCACTAATAACATAAAGTACCTTGGGGTGACACTAACCAAGCAAGTGAAAGACCTGTTTGAGAAAAACTTCAAGTCTTTGAAGAAAGAAATTGAAGAAGATCTCAGAAGAGGGAAAGATCTCCCGTGCTCATGGATTGGTAGGATTAACATTGTGAAAATGGCCATCCTGCCAAAAGCAATCTACAGATTCAATGCAATTCCCATCAAAATACAAACTCAATTCTTTACAGACCTTGAAAAAAAAGATTCTCAGCTTCATAAGGAGAAACAAAAAACCCAGAATCTCCAAAACAATCCTGTACAACAACAGATCATCTGGAGGTATCTCTATCCCCAATCTCAAGTTGTACTACAGAGCAATAGTAATAAAAACTGCATGGTATTGGCATAAAAACAGAAAGGAGCATTAATGGAACCACATAGAAGACCCAGAAATAAACCCACACACCTGTGAATACTCAATTTTTGACAAAGAAGCCAAAACCATTCAATGGAAAAAAAGACAGCATCTTCAACAAATTGTGCTGGTCCAACTGAATGTCTACATGCAGAAAAATGAAAATAGATCTACATTTATCACCCTGTACAAAAATAAAGTCCAAGTGGATCAAAGACCTCAACATAAAACCAGATACTCTAAATCTGTTAGAAGAAAAAGTGGGGAACAGCCTAGAACTCATTGGCACAGGCGACAACTTCCTGAACAGAACACCAACAGCACAGGCTCTAAGATCAACAATCAATAAATCGGACCTCATGAAACTGAAAAGCTTCTGTAAAGCAAAGGACACTGTCATCAAAACAAAATGCCTGCCTACAGATTGGGAAAGAATCTTCACTAACCCTTTATCTGACAGAGGACTAATATCGAGTATATACAAAGAACTAAAGAAGCTGAAAAGCAGCAAACCAAGTAATCCACTAAAAAAATGGGGAACAGAGCTAAACAGAGAATTCTCGACAGAGGAATATCGAATGACAGAGAAACACTTAAAGAAATGCTCATCCTCATTAGCCATCAGGGAAATGCAAATCAAAACGACCCTGAGATATCACCTTACACCCATCAGAATGGCCAAGATAAAAAACTCAAGGGACAACACATGCTGGAGAGGTTGTAGAGAAAGGGGAACCCTCCTCCACTGCTGGTGGGAATGTAAACTGATACAACCACTCTGGAAATCTATCTTGTGCTTTCTAAGACAATTAGGAACAATGCTTCCTCAAGACCCAGCGATACCACTGCTAGGTATATACCCAAAGTTTGCTCAAATACACAAAAGGGATATTTGCTCAACCATGTTTATAGCAGCATTATTTGTAATAGCCAGGACTTGGAAACAACCCAGATGTCTATCAAAGGAGGAATGGGTACAGATATTGTGGTATTTTTACACAATGGAATACTACTCAGCAATCAAAAAGGAGGAAATCATGAAATTTGCAGGAAAATGGTGGGATCTAGAAAAGATCATCCTGAGTGAAATATCCCAGAAGGAGAAGGACAAACACGGTATATACTCACTTATATAGACCTATAAGATATGATAAACATAATGAAATCTGTACACCTAAAAAAGATAATCAAGAGAGCGGACATGGGGTAAGATTATCAATCCTCATTTAGAAAGACAGATGGGATGCGCATTGATCATATGACAGGAGTCTACTGAGCGCATATGAAGGACTCTAACTAGCAGTGTTTTCAAAGCAAAGACTCATGACCAAACCTTTGGCAGAGTACAGGGAATCATAAGAAAGAAGGGGAGTTAGTCTGATGAGGAAAGGATAGGAGCTCCACAAGAACCAAATATATCTGGGCACAGGGTCTTTTCTGAGACTGACATGCAACCAAGGACCATGTATGAATGTAACCTAGAACCTCTGCTCAGATGTAGCCTGTGGTAGCTCAGTAACCAATTGGTTTCCCATAGTGAGGGGAACAAGGACTATTTCTAACAGGAACTCAATGACTGGCTCTTTGGCCTCCCCACCCCCCAAGGGAGGAGCAGTCCTGTTAGGTCACAGAGGAGAGCTTTGCAGCCAGTCCTGAAGATACCTGATAAAACAGAATCAGATGAATGGGGAGGAGGTCCCCCCCATCAGTGGACTTGGCAAGGGGCACGGTGGAGACGAGGGAGGGAGGGAGGGACTGGGAGGGAATGAGGGATCGGGACACGGCTGGGATACAGAGTTAATAAAATGTAACTGATAAGAAAAAAAATAAAATTCAAAAAAAACAAAAAAACAAAAAACAAAAAAACAAACAAACAAAAAAAAATTCTGGTCCCTTCTAGTGCTCGCAAAGGAGGGGAATTCCTGCTTGGCAAATGTCTATTCATTGAAACACTAAAAGGGATTGGTGCATTTTGAATTGATTGGCCCCAAAACCCTTAATGGTTTGGCTTCCCTTCTTTGGCTGTCCTAGGGGAGAGAGGTACCTGAGCTGGCTTCCTAACAACTATATGTCTAGTGGGTGAGAAAAGAATGCAGTAAGGCTGGTGCTCCCAATAGGTGGCTGGACATGTCTTCACCTGTCTGGCCTTTGTTCAGGCTTGTGCTTTAAACTTTAATTCCATAACTCAAAAAGCTAATTTTTAATTCTTTGATCTCTCAGTATACATATAACAAACAAGTAAGTCTTACAAAAGATATACATATATACATATATATATATATATATATATATATATATATATATATATATGAAAGGAAGTAAATGAGATACTTTACCCTGGATGTAATAACCAGTGATTGTTTTGTTTTGTTTTGTTTTTTGGCATCAAAAAAAGATGACTATGGATTCTGGGCTGAAATCTTCCAATTATTTCTTTGAAAGGCAGAGACTAGAGTCAAATCCAAGAGTTTCCTAGCATAGCAATATTCACTTTTTTATTATGGATAGTGTAACAAAGCATAGACATTATCAAGAAATGAGTCTCAGACCTCGTCTACCACCTCCCAAATCTTCAGGGTTAAACAGAAAACCAAATGCTCTGAGTAACGAGGCAGCAAACCAAAGAAGAATTTGTGGAACTGGACATTCCTTCTCATTTTTACAAATTGGTTTCTTTGACCTGGTTTGACCCTTAGGTAGTACTTGCAAAATGGGAAAATAATACAATAGAAAGCTACTGGGGACTTCAGCAAGCCATGAGAAGGTAACAGAGTCTACATTTCTTAGGTCATTATTCATATCAGAAAATTTTCTCTGATAGCTATTGCAGGGTAGACTGAGCATGCCAAAGTGAATATGCAGCTATTGAGAGCATCCCTGAAAAGTAACCATGGTTAAAGTAAAAGACACCCAAAAATCCGTGAAGCATTTAATAGTTGCTTAACATTCAACAGTTAGACCTTAAGATTTTGTCTATGCTAAGACAATTTTATCAGTTGTGGAGTAAATATGATCTAAATTCTTGGGAGTTTTGTTTGTTTTGTTTTTAATTACTGAGAATGAAGGCATATTTTTTTTGACATGATAAAAATTTATCAATGAATTAGACATTTAGATAATTGAATTTGTTAAAAACTAAAAGCTGCTGCTCAGTAAAAATCATCATCACCAAAGTAAAATAGCTCAACAAAGAACATGTGGTATAAAACACAGAACTGACAGAGGATTTGTATTTAATTTCTTTCAAATGAAAAAAAAATAACTTTCATGTATTAAAAATGTTATCAAACCTATCCCATTCCCTCCCTTTCAACTCCTCCCCATCCACCTCCAATACTTCTTACCAAACTCCTTTAAACCTTAAAAAGCATCCTCCTCCCTGTTTCCTTCTAAATTCTTGGTGTTGTGCCCAATTCAAGAGACCCCAAAAGACCGCGGGGAGTTGAACCCCTTGCAAATCACAGGAGGATCTTTATTCAAGCTTAAGCTTGGGTTGCCAATCTTCCCTGATGTAATAGGTCAGAAAGTGAGGCCCTGAGTTTCAGGGGTGTCAGAGGTTTTAAAGGGAAAAACGGCAGGCGGGGAATTCCAAGCCTTGACATTAAAGGGAAGGGTAAGTTTTGGGTGGGTGGTTCAGCAATTAAGATGACTTTTGGGCTAATTTTTCCAAGCCACCTGGCCAAACCTGAGGGTATCTAAAATATCTGTATGATAGCCTGCCGGGTGAAGTAGAGGACCCACTAGCACATTCTGTAGTATTTATGACAATATGTAGGGTAGAGGCCTGATTATAATTATCTATTTACACATTCCCTGGTATCCACGACAGCCTGCAAGGTGGAGGTCCATGTGGCCCGTCTCGGAACCTGAAGGTGAGGGTCAAGTCACTCCAAGGTCAGTCAACTTAAAATAGAGTCTGAGAAACAAAATGGAGCCACTCCTGCCATCCTAATTTCCTTCATTGGTTTAGATTATTTTCCAAATGCAACTAACTGGAGAACATTGGTCTGGTTACTAATTAAATTTAAATTGCTGGTTATTAGAAGCTTAACGTTATACATTGAAGCATGTGAGAGTAGTTTAGGGTATCATCCATTAGACATATAGGCCCTTGATTGCCTTCTGACTTATGGTGAAGATACTACACAACATTTTGGGTATCTGTCTATTACTATTATTTATTTTGAAATATTGTTATATTTCTTTTAAGGTCCTAATAATAGGACCATTATTATTGAGTTAGTAATTTACTTTTCTGCTGAAATTACATTTATTAAATGCAGTATCAACTACTATTGACTACATCTGTTCCCCTTTCTTCATGAGCATACAGAACAACTATTATTTCCTAGCTTCTCTCATTATTCAGTGTGCCCACATATGATGATTGTTGAAATGTAGTATACATGATGCATGGCCTCTCACAGATGGCCCATAGCAAACTCCCAGATCCCCCCCTTTTTGCTATTCAGCTTCCAGCCCAGTTTGTAGATAGGAAAGCCTCATGGTGTTTTGAACTTAGAAGTTGGTCGAGCTATAAGATGTAAAGAAGACATTTCCATATAAAAGATCCACCATACAGAAAGAACACACTTGGCCATGCAAACTAATATTAGCCAAAATAGTTAATTTTTATTTTAGTGAACCATTAAGATGTCCAGAGGTGTATCTGATATTGCACCTGCTGTCACCTCAATTCATAAACCATTTAGTACAGTGACCCAAACATTCATGGTGTTTTCTGGCATGTCATTTTACTTCTTTAATGGTCCTCTCTATAGTTGAGAGCCACTTTTCTTGAAATACAGAAAAGTCAGATATCATAATTTCACCCCATATAATTTTGACAACAGACTTGAAATTCAATAGTTGTTTATCCTTGCTCTACATATCAGAACAAAGCACCTCTAAGAATTAAACAATTTTTCAAAACCACACTATTGAATCGATATTCACAAAAAGATCTGGTCTGCAGCCAAAGCTAAGGCTCTTTGTGCTATGTCACCTTTTCTATCATGCGTGAAGAACCTCTAAAGAGCCTTTAATGTGCTTGCCACCCCTACCACCTTGTTCTCAGCCAACACTGAAAGATTTATGTCTCTCAGTGTCATGAAAGCATTTATGGATTCAAGATAATAGGAGGGCCAAGAAAAATGTTTTCCTAAATTTGATTAATAATTTCTCTTGGACAGCACCCAAGATGTCAGCACTTCAGAGGGCTTTCTGGCATTGTACGGCTGCACCCAGGCTAATATGAGCATTGTCAACTTCTGAATCCAAACAGTGACAAAACAAACAAACAAACACCACTAACTTAAAGTAAGTTGCTAATTTTCTTTCTTGACCCCCACCTTGTCTTCACATTTATAGCTAAGACATTGACCTCCTCTTTCTCTTTGCAGAACTCAATAGCTAGCACATTCTTTGTAAGCCCCACTCCCATTCTCACCTTTTGTCAGGTAAAGCACCATGAGGAAGCTCTTATCATCCTAACAAGGAAAGACAGCTGGAAATCCCAACTCAGTGAAACTCACAGGGATAAACACTTCTAGGACTAGGTTATCTGTTGAGTTCTGTTTGGCAGCTATAAACTTGATAAACATGTATTCCCCCTTATTAAGCCAAAATCCTTGTATGTATTACCATGTAATCATAAACTAAATGGACTGTATTCTTGCTTCAAGCATTCTTATAAAAACACTTTGAGAAAATTGTGTTCATTGTTACTCTGTAAAGGACAACAAAGGCTTACAACAGCTAAATCCATACCAGGATTTAATAGCTGAATTAACAGAAGTCAGAGTTCAAAGTAATGACTAACTGATGGGAAGTCAGTGGAGAAAAGCTGTTTAACATGATAGGGTTCAGGTAAAAAAGCAAAAAACAAAAAACATAGAAAGGTACAAATTTTCCATTACATATAAATAATACCTTAAGAGAGTACATGAGTCCACAGTTCATAAATGTATATGCTATAGGTGTTGATCACACAGGAGTTGATACAGTATAGATACCTATCAAAGAGGAATGGATGAAAAATAAATTGTTGATACCATGATGTATCATGAGACAGTGAAGAGTTAAATATATGTTCTCATATGTTAATAAACACTTCTAAGAAGGAGCAATTGATGGATGATGTTTTCCAATGTCAATATCCAAATTGCAAGACATAAACTAACAGGACCAAACCTCCTATTCCAGGAACAAGATCTAAAATCTCCCACCCAAGAAACAGCCTAGAGATAACCCCAAAAATGGGAAGGGACATCTGTTCTGGGCAGCCTTATCTTATCTTGTAGTAGTACATTCTTAACACAAGAATGTACTGGACAAAAAGCTGGACAAAAGCCAGTCAGGAATTGACCTTTGTGACTTCCCTACCACCCACCAGTTTGGGCCAGTTTGGAGCAGTTTAAAGAGCCCTCCCAAACCCTGATTAGGTCCTAGCTAGCCCTAGCCAATTATAGATGCACTCATACCCTTGCCTGTGACCTGCACCAATCACAGTAAGGATGACCTACCTGTCCCTGAAATTCCCTATAAGAAGACCTGTGAGCTTTCGTCTGGGGTCACCATTTTGCCTGGATGTGGCCCCACCATGTTGGTCTTCTGGAGAATAAACGCTTTTTGTTGTTTGCATGCTACTTGTGTCTGGGTCGTTCTTTCAGCATCTTCTAACAATACATTATTTCCCTGATATATGCAAACAGTAAGTCTGCACTAAGCTCAGAATTTAAGAGTGTTTTATAAAAAGAGGGTAGTATGTTTACACTAAAAATTAAAAGTAAAAATAATTTTACAAAGACTACAGAGAAAATGATCACTGCTCAAATTATAAGCACCTTCGTGATTTTGTGAGGCAGTAGAAGAAAAAAATGGACCACAGAGATTGCCAGGGAGAAACTCACTTTTCTGTGGACAAAATGTATCTATATGGGGCTGAAGAGAGAAACAACTCTTGAGGGGGAGTAACTGACTTACCAAAAAGCACAGAAAGAGGGGAGATTTATATATTATGGTCTTGAGAAAATAAGCAAGGAGAAGCAGACTTAGAAAAGCATGTTTACAGATGTGGGTGGATGCTGTTAGGAAACTCTCTTCAGTGGCAGGAAAATGAGTCATGGTGTTTTAGAAATCAGTGAACAGGGGCTGGAAAAATGGCAAAGTGGTTAAGAATATTTACTGGACTTTCAAAGGACCCTATTTCATATCCCAGCATGGAAATATGGAAACTTACCACCACCTGCAATTCTAAGCCCTAGGGGTCTCATGGCTCTGGACTCCTCCATCGGTCCCTGCACTTGTGAGCACATATTCATACATATTAATGCACACATTCAGGCACATGCACATACACACATCATTTAAGAACAAAGCAAACAAACAAAAAACAAAGAGCCAATCTTTCTTTGAACGAAGTTAATTGAGCCCAGGACCCAGCACAGATTGGGAGCAGCAGTTTCCTGGCCTGTGTCTACCCAGATTTGAGGCACCAGGGACCAACAGGGGCTCGTAAGCACCTGGAAAACCAGAGGACTGAGGTCATCTGAGACCACGGGCTCTACCTACAACCCCAGAGATGTAGAGGTAGACCATCAGAGACCACCAGGCCTGTTAATAAAAGAGTCAACCCAAAGGAATGATTCCATGACACAATATGTTTGCCTAATCAAGTTTGCTTCTAAAATTTTAAATACTGTAGAAAACATCTGCATATTATTCTGCTCTGGTATAGTTTGAAGGTTTGTTTTTTTCCTTCAATAAATTCTGTCTCTAAACACTGTTTTCTCTAAAGCAAAGACACCAACAAATTAGAAAAGGAGTACCCTGAAAATAAACCAATCAGGTAACACCAATTTTCAGTAGCGAAGGAAGTCCAGGAAGCTCATAGGAAATGGAGCCCATCTAACTTCACAATTAAAGATAACAGTTTTTGATACAAGAGTTTTGGCATGTTTAAGTGTTAGGATTGTGCAGAGAGGTTGTAGGGCAGGTTCATAAATCACTCCACATGACTGGTTCCACATGGGAGGTTTATTAAGGGAAGGGGAAAGGGGTCACTGAGACAGTCTCTGTGTAGGGCAAGAGAGATTGGAGGTACTGTGAATTCTCTTATAAGGTGACCCAGAGCGTGTGCAGTTGGTTTCAGGTGGTCCTCAGGTGGCTTCACAGATGCCTGATATCCAGTTTGTCAGGTCCCTTGGGGCTGGCCATAGAGATGCCTGCTTATGGATCCCAACATTAAGGAACTAGCAGTTAGGAATGTAAACATTTTTGAAGTTATTTTTTTCCATTAATTTATTTATTTAATCACTTTACAGCTTGATCAAAGCCTACTCCTCCTCTCCTCCCAGTCTCTCACTCAGACAACCCCTCATCATTTCTCATTTCACCATGGCATGTGTGCCAAACCACCCGGACACATCAAGTCTAAGCAGAACTAAGGACATCCTCTCCCACTGAAACCAGACAAAGCAGTCCGGCTATGGGAAAGGGATCCAAAGGTAGGCAAGAGAGCCAAAGACAGCTCCTACTCTATCATTAGGGAACCCACATGAAGAACAAGCTGCACATCTGCTACATACGTGTAGGGGCTTAGGTTCAGTCAATGCATGCTGTTTGTTTGGTGACTCATACTCTTAAGAGCCCGCATATGCCCAAGTTAGTTGATTCTGTAGGTCTTCTAGTGTCATTGACCCCTCTACCTCCCTTCAAACTCATATTTCTGAAAGCACATATCAGCTCAGGTGTTATTTAGTGACCTCAGGAATGTGAAGCACCTCAAGGATTCACCTGTAATATAAATTGATGAGTTTCCTTAGAGAAGAGCAATGAGAATTATATACTGAGAAGTCAGAGAACTGAGAGTGCTTTGCATACAGTACGTTCTCAGCAGGCATTGGGCATCACTCTCACTCATGTGAAGGGCATCAAGTCCACTTTAGTTTTATTTTATGTAGAATTCAAGACTCCTAGATCATGGCTGGTTGCCTGATTCAGCACAGGGGCTTTTCCTGCTTGCTCAGTCTCTCTGAAAGTCACTGTACTCTTGATTCAAAGTGACCTTTGGACAGCATTGTGGTTTTCTATTATACTTCAGGTTGATAGTGGTTTTCAAACCGTTGAATTTGGCTTCATTTTCAATTTTTTAAAAAATTTTTTATTTAACTTTTATTAATTACACTTTATTCATTTTGTTTCCCCCCATAAGCCCCTCCCTCCTTCCCTCCCGGTTCCACCCTCCCTCCCGTTTCTGCATGCATGCCACTCCCCAAGTCCACTGATAGGGGAGGTTCTCTCCTTTCTGATCTTAGTCTATCAGTTCTCATCAAAAGTGGCTGCATTATCTTCCTATGTGGCCTAGTAAGGCTGCTCCCCCCTCAGGGGGAGGTGATCAATGAGCAGGCCAATCAGATTATGTCAGAGGCAATCCCTCTTCCCATTACCCAGTGTCCAAGGTAACCCACTTGGACACTGAACTGCCATGGGCTACATATGTGCAGGGGTTCTACATTATCTCCATGAATAGTCCTTGGTTGGAGTATGAGTCTCTGGGAAGTTCCCTGTGTTCAAATTATCTTGTTCTGTTGCTCTCTTTGTGGAGTTCCCATCCCCTCCAGCTCTTACTATTTCCCACTTCTTACATAAAATTCCATTCACTCTGCCCGAAAGTTGTCCAACAGGCTCAGCATCTGCTTTGACCCTCTATACTGCAGAGGCTTTCAGAGGCCCTCTGTAGCAGGTTCCGAGGTTGTTTCCTCTTTTCTTTTTCTTCTGATGTCCATCCTCTTTGCCTTTCAGGATGGGGATTGAACATTTTAGTTAGGGTCCTCTCTTTGGCTTAGTTTGTTTAGATGTACAGATTTTAGTGGGTTTATTCTATATGGTATGTTTATATGAGTGAGTATATACCATGCGTGTCTTTTTGCTTCTTGGACAACTCACTCAGGATGATCCTTTCCAGGTCCCACCATTTACCTGCAAATTTCATGATTTCCTTATTTTTCATTGCTGAGTAATACTCCATCGTATAGATGTACCACAGTTTCTGCATCCATTCTTCAGTTGAGGGGCATCTGGGTTGTTTCCAGCTTCTGGCTATTACAAATAAAGCTGCTACAAACATGGCTGAGCAAATGTCCTTTTTGTGTACTTGAGCCTCTTTTGGGTATATGCCTAGGAGTGGTATGGCTGGATCTTGAGGAAGCGCTATTTCTAGTTGTTTGAGAAAGTGCCAGATTGATTTCCAGAGTGGTTGTACCAGTTTACATTCCCACCAGCAGTGGAGAAGTGTTCCCCTTTCTCCACAACCTCTCCAGCATGTGTTGTCCCTTGAGTTTTTCATCTTGGTCATTCTGATGGGTGTAAGGTGAAATCTCAGGGTTGTTTTGATTTGCATTTCCCTAATGGCTAATGAGGTTGAGCATTTCTTTAAGTGCTTCTCTGCCATTCGATATTCCTCTACAGAGAATTCTCTGTTTAGCTCTGTTCCCCATTTTTTAAGTGGATTACTTGGTTTGTTGCTTTTCGGCTTGTTTAGTTCGTTATATATATTGGATATGAGTCCTCTGTCAGATAAAGGGTTGGTGAAGATTCTTTCCCAATCTGTAGGCAGTCGCTTTGTTTTGATGATGGTGTCCTTTGCTTTACAGAAGCTTTTCAATTTCATGAGGTCCCATTTATTGATTGTTGCTCTTAGAGCCTGTGCTGTTGGTGTTCTGTTCAGGAAGTTTTCTCCTGTACCAATGAGTTCTAGGGTATTCCCCACTTTTTTCTCTAGCTGATTTAATATGTCTGGTTTTATGTTGAGGTCTTTGATCCACTTGGACTTCAGTTTTGTGCAGGGTGATAAGTATGGATCTATTTTCATTTTTCTACATGTAGACATCCAGTTGGACCAGAACCATTTGTTGAAGATGCTATCTTTTTCCATTGTATGGTTTTGGCATCTTTGTCAAAAATGAGGTGTCCGTAAGTGTGTGGGTTTATTTCTGGGTCTTCTGTTCGATTCCATTGATCCACCATTCTGTTTTTATGCCAGTACCATGCAGTTTTTATAACTGTTGCTCTATAGTACAGCTTGAGATCAGGGATGGAGATACCTCCAGAAGATCTTTTATTGTAGAGGATTGTTTTAGCAATTCTCGGTTTCTTGTTATTCCATACGAAGTTGAGAATTTTTCTTTCCAGATCTGTAAAGAATTGTGTTGGCAATTTGATGGGAATTGCATTAAATCTGTAGATTGCTTTTGGTAAGATGGCCATTTTTACTATGTTAATCCTGCCAAGCCATGAGCATGGGAGATCTTTCCATCTTCTCATATCTTCCTCTAATTCTTTCTTCAGAGACTTGAAATTTTTTTCATACAAGTCTTTGATTTGCTTGGTTAGGGTTACACCAAGGTACTTTATGTCATTTGTGGCTATTGTGAATGGTGTTGTTGCTCTAATTTCTTTCTCAGCCCTTTTGTCTTTTGTATACAGGAGGGCTACTGATTTTTTTGAGTTAATTTTGTATCCGGCCACTTTGCTGAAGGTGTTTATCAGCTGTAGGAGTTCCCTTGTAGAGTTTTTGTGGTCACTCATGTATATTATCATATCATCTGCAAATAGTGATAATTTGACTTCTTCCTTTCCCATCTGTATCCCCTTGATCTCCTTCAACTGTCTTATTGTTCTAGCAAGGACTTCCAGCACTATGTTGAAGAGATATGGAGAGAATGGGCAGCCTTGTCTTGTCCCTGATTTCAGTGGGATTGCTTTAAGTTTCTCTCCGTTCAGTTTGATGTTGGCTATAGGCTTGCTGTATATCGCCTTTACTATGTTTAGATATGTGCCTTGTATCCTTGATCTCTCCAGTACTTTAAACATGAATGGATGTTGGATTTTGTTAAATGCTTTTTCAGCATCTAGGGAGATTATCATGTGTTTTTTTTTTTTTTCAGTTTGTTAATATGGTGGATCACATTGATGGATTTCCGTATACTGAACCACCCCTGCATACGTGGGATGAAGCCTACTTGGTCATAGTGGATAATATCTGTGATGTGTTCTTGTATTCGGTTTGCAAGTATTTTGTTAAGTATTTTTGCATCAATGTCCATAAGGGAGATTGGCCTGAAATTCTCTTTCTTTGTTGAGTCTTTGTGAGGTTTAGGTACCACAGTGACTGTGGCTTCATAGAATGAGTTTGGTAATGTTCCTTCTGTTTCTATTTTGTGGAATAGTTTGAAGAGAATTGGAGTTAGCTTTTCTTTGAAGGTCTGGTAGAATTCTGTGCTGAAGCCATCTGGTCCTGGGCTTTTTTTGGATGGGAGATTTTTGATGACTGCTTCTATTTCTTTGGGGGATATAGGACTATTTAATTGATTTACCTGGTCCTGATTCAGCTTTGGTAAGTCAAATCGATCAAGAAAATTGTCCATTTCATTTAGGTTTTCAAATTTTGTTGAGTATAGACTTTTGAAGTAAGTCCTAATGATTGTTTGGATTTCCTCAGTGTCTGTAGTTATGTCCCCCTTTTCATTTCTGCTTTTGTTGATTTGGGTGGTGTCTCTCTGCCTTTTAGTTAGCTTGGCTAAGGGTTTGTCGATCTTGTTGATTTTCTCAAAGAACCAGCTCTTGGTTTCATTGATTCTTTGAATTGTTTTATTTGTTTCTAATTGATTGATTTCAGCCCTGAGTTTGATTATTTCCAGCCGTCTACTCCTTTTTGGTGTGTCTGCTTCTTCTTTTTCTAGGGTTTTTAAGTGGGCCATTAAGTTGCTTGAATGAGCAGTCTCGAATTTCTTCGTAAAGGCATTTAGTGCTATGAACTTTCCTCTTAGCACTGCTTTCATTGTGTCCCACAAGTTTGGGTATGTTGTGTCTTCATTTTCATTGAGTTCTAGGAAGACTTTAATTTCTTTCTTTATTTCTTCCCTGACCCAGCTGTCTTTTAGTAACAAGTTGTTTAGTTTCCATGTGTGTGTAGGCTTTTTGCTATTTCTGTTGTTGAAGTCCAGCTTTATTCCATGGTGATCAGACAGGATACAAGGGATTATTTCAGTCTTCTTGTATCTGTTGAGGCTTGCTTTGTGACCAACTATATGGTCTATTTTGGAGAAGGTTCCATGAGGTGCTGAGAAGAAGGTAAATTCTTTTGTGTTTGGATGTAAAGTTCTGTAAATGTCTGTGAGGTCCATTTGATTCATGGCCTCTGTCAGAGATATTGTTTCTTTGTTTAATTTCTGTTTTGTTGACCTGTCCTTTGTTGAGAGTTGGGTGTTGAAGTCTCCCACTATTAATGTGTGGGGATCTATATGTGGTTTAAATTTTATCAATGTTTCTTTTACAAATGTGGGTGCTCTTGTATTTGGGGCATAGATGTTCAGGATTGTGATGTCTTCCTGGTGGAATTTTCCCTTGATGAGTATGAAGTGTCCTTCCTCATCTCTTTTTATTAATTTTGGTTGAAAGTCTATTTTATCAGATATTAGAATGGCTACTCCTGCTTGTTTCTTGGGTCCAATTTCTTGGAAAGTCGTCTTCCAACCTTTTACCCTCAGGTAATGTCTATCTTTGTGCCTTAGGTGTGTTTCTTGTATGCAACAGATTGCTGGGTTTTGTTTACGTATCCATTCTGTTAATCTGTGTCTTTTTACTGGAAGTTGATTCCACTGATGTTGAGAGAGATTAATGACCAGTGGCTGTTAGATCCTTTGATTTTGATATTGGCTGTGTTCATAAGGTTGTGTGCTTGGTTGCTTTTTGTTTTGCTGTAGCAAGTTTAATTATTTCCTGTGTTTTCTTGACAGAAGCTAATTTTCTTGGGTTGTATTTTCCCTTCCAGTGTCTTCTGTAATGCTGGATTTGTGTGTAGGTATTGTTGAAATTTGTTTTTGTCATTGAATATCTTGTTTTCTGCATCTATGAGGACTGAGAGATTTGCAGGGTATAGTAGCCTGGGCTGACATCTGTGTTCTCTTAGGGTCTGCATGATATCTGTCCAGGCCTTTCTGGCTTTCATAGTTTCTGTTGAAAAGTCAGGTGTGATTCTAATGGGTTTGCCATTATATGTTACTTGGCCTTTTTCCCTTGCAGCTTTTAGTATTTTTTTTCTTTGTTCTGTATACTTACTGTTTTGATTATTATGTGGCGGGAGGATTTTCTTTTCTGGTCAAATTTGTTGGGTGTTCTTTAGGCCTCATGTATCCTTATTGGCTTCTCCTTTAACTTGGGAAAATTTTCTTCATTGATTTTGTTGAAAATATTTTCTGGGCCTTGGAGAAGGAAGTCCTCTTTTTCCTCTATTCCTATTATTCTTAGGTTTTGTCTTTTCATATTGTCTTGGATTTCTTGGACGATCTGTGTCAGGAATTTTTTGGATTTAACATTTTCTTTGACAGATACATCGATTTCTTCCTTTGTATCTTCTACACCTGAGATTCTTTCTTCCATTTCTTGTAGTCTTTTGGTTATGCTTACCTCTGTAGTTCCTGTTTTCTTGCCTAAATTCTTCCTCTCCATTATTTCCTCCATTTGTGTTTTCTTTAATTTTTCCAGTTCTATCTTCAGGTCTTGACTTGTTTTGTTTTCTTCCTTCACCTGTCTGATTGTATTTTCTTGTTTTTCTTTTAGTTCCCTCAACTCTGTTCCTTTTATTTCTTTCAATGATTTAATTATTTCTTCTCTGAAGGCCACAAGCTGTTTGGCTGCATCTTCCCGTATTTCTTCACAGATGGCCATAATCTGCTTGTCTTTAACTTCTTCCATTTATTTACTGATAGCCATGATCTGTTTGATTTTATCTTCCTCTAATTCTTTACGTATTTTATTTGTTTCCTCTATTATCCTCTTCATCAGCATAGATGTAAGGTCATCTTCTTGATTTTCTATTATGCTGCGTTGTCCAGGACTGTTCGCCCCTGGATGGCTGGCTTCTGGAGATGCCATATTGCTCTGTCTTTTGTTGGTTGAGCTTTTACGCTGACCTCTATCCATTGGGCTGATTTAGGTGTTGGCTGTTAGTTTCTGTGCTTCCTGGAGTCTTGAGGTAGGGAGAATCCCCTTGGCTGGAAGATTATTTTTCCTGAAGGAGTCCTCCTCTGCTTTTTGGTTATGGTCACTGTATGGTGACCAGTGTTTCTCAGGAGTTGCCTCTGCTCACCTCAGGTTTATAGCCCTGAGTAGTAGCTGTGGTCTTTGTTAGGCAGGGGGGGATCTCCTCTTACCCATAGAAGTTCTCAAGACAGCTACTCCACTGCTGGGTTTCTTGTTATAAATTTAGTGTGCTGCTGCTCACTAAATTTCCATGTACAGTCCTCTTGAAGAACCTGCTGATTCCTTAGCTATGGGGTTTTCTCCCAACAGGGAAACTCAGTCTGTTATCCTGGGGAACACAGTTCTGTCCGGGAAAGTGAGAGGTGCACTCAACAAGTCTGTGGGCCAGAGGCTGAGTGCTCTGCTCTGGGCCTGGAGAATGTGCAGCTAGGTTTATTTGGCGCCTGGGGGCACTGCTCTGGTCTGGAGGCTGGGTGCATCACTCTGGACCAGAAGCTGTGTGTCCCTGTCTGGGATGGCAGCTGCAGGCACTGCTCTGGTCCAGACGCTGTGGGTGCAGCCCTCTTGAAGGACCAGGGATTCTCACAGTTTTGAGTCTATCTAGGGATAACTGGTTGATCCTTGGCACAGTATCTGAGGGCTGCTCTAATGGATCTCTGGTTTTTGTAGGTCTGAGGATGCAGCTGTGTGTCCCAGTGCCCTAGGGGAACTCAATATTGGCTACTGAGCACAGCGCTCCTACCTGCATTAGAGCCTAGAGTCTGCATGAATCCAGGAAGTCTTTTGGTGCTGGGTGTCCTAAGCATTAGAGCTGATGATCCCCTCCGCTGGCGGTTTCCTCCTGCCAGAGACACCCAGTCTTTGCTTTGGGGACCGCTGTTCTGTCTGGGGTGGCGAATAGAACCCACAGGCACAGATGCCCGCTTTGGCTCAGCCTTTCTGGCTGTTCAGAGCCTTGGCGGCTGCCTAACCTGGGTAGTTTTCCCTAGACCTTTTCGGGGTGAGGGTGTCGGCTGAGTGCTCTGAGATCAGACCAGCCATTTCCCTCCCTGTGGGTTTGTACCTGCCAGTGAAATGCAGTCTCTGGTGCCTGGTGCCCTGGTGCCCACAGTTCTATCTGAGGCGGCAAATCAGGCGCGCAGGCAGGGCTCTGTTCAGGTGCCTGGGTCCCGGCTCTGGCTCCAGGCTGGCTCTTGGGGCGCCCGCGGAACCTGAATCTTTTTCAGGGGATGTCTGGGTGACCTAAGGTCGGTCCCAATCTTTTCCTGCTCCGTGGGGTTATCTCTCGACTGGGAAATACAGTCTAGGGTGTTGTGGGCCCACAGTTCAGTCTGGGACAGTGACCAGATCACGCTGGCTTGTAGCTCTGGGCTGGCGACCAAGCGCCTGGCGGAACCAGGATCTCTTCCAAGGTTTAGCCAGGTGAGTTAAAGCTGATTCAATCCCCCACCGTGGGGTATCCTCTCACCTGTGAAACACAGTCACTTGTGTTTTATGGCCGCAAGTTCTGATTGCTGGTCACCGTGACAATCCTGCCATGCTGCTCCTCACAATGAGAGTCCTCCTGGCGCCGCCATCTTGCCCCGCCTCCCGCCCATTTTCAATTTTTTAACTGAGGAGAAGACCTTGACCTGTTTGAATACTTTAGAAAACTTGGTCCTTGTCTCTAAATCCAACCCTTTTGGTTAGGTCTGTGAATATCATGGGACTTGTCTGAAAGCATTGCCTAATGGCTAATGCAGAATTTTGACCTCTTTTTCTTTGAGTAGCCTGGGGCATTACACAGTTCTTCGTTTCCTCAAAGCCAAGGTCATCCAAGACCACATGAAGGGATTGTGTGAGTTTTTGTCTATAAGATGGTTTTCTAATGGTTAACATTTACTGTTAACTTGACTGCACTGGGAATCACATAAGAGACACCACTTGGCTTTCTATTTGGGATTCTTATAGAGGTATTTAATTGAAAAGAGAAGATCTATCCCCAGGGTGAATGGGGCCATCTTATGTACTGAGATCCAAGACTAAATTAAAAACAAACAAACAATATAACAACACAACAGAGGGAGCTGTCTGCATGAGAATTATTTACTCTCTGTGTCCTGATGGTGGATACTATGTGACTTGCTGCCTCTTGTCTTACCTCATGGTTTCCTGGCCATGATGACAATGTAAGCCCAAACTTCCTTGCTTAAGTTGTTTTCATGGGCTCTTTTCTGGTCTCCTCGTTTTGTTTTTTCCTGTTTTGTGGTTTTATCATAGTACCAAGAAAGTGACTAACATGTCATCCTTGTCAAACTCTTCAACTTGGCCTTTGTTACTTCAACACATGCATGAAGAGTTTGTGAATTAACATGTGTTCTAATGAAACTGTGTTTTGTAACAACGGGTTTGAAAGGTTTGTCTGTTGTTTAGTTTTTAAGGTCCTGTGACAGGCTACTGACACATTATTATTGTTTTTAATTTACTTTATTCTTACAGAACTTTCACTGTCCTGAATCAAACATGTACTAGGTCATTGACTGTGCTCAAGGTGACACAGTCTAATTCTTTCCTATCTGTTGCTTCTTTACAATATCTTCAGTAAGATGTATCTTTGAAACACTTGGAATGAATTTGTGTCATCTCTCTGTCCATTTTCTATCAGTCGTCACAAAGGCTCCTATTCTTAAAGTGAGTGAAGATCTGCAAGCAACACAGTCAGAGCTGTCACTGGTGGTTATGGACAAGAAAGGGAGGTGCTTTATATTTCAGGATCCCAAGCTTGCCTTGTTAGCAGGCACCAGGTGGAGGTTAAGGTTTCTCATCACCAGAAAAAAAAATGTAATCATTTCAAATTGGAAGAGACTCCTTGAAATAAACCTCAAATATAATGCTGGTATTTTGAGCAGAGAGAAGCAGATCTTCTCTGCAAGATGGTATTACTGATTACTGGCTTCTGTGGAAAAAAGAGAGAGAGAGAGCTAATGGCAGAGTCCAGAGTTGTCTCTTCTTTAAGCAAGGGCTACCTCTTATTTTGTTTCTATCAATTGTGCCCTGTTTGTTCCCATCGGTGTAGGAACTACATTCCGTTATTTAAATGCTTCTATTTCCCTCATTGAAACAATTTTTTTCACCTGAATTGTTGAGGTTTTATGGGTATGTTTATTGCAGTGTTCATGCATGTTTTCATGTGTGTGGTTGCACATGTGTGAGTGTAAATATATGTGTGCATACGTGCATGTGGAGGCCAGAAGAAGACACCAGAAGTCACTCCCAGTTGTTCTTCAGCATGTTTTGTGAAGCAGGGTCTGTTTCTGAAAACAGAACACACCAATTTATCTAGTCTATGTAGCCAACTTGCTCAGATGATCCCTTTCTCTACCTCCCACGTGCCAGGATTACAGGTGACTGCCATGCCCATCTGTATGGGTACAATGAATTCAAACCTTATCTTCACACTAGCATGGGAGGTGTTTTATTTAGTGATTCATTTCCTAAATGTTCAACTCTTGGTTTTAAACATTCTTAGTTCCCTCAAAATTCATTAAATTGAAAAAATAAACAAAATTATACATTTCTTCCTTCCCAATACCCTTTATCTCCCTTAACTATGGATATTCTGTTTCTCTATTTCAAACTACTTGCCCTTTCACCATTCTATTATGGTTTCTGTCTTCACATTTCCAGTAAATAGTGTCTAGCTACAATCCCCAGCAACATCTCATTGTTAAATTCAATGAGTATTTTTTTTTCTTTCTTCACTTGAGTCTAAACATTTGTTATAGGAGACCCTGCTTTCTTTCTTGAAAACACCCTGTTTTCTGGGTCATGAGAACAAGTTTCTCCCTCATGTGTTGCCCTCTGGCCTCTCGTGCCACCATGTTGACTCTACATGTGCTTACCTCAGCTACATGCAAGCCCTCAAGTTCTTAATTCAGAGTAGCTAATGAGAAAGTGTGGAGATACAAACATTTACTGAAGAAAGCCCATGATTTTGATACACTGAGGACTGATGTGTGTTGATCTCAAGCCCATTTTTTCTTCTACCATCAACATTGCTAAAAAACAATAGTCTTCACTCCCCACTAGGTAAGCATTGTATGTATCTATGAAGTTCTCAGAAAATAAAAATATCAAAGAAAAGTTTTCAGTGAAATCTCTGGCCTTACTTTGGTAGAATCCAATGATACTGTCATATCCAGTATTCCTCAGCCAAATCTTGCCTGTCCCTCCAACCTCTGACACATTTGTAGGAATCAGCTTCTGAGTTTCTCATTCTTTGCTTTGAATTAATGCATTAGCAGGTACAACTTAATGGAAAACCATAAACAAGAAGACTCTGATGATAGGAGCTCACGCTAATAATTGTATTAGGATTGTTTGTTAACAGAGGCTGGGTTTTCATGAGACAACAGGACTCTTAACCAAACCTTAAATTGGATGTAAAGGAGAAGGCAGTGTAGATGGACTGAATGATGTGGGAACAGGTGAGTTCATATATGAAAAAACAAAGAAATGGTGAATTGTGTTTTAGAAATATCTTTCCACTAACTGAACTGCATCACAAAGGAGGCAAATTTAAGTCACTTCTTTTCTTGTCTTTGTCTAAGACATTGCATAGATTATGCCCCTGAGTAACCTTTTAATCTTAATTTTGAAAAATAAGCCACTGTTTTTCTCAAAGAATTCAATTCTGGCTATGACAATAATTGATTGTCTGATAATTTCATGTCTTTTGGGTTTCTACTGAATTTCCTGGAAACCATCCAATGGATCAAGAGTCATGATACAGAAAAAACAATGACCCAGGCTCAATGAGACCTATAACCATGGGCCAAGTGGATGGTGGCTTCTAAGATAGATGGCAAATGCCAATTCTGAGGCAGTTTTGTAAGATTTTTGTGTTTCCCATTAGAGAAATAATGAAGCCTCCATCTCATTTGCAAGTTTAAAATTGCTAATCCAACTCTTGGGAGAAAATTGGGTGAATCACAAGTGACTATTGCTTAAGTTTCACATGAGTAAATACATTGGCTCTGTTGGTATTATTCAAGACTCAGAGCCACAAAATACATTTTCATATCATTTATTTGTAAAAGAATGACACAATTATTTTCAGAATAATTAACTCCTCAGTTTAGTGACAATTATGTTCCATTATAATAATTAAAATCACACCCTGCTATTTGGATGAACTCAATAGAATAATGATTTCTTAGGGGAAGATTTAATCAGATCATTATTTTTTCTCACATATTAAAAATATCTGTAAATTATTTCAATTCATCGCACCATTGCTTAATTTTGAATTTGTTTGCTGTGGTAGTTAATTTCAGGTATCAAATTTACTGGATTATGGATTACCAAAAGAAAGTGTTGAGGGGTGGAATTGTGAGGGTATTCCCAGATAAGAGTAGTGTGAAAGCCTTAAGTAGTCTAAGGAGCAAGCCAAACCTATAGTGGTAGCAAATATTGTTTACATGATTGGGGTCCCAGGATAGAAATAAAGGACAAACAAACAAACAAAAAATGTGCATATGTTTCTTCAGACTTCATACACCAAACCTAAGGACTCCATGTCTTCTGGGATTAGGACTATAAAAGGTACACCAGTGGCTCTCCTCATTCTCAAACTATCAGCTTCTTTAGTTCTGAGATCTTGAAGCTGAACACAGCTTTGTCACCAGCACTGAAGAATCTGCAGCTTCTGGAAACTCTCATTGTTCTGCTCACCATCATCATGTTAGCTAATTCCCCTAAGAAGTCCTTTTACATATATTCCTAGATAATTGTATTGGTTCTGCTTTTATGGATAACTCTCACTAATGAGTTTACTGTCTTATAGGAAGAAATATCACAGGCAAAAAATATGACAGCTCAAGCTACCCTTGAGCCATCTGTACATGAAAACTGTTACTGGAGGCCTGCCGAAGACTGGCAACTTTCAGAACTGGTGTCTGGGCATTGCGTCAGGGCAACAGATGGCAGGAACACCTGAAATCAAGTGGGTGGAAGCAGGTGGTGAAGAAAAGAGTGGTATTTCTGGGTAATGGTCCATTGAAAAAGAGAGTGCCAGTAAACAAGTGGTAGAATGTGAAGGAAAGGTCAATAGCTCTCTGGGGAGGGAAGTTCCGAGAGCTTGGAAAGATATAGGGCCCCTAAGAAATAGGTTGGAGTTCAGCAAAATTTTTCTGCTTTGAAGAGAGGTTAAAGTATACGGGGGAAAAAAAGAGGAAGCAATGTACAAGTGCAGCACTGTCCACTGTCCTACTGTCCACTGTCCTACTGTCCACTCTGTTATCTCGACCAATATCTTACCCCACTCCTAAGCTCATCAGATCCTAGAATGACAGCAGTGTCATTGCCAATCTTACTTCAGTGGACAGAATGTCAGTCACTACTCTATGCAGTGTGTTATCTTAAATTGTTTTCTGGATTCAAAAGATAAAGAATGATTACTGAGATACCCTCAGACATGTAATGGGTTTTCCAAAGGATAACTTTAAACTTGGTGCTTTTATAGAGAAGGCTAAGGCAATAAGGTGTAGATATGCAATGACCCCTTACATAACAGTCAGCCAGATGCCCCGTGTGTTCTTTTGATTGTGAATGATGTAGGCAGCTTGTAAACCAGAGCTAGAGCAAGAAGGCAGCAAGCCCCAGTCAAGGGCAAAGCATTTCACAACAGAAAGGGCTAAGTACATGTTTACTTCATGAAAAGTAAAGGGTTAATAAACAAGAGAATTGAAATAAATTCTGTCACTTTGACATACCCAAACTTTTTAGAAACTTGGCAACAGGACCAGAGATTTTGGTTTATAACTCCATATCAATTCCTGACTATTTCTCTGACCACTTTCATTGCATTACTTTCCTGCCTTCCACTTATTCTCCTACTCAGTACAACATCAAAAGCACAGATAGTCCTAAGAAAATATATACTCAAGTTACTGTGGGAAATGGAGAATGAGTATGAAATCCCTTAGGGATAGGGAGAGGAAACAGTGTTTCATGAGAGTTATGCAGATAGTACAACAAACATATAGTAGATAAAACTGGAAGATAGGAGTAGACATTGGAAATTTCTACTTTGAACAGTTTCCAAAGATAATTTCTCTTTGGAAAAGTTGTATAGAGCAAAATTTGATGCCTTTTAATGACCCTAGAGGGTCATTAAAAGTAAAACCATCTTGTTTGGTACAACATATTTACCTGTAAATTAGTGTTACTGGAGTTTAGTGTTTCATGCAGGAAAAGAACTGAATGATGTCAAAGATGTAAAAGGGAGCATGCCTGAGGATTTCATATTCAAATGTAGAACTTTTCATTGTTATCTTTGTATGCATATCCGTGTATAAATGTGTCTATGTGCCTGTGTGCATGTGAGTGCAGATATACACATGACATGGTACACATGAGAGACCAGAGGGATAACCTCTTGTGGTGGGCCTCACCTTCTATCTTGTATGAGCTAGGCTCTTTCGTTTGTCACTGTGTATATTAGCCTAGCTGACCTGCAAACTTCTACTTCCAAGCACTCTCCTCTCTCTGCCTCCCATCTTGCCATAGAAATGTTGACATAGGCTACCACATCTGACTTTACATGGGTTCTGGAATTTGTACTCAAGTTCACCAGTCTAGCACAGCAAGAGCTTTACCTATTGAGCCATCTCTGCAGCCTTTGACATGGATTTGCAATGCCATTCTGTGGACAGTGATAATTTGTGATTCAGAAAACAGTGGTGAGAAGTTGAGCATGCAAAAGATTAATCTGATGTGGGTGAATCCCAAAAGAAAAGCATTGCCACAGGAATAGAAATAGAAGCAATAAGTACTGTCTAAATTTGATACCTGAATAGTAAGGGGTTTTAAAGTCATGCTGGGGTTGAGAGGAATACCCATGTTAGTAATTAGGATGAGCAGGCAGATGGGATGGACAATGACAGAAACAGCATTTGTGAGGGAGAGAGGGAGGAAGAGATATTGCACTGACTGGGTTATCTGTTCATCACACTGGTGTGCCTGCTCTATAATTGACTGAGAAATTGAAGGTCAAGGGAAGAACTGACACTGTCATTGTGAGAACCATTCACATGTGACCAGGTGTAAGCTCAGAGAGTCACAAGGAAGGCAGAGCTAAGACCACAATTAGTGAGAGATCACTACATATGAGCAATGTGCATAGAAAGAGCAACATTTAATCTTAACCAACACACAGAAGTTTCACCTCGGGAGATAATGTAGTACTTCCCAAATACCATCTCCTAGCTCCTGTTTGGTTTTGTAACTTACTGCAAAATAGCTTCTACTTCCAAACATAGTTTCTAGTTTTTCAAAACAAATAAACTAAAACAAAAACTATACCTCTGGGCTGGAGAGATGGGTCAGTGGTTAAGGTGTTTGCTGTGTAAATAAGAGGATTTGAGCTCAGATCCACAGCAACCAGTCAAGGTTTCAAACTGGTCAAGCTATCCTGGCATGGGAAGTAGACAGGTGGATTCTAAGGGCTCTCTGGTCAGACAGTCTAGGCAAAATGGTGACCTCTAGGTTTACTGAGAGACATTGTAAAAGGAAAAGTTGGAGAACAGAGAAAAGCATCTTGATATCAATTCCTGACCTCAAAATTGTCTTGCATAGGTGAGAGCTACTTCACTCACTCACACACACAGACACAGACACAGACACACACACAGACACACACACACACACACACACACACACACACAATTTGTTTAAAATTTACTGGAGTTCAAATACACTTATAAAAAGTATTGATAGTTACAATGATGTAGTAAAGAACAGAATGTTTCTTTTCTATAAAGATTGATGATGTTTTTTTTTTTTTTTCTAATAGCCAAGCAAACTTCCTTTCTACCTTCAAGTTGATTAACCTTGGGAAGGTAACAAAGCCCTCTCTATTACTATAAATTTGCTAGCTTTTTTTCCAGTTTGTGTGTGTGTGTCTGTGTGTGCAGACATGCTCCAATGTGCATGGGGAGCTCAGGCTCAGGATATTTTTTTCTTTCTTTCCATCTTGAGATAGGATCTCTTCATCTGTGCACAGTAGAGCTTTGGAGAATTTCTTTTGTCTTAGTTAGGGTTTCTATTGCTGTGAAGAGACACCATGACCATGGCACCTCTTATAAAGGAAAACATTTAATTGGGGCTGTTTTTCAGAAGTTTATTCTATTATTGCCATGGTAGAAAGCATAGCAGCACACAAGTAGACATGGTGCTGGAGAGATGTTTGAAAGTCCTACATCTTGATCTGTAGACAGCAGGAAGAAACTGTGAGCCACTAAGCCTGGGCTTGAGCTTCTGAGACCTCAAATTCCACCCCCTAGTGACACCTAGTGTCGCTTTTCTCCAGCAAAGTGACAACTACTCCAACAAAGCCATACCTCCTAACAGTGCAACTCACTATGCACCTACCTGGGGCATTTTAATTCAAACCACCACACCCTATCTACATCCCATCTTACTTTAGGAACATTGAGATCCCAGTACTGTGCTACCACATCTGGTTTTATATGGGAATCCAAATTCATATCTTCAAGATTTCACAGTAGTTCTTTTATTCTTTTATTGCTGAGCCATCCACTCAGCTCTGGCTTTTCAACTTCTTTTTTTTTCTTTTGTTAAAAACAGGTGTTGTAACTTGTACAACCACTTTGGAAATCAATCTGGCACTTTCTCAGACAATTAGGAATAGCGCTTCCTCAAGATTCAGCTATATCACTCCTAGGCATATATCTAAAATATGCTCAAGTATAAAACAAGGACATCTGTTCAGCCATGTTCCTAGCAGCTTTATTTGTATTAGCCAGAACCTGGAAACAACCCAGATGTCCATCAGGTGAGGAATGGATACAGAAATTGTGGTACATTTACACAATGAAATACTACTCAGCAATTAAAAACAAAGAAATCATGAAATTTGCAGGCAAATAGTAGAATCTAGAAAAGATCATCCTGAGTGAGGTATCCCAGAAGCAGAAAGACACACACAGCATATACTCACTTATAAGTGGATACTAGACCTGTAAGATAGGATAAACATACTAAAATCTATACACCTAAAGAAGATAAACAAGAAGGAGGACCCAGGGTAAGATGATCAATCCTCATTTAAAAAGACAAATGCGATGGACATTGGAAGTAGGAGAAAATAGGAAACAGGACAGGAGCCTACCATACAGGGCCTCTGAAAGACTCTACCTAGCAGTGTATCAAAGCAGATCAAAGCAGATGCTGAGACTCACAACCAAACCTTGGGCAAAAAGCAGGTAATTATATGAAAAGAAAAAAAAAGGGGGGGGGAGTTATTAAGACCTGGAGAGGACAGGAGCTCCACAAAGACCAAATATATCTGGGCACAGAGGTCTTTTCTCCAAACAAGGACCATGCATGGATATAACCTAGAACCCCTGCTCAGATGTAGCCCATGGCAGCTCAGTATCCAAGTGGGTACCCTCGTAAGGGGAACAGGGACTGTCTGTGACATGAACTCAGTGGCTAGCTCTTTAACCCCACTCCCCCCAAAGGAAGAGCAGCCTTGCTAGGCCACATTGCAGCCAGTCCTGATGAGACCTGTTAAGCTAGGGTCAGATGGAAGGGGAAGAGGACCTCCCCTAGCAGTGGACTCGGAAGGGGGCAGGGAGGAGATGAGGGTGGGAGGGTGGGATTGGGAGGGAATGGGGGAGGGTGTTTAGTTGTGATACCAAGTAAATAAACTGTAATTAATATAAAAAAATAAAAATTTAATACAAAAAACCCAAATGTTGTTGTTTTTCTCACTTCATATGTCTTTATTACAGTCTCTCCTCTTTACTTCTCCCAGGTCCTTACTACCTGGATCTTTATCATTTTATAATAAATTTATATGGAAAACTTTAATAAAATCCATAGTCAATTGTTCTTTAATGGAAGCTGTTATTGCTGTTATTATCATGTCTATGAAACCTTTTCCTAATTCTGTAAGTCAAAGAATTTTTCCCTTAAAATTCTTATAGCTTTACTTTTTTTTTTTTACAGCTAAGTCCATTACTTATTTTTAGTAAAATCTTATAGAATTATGATGAATTTTAATGATATTATCTGTTAGTTCTATGTTCTTTTATATAAATTTTAGGATAATTTATACTATGTTTATAAAACATATTCTAACTTTGGAGAAGGGATTTACTGGAGTGTACACATAGTATTTAAGGGCCTGGGTTCAATCTCTGGAACACATGTTCACAACCACAAACACACACACACACACACACACACACACACAGAGAGAGAGAGAGAGAGAGAGAGAGAGAGAGAGACAGAGAGACAGAGTGACAGAGCCAGAGAAAGCCAAAGAGACACAAAGACAGAGAAACAGAGAAAAAAAAATTTTGTAGGAATTGTGTCAACACAGTGTTCTTTTATTGTGTAGAATTGTTTTAGCTATTCTAGGTCGTTTTGTTTTGTTGTTGTTTATTTTTCCATATGAAGTTTAGAATTGTTCCTTCAAGGTCTGTAAAGAATTGTGTTGGTATTGTGATGAGGATTGCATTTGGTAAGATGGCCATTTTTACTATATTAATCCTACCAATCCATGAACATAGGAGATCTTTCCATCTTCTGGTATCTTCTTCAGTTTCTTTCTTCAGAGACTTGAAGTTTCTGTTATACAGGTTTTTTATTTCCTTGGTTAGAGTTACCTCTAGATAATTTATATTATTTGTGGTTGCTGTGAATGGTGTGGTTTCCCTGATTTCTTTCTTGTCCTGTTTGTACTTTGTATACAGATTGGCTACTGATTTTTTTTTCATTTTCTTTTTTAGTATTTTCTTTATTTTTGATCACTACAATTTATTAACTTTTTGATTTTTTTTAAATTAGTCTTGTTTAGTCTAGCCACTTAAGGAGTTTGTGTGCTGCAGGAGTCAGGAGTTCTCTGGTGGAAGTTTTGTGGTGGCTTATGTGTACTACCATTCTATCTGCAAATACTGATACTTTAACTCATTCCTTTTTGACTTGTATTCCTTTGATCTCCTTTTGTTGTCGTATTTAGCTAAAAGTTCTAGTTCTATATTGAAGAGATATGGACAGAGTAGCAACCTTATCTTTTCCCTGATTTTGGTGGGATTGCTTTGAATTTCTTTCCATTTAGTTTGATGTTGTTCAAACCTTGCTAAATATAGCCTTTATTTTGTTTAGATAAGGGTCTGATCTCTCAAATACTTTTCTCATGAAATGGTGTTGGATTTTGTCAAAGCATCTAATGGATTTAGATTTTTCTGCATTTAATGAGATGATCATGTGATTTTTTTTCTTTTAATTTGTTTTTATGGTGGATTATATTGATCGATTTCTGTATGTTGAACTATCCCTGCATCCCTGGGATGAAGCCTACTTGATCATGGTGGCCGATATGTTTGATGTGCTCTTAAATTCCGTTTGGAAGTATTTTATTGAGTATTTTTGCATCAATGTTCACAAGGAAGATTGGTCTGAAATTTTCTTTTTTTGTTGAGTCTTTGTATGGTTTAGATATCATTGTGATCGTGGCTTCATAGAATGAATTTTGTAGTGTTCCTTCTGTCTTTATTTTTCAGAATAGTTTGAGGACTATTGGTGTTAGCTGTTCTTTTAACATCTGGTAGGATTCTGTGCTAAAACCATACTGCCCTGTGCTATTTTTGATTGGGAGACGTTTGATGGCTCCTTCTACTTCCTTAGGCATTATAGGACTGTTTAAACTGTTTACCTGCTCTTGATTTTAACTTTGGTAGGTGAAATCTATCAAGGAAATTGTTCATTTCCTTTAGATTTTCCAATTTTGTGGAAAACAGACTTTTGAAGTAAGAACAAATGATTCTTTGGATTTCCTCAATGTCTGTTGTTATTTTCTCCTTTTTATTTCTGATTTTGTTAATTTGGGTACTGTCTCTCTGTGTTTTAGTTAGTTTGGCTAGGAGTTTGTGTATCTTGTTGATTTTCTCAAAGAACCAACCCTTAGTTTTGTTTATTCTTTGTATTGTTCTCTTTGTTTCTATTTTACTGATTTCAGCTCTGAGTTTGATTCATTCCTGCCATCTACTCCTCTTCGGTGTGTTTTGATTCTTCTAAAGCTTTTAGGTGATCTGTTAAGTTGCTAATATGGGTACTCTCCAATTTTTTTTTTCCTTATGAAGGCACTTAGTGTTATGAACTTTCCTCTTAGTATTGCTTTCATGGTTTTCCATATGTTTGGGTATTTTGTGCCTTCATTTTCATTTAATTCTAGGAAGTCTTTAATTTGTTTCTTTATTTCTTCCCTCACCCAGTGATCATTGAACAAGGAGTTGTTCAGTTTTCATAAGTGTGTAGGTTTTTTTGTTTGTTTGTTTCTGTTGTTGTTGAAGTCTAGCTTTAAACCATGATAAAGGACAATAGATTAATTCAATTTTCATGTATTGGTTGAGGTTTGATTTGTGACAGACTAAATGATCAGTTTTTGAGACGATTCCAGGTGGTGCTAAGAAAAAAGTATATTTTGTGTTTGGATGAAAAAGTCTGTTGATACTTATTAAATCCATTTGATTCATGACCTCTGTTAGCCTCATTATTTCTCTCTGCAGCTTCAGTCTTGATGAGCTGTCAATTGGTGAGAGTCGTATGTTGAAGTTTCCCACTATTAATGTATTGGGATCAATGTGTGATTTAAACTTTAATAATGCTTCTTTTATGAATGCAAGCACCCTTTTATTTGGGGCATAGATGTTCAGGATTGTGATGTTCTCTTGTTAGATTTTTCCTTTGATGAGAATGAAGTATCTTTCCCCATCTCTTTCGATTGACTTTGGTTGAAAGTATATCTTATTAGATATAATAAAAAGTAGGATGGCTACTTCAGCTTGCTTCTTGGGTCCATTTGCTTGAAAAATCTGTCTATCTTTGTTGCTGAGGTATGTTTCTTAAATGCAGCAGAATGTTGGATCCTATTTCCACAACTATTGTATTAGCCTGTGTCTTTCTTTCTTTCTTTCTTTCTTTCTTTCTTTCTTTCTTTCTTTCTTGGAAGTTGAATCCATTGATATTCATAGATATTAGTGACCAATAATTGTTAGTTCCTTTTATTGTGGGGTTGGTGGTGATAGTGTGTTTGTGTGCTTATTTCCTTTTGATTTTGTTGTTGTGAAGTTATCTATTTTCTTGGTGTAGTTGACCTCGTTGGGTTGGAGCTTTCCTTCAAGTATCTTCTGTAGGGTTAGGTTGGTGCACTGACCGTCTTTAAATTTGGTTTTGTTATGGAATATTTTGTTTTCTCCATCTATGGTGCTTGGAAGTTTTGCTGGGTATAGTAGTCTGGGTTGGCATCTGTGGTCTTTTAGTGTCTGCATGACATCTGCCCAGGTCCTGCTAGCATTCATAGTCTCTTTTGAAAAGTTAGATGTGATTCCGATAAGTCTACCTTTATATGTTAATTGCTCATTTTCTACTGCCACTTTTACTATTTTTTCTTTGTTCTGTAGATTTAGTGTTTTGATTATTATGTGGCAGGAGGAATGTATCTTCTGGTCTAGTTTATTTGTTGTTACATAAGCTTCGTGCACGCTTATAGGCATCTCTTTCTTTAGGTTGAAAAATTTTCTTTTATGAATTTCTTGAAAATATTTTCTGGACCTTGGAGCTGTAATCTTCCTTTTTATCTATTCCTATTATTCTTAGGTTTTGTATTTTCATTGTGTCTTTGATTTCTTGGATGTTTTGTGTCAGGAATTTTTCTGTTTTAATATTTTCTTTGAGAGATGTATTAGTCCTTTATTTATAACTTAAATGCATGCAATTCTCTTTTTTCACTTTATTCATTTTGTATTTCCCCTGTGGTTCCCTCCCTCCTCCTGTCCCAATCCCTCCCTTCCTCCCCCCTCTGCACGCATGCCCACTTCAAGTCCACTGATAGGGGAGGTCTTCTTTTCCTTCCTTCTGATCCTAGTCAATTAGGTCTCATCAAGAGTGGCTGCAATGTCTTCTTCAGAAGAAGGAGAAAAGAGGGAATAAGTCAGGAGCCTAACACAGAGGACCTCTGAAAGGCTCTGCCCTGCAGACTCTCAAAGCAGATGCTGAGACTATGGCCAACCTTTGGGCAAAGTGCAGGGAATCTTATGAAAGAAGTAGGAAAAAGTAAGATCTGGAGAGAACAGGAACTCCACAAGGAGAGCAACAGAACCAAAAAATCTGAGCACAGGGGTCTTTCCTGAGACTGATACTCCAGCCAAGGACCATACATGGAGATAACCTAGGACCCCTGCACAGATGTAGCCCATAGCAGTTCAGTGTCCAAGTGGGTTCCATAGTAATAGGAACAGGGACTATCTCTGACATGAACTGATTGGCCTGCTCTTTAATCACCTCCTCCTGAGGTGGGAGCAGCCTTACCAGGCCACAAAAGAAGGCAATGCAGCCACTCTCTGTCCCTTTTAGGCAGTTGGTGCTGCTTACCTCTGTGGTTCCTGATCTCTTCTCTAAGTTTTACATCTCCAGTTTTTATTTTTTTGTTTTGTTTTTTTTTATTTTTTTCTGGTTTGTGTTTTTTTTTTATTGATTCTAATTCCATTTTCAGGTCTTGAACAGTTTTACTCATTTCCTTCACCTATTTGATTGTGGTTTCCTGTCTGTCCTTGATGGCCTCTATTTGTTTGATTGCAATTTCCTGTATTTCTTTGAGAGATTTATTCATTTCCTCATGATATGCCTCTAATATCTACATAAGTATAGATAAGGTCATTTTCCTGTGTTTCAGCTGCATTCTATATCCATTGTTTGTTTTATTTGTTTGGGGGGGAATTCTGGTAGAGCCATGATGTCTTGGCTTTTGTTGGTTGTGTTCTCATACTGACCTTTAGCCATCTTGTCTGTAGCTTTAGCTCTTTGTTCCTGGAACCTGCACTGAAGACTGGATATGCCTGTCTCCAGAGTCTAGAGTCTGGAGTAGTCGTCAGGATTACTAGAGAGGGGAAAAGAAATGGGTGCTCGTGTTTCAGATGCAATCACGTTGAGTTGTGAGCTTCAGAATTCAGGGTTCTGACACTGGTGACTTGAAAGGCAGGGGCTTGGACTTGGGCATGGGTGCCTTGAGGGGCACGGGCATGACAGCAGGTGTCCTGGAGGGCAGGATCACCAGCACGAGTATCTCTGAGAGCAGGGGGCACTGGTGCTCCAAGGAGTGGGGCACAGGGAGATCAAGTGGTGGCTGTAGGAGAGAGGTGTGTCCACCTCAGGGAGCAGCTGCAAAAGATCCAGTGCCTCAAAAGCCAGTTGAGCTGCAGCTTGCAGCTTACAGGACTACCAGACACTATCCTCCTGGGCCTCAAAATCGTCTGGTCTCTCCCATCTTGAATCCGGGATGCTATATTTTATTGTCCACCTCCGTCTCCACAGGAGGAGCAGTAGAACCTTGGTTTGGAGGTTGCCATGCTGTCCCAGGAATCCAGACACTAGGTGAGGTGGGGGAAGGAACCTGATGTCTGGATGCTGGAGTGAAGGGTCCTGCACCAGAGAGATGGCCATGGGGAGCCTGAATATGATTGTCCCTAACTCTAGGGTTGTCCCCTCTAGTCCGAGAGGCACCAAAGTCAGTGTTTTCTCTCCAGCTGCCTGTTTATTCACCATTTTCACAGTCTTTGATCTTCTGTCCCTTTGATAAGGTACACACTGGTAACCACCATCTTAGAACCTCTTCTTTCACTTTTTCACCCTATTAAATCAACTAATCTTATAATACTATTATGAACTAAAGTAGTAAACAAGAGGCTGGAGACATGGCTCAGAAGTTCAGAGCACTGGCTACTGTTGCAGAGTACCCAGTTAAATTCTCTGCAGCCATATCCTGTTCACATCTGTACTCTAGGAGATTTGATTCTCTCTCTTGATGTAGGTTCAATACATATGCATAGACACCACTCTCATACTTACACACAAAATAAAAATAAAGAGATATTTAAAAAGAAAGAATAAATACAAGCATCATTGCCTTCTGACATTCTTTAGGGATAACGTTGGGTTATTCAGCATTAAATATGTCACTTCTGGTATTTTCACAGTCACTTTTTTTATGAGTTGTATTCTTTTCTATTTCTGCTTTTCTAAAGATTTCATTATGGATAAGAGCTGCATGTGTCAGTGTTTTTTCTTCATCAGTTGATTAGATCACATGCTATTTATTTCAAAGCTCATTAATGCTATCATTTCCTTATTGGATTAAAAAAATATGTAGCTAACCACCCATTCTGAAACTCTACACAAATTGATCTTTTTAAATTATATTTGCTGAGCTGTCATGGGCTATATCTGTGCAGGGGTTCTAGGTCATCACAATGCATGATCCTTGGTTGGAGTATCAGTCCCAGAAAAGACCCCTGTGCCAGATTTTTTGGTTCTATTGCTCTCCTTATGGAGCCCCTATCCCTTCCAGGTCTTTCTATCTCCTCCTTCTTTCATAAGGTTCCCTGCACTCTATACAAAGTTTGGCTAAGTTTCTCAGCATCTGCTTTGATACCTTGCTGAGCAGAGTTTTTCAGAGCCCTCTGTGGTAGGCTCCTGTCCTGTTCACTGTTTTCTCCTTCTTCCAATGTCCACCCTGTTTGCATTTCTGAGTGAGTATTGATAATCTTACCCAGGGTCCTCCTTCTTGCTTAGTAATGGGAACAGGAGCTGTCTCTGACATGAACTTAGTGGCTGGCTCTTTGATCACTTGCCCCTTATTGGGGGGGCAGCCTTACCAGGCCACAGAGGAAGACAATGCAGCCATTCCTGATGAGACCTGATAGGCTAGGGTCAGAGGGAAGGGGAGGAGGACCTCCTCTATCAGTGGACTTGGGGAAGGGCATGGGAGGAGAAGAGGGAGGGAGGGTAGGACTGGGAAAAGGTGAGGGAGGGGTATCCATCTGGGATACAAGTGAATAAACTGTAATTAATAATAAAAAATAAAAAAATAAAAATAAATTATATTGCCTATTTTTGAATTCTATTTGCTGTTATATACACTTAATTTTAATTTTTATTTATTCGTATATGTATTTGTCTGTGTGCATTCATGGACATGTGTGCAAGAGAGAACACTGGATCCCCTGGAGGAGGAATTTCAGGCACTTGTAAGCAGCCTGCTGTGGGTGCTGAGAACTTAACTGCCATCTTCTGGAAGAGCTGCCAATGGTTTCCTGCTGAGCCATCTCTCTAATCCCTTGGCAATAGACACTTTTAAAGTTTCTGAATGTATATTTATGAGTGAACTATTTCCTTAGTTGTATTGTCTTCTTGGTACACTCAGTGTTGGTGTAAAGTTTTTACTAGAATCATAAGTTAAATTGGAGAGTATTTTTTCTGAAGAGATTTTTTGAGTCATTTATTTTATTTTAAATGTAATAATGTTTTGAAAATTATTATTATTATTTATTACAGTTTATTCACATTGAATTCCAGCTGTATCCCCTCCCTCATCTCCTCCTGGCCCCACCCTATAGGGAAGTTTAGCATAAGATATTTTACTTTTGAGGTGCACATTCTACAGAAAGTGGAAGTGAGCAGATGGCAGTAGTGGAGAACTCCCCCTTTCAGTGTACTAGGGGAAGGGAACAGGGGAGGAGAGAGGGAGTGAAGGAGGGTGAGGCTGGGGGGAGTTAAGAGAGGGGGTTTCTATTGGGATTTATAATGAATAAATTGTGAAGAAAATATGAAAATAAAGATAAAACTTTGGAAGGGATTTTTAAAATATTTTTTAATAAAAATTGTATGGGTGACATGCAAAGTTTTCTGTTTATATACAAAAACATGTTTATGAACGAGCTAAACAGAAAGTACTTGACAAGAGTATAGCACAAAGACCTCTGAAAAGCTGTGCACATTTACTCCTGGTTCTAATTCCTGCACTCAGGGAGGCAGAGGCAGGCAGATCTCTGTGACTTTGAGGTCAGCCTGGTCTACAAAGCAAGTACAGGGCAGCCAGGAAGATGCAGAGAAACCCTGTCTAGAAAAACCAAAAAAATAGGAATGGGTACAGAAATTGTGGTATTTTTATACAATGGAATACTACTCAGCAATCAAAAAGGAGGAAATCATGAAATTTGCAGGCAAATGGTGGGATCTAGAAAAGATCATTCTGAGTAAAATATCCCAGAAGGAGAAAGACAAACACGGTATATACTCACTTATATAGACCTATAAGATATGATAAACATAATGAAATCTATACACCTAAAAATGATAATCAAGAGAGCGGACATGGGGTAAGATTATCAATCTTCCTTTAGAAAGACAGATGAGATGTGCATTGAACGTATGACAGGAGTCTACTGAGTGCATCTGAAAAACTCTAACTAGCAGTGTTTTCAAAGCAGATACAAAGACTCATGACCAAACCTTCGGCAGAGTACAGGGAATCATATGAAAGAAGGGGAGTTAGTATGATGGGGAAAGGATAAGAGCTCCACAAGGACCAAATATATCTGGGCACAGGGTCTTTTCTGAGACTAACATTCAACCAAGGACCATGTATGGATATAGCGTAGAACCTCAGCTCAGATGTAGCCTGTGGTAGCTCAGTAACCAATTGGTTTCCCACAGTGAGGGGAACAAGGACTATTTCTAACAGAAACTCAATGACTGGCTCTTTGACCTCCCCACCCCCTAAGGGAGGAGCAGTCCTGTTAGGCCACGGAGGAGAGCTTTGCAGCCAGTCCTGAAGATACCTGATAAAACAGGATCAGATGAATGGGGAGGAGGTTCCCCCATCAGTGGACTTGGCAAAGGGCACGGTGAAGATGAGGGAGGGAGGGAGGGACTGGGAAGGAATGAGGGATCAGGACACGGCTGGGATACAGAGTTAATAAAATGTAACTGATAAGAAAAAAATCAAATTAAATAAAAAAACTAAAAAAAAGAAAAACCCAAAAATAACAATAAATAAATAAATAAGTAAATAATTTAGTGCACCGTAATGAAAATTTTGAAATATTCTATTAAAATAGTAAGATATTTAAAGTAAAATAAAAACTAAATGCTCATTTCATTTAATTTCATTGCAATTTTAAAATTTCATAACACTAAATTATAATATATTCCTAATAGGAATGTTTTCTTGAAATTTTTTTAAAAAATAAAACATTTGTTATAATTTTTTAAGCAATTTTACCTGAGCCTGAGTATTTTAGGGTGTGTGCATATATAAAATTATCCATTTGATATCTTTAAGAATGACAGTGTTGTGTCACAAAGTTAATACTCATTCATGCTTTTCCCCAGGAAGTGGTAAAGTACATCTCTATCATTAAGTTCATTGTGGAAAATAGTTCCCGTGATGTTCCGTTACACTATATACTAGTACACTGAGCTGCGACTACTTATTAGGTAAATGACTAGAAATCCGGTCAGAAAATAGTAGCTTTAAGTGCAACAATGGAGGGATCAGTGTGTGTGCCTGTGTGTGTGTACACATTGTATTTTACACATACATTAGATCGATGTTTCTTTCCACTTCCACATCTATCACATTGACCTGTCTTGGTATTTTCTCATATAAAAACTAATACAGTGTTAATTCATACACATTAAAAATGTAAAATATCTGACTTGGGGATATGGCTCAGAGGTTAAGAATGTTTGCTTTGTTGTTTCAGAAAACTCAGGTTTGGTTCCTAGAACCCATGTCAAGCAGGTCAGATGACCATAAATCAGCTTCAAAGTATCCAAGAACTTCTTCTGGTGTCCTAGGGAACCAATGTAAAAGTGTTCATACACAGTCGTAAGAGCACATAATAAAAATTGAAAATAATATTTCAAAAAACTAAACATGGTATGTGAGCCTGTACCTCTCTCTCTCTCTCTCTTTCTTTCTCTCTCTCTCTCTCTCTCTCTGTGTGTGTGTGTGTGTGTGTATGCGTGCACACAAACTTTTGTGAGTTTGGACACATACCTGTCAAAGCACACCTGTGAATGTCAGAAGTACTTCATTCCACCATTTTTTTTTTTGAGATAAATTCTCTTTGTTATTCACTGTTGTCTTTGCCTGGTAAATTTCCCTATGAGTGTCCAAGCATTATCCTGTCTCTTCCTCTCAACTTGCCATAGGAAAATGGGGATTATAAACATGTGCTTCTGTATCTACCTTTAAGTAAATTTTGGGGGTCCAGATACTTGTACAGCAAGCACTTAACCCAGTGAGACATCTAACATTAACCTTAACATCATAAAGTATCTTAAATGAGATAAGTGACATGGAGAGTTTTGAGTGAGTGGATGCTGAATGGTGGCTGCTTCTGAAAGTTGGAGGACTTGAACAGCCTTTTAACAGTTAAAATTTTACTTATGGGTTCTTATAAGAACTCATATATAGCTCTTGAATTTTCTGCACATGGATCCTAGCTTTGATTTTTGAGTTGTGTGTAAAATTCTATTCCAGTTTTTCCAAAGCAACTCTAGAGGAATGAAGCAAGTTACAGTGTGTTTCTTGCATGGATAAAATCAATTATATTTATGCTAAAAAGTTTGAAGTTTTCTAACTATCTTTATGAAGAACCTTTGAGTGCGAGATAGCCGTCAATACATGGCTCTAATTTATGAGATACATTGAATTAAAAACAACAAAACAAACACCCAATGTGCAATGAGATAGAGGAAAGTTAATTAGCATACAGAGCAGTAGTACTATGTCTGCTGGAGGCAAGGTGTTGATTAAGTTACAAGGTAGATCAGCTAGGCAGTGTGAGACACTCTCCCAAGGGGAAGCGTATGGAGAAAAGCTATTTATTTCTATATTGATTTACATTGGTCAAATGGAATATGCAAAATTCTGAGTGAGTGGATTCTGCATGTTGGCTGTATTTTTTGGAGGGACCTGGCAGCACAGAATATGGGGGTGGGAGAGTGGGGGCATAGGGCTATCAACAATGTTCATTATTCCTCACCTTTCTACCTCATATGTTCCTATTCTGCTCAGGATAAATGTTAAATGAATATAAATGTAATAACATTCTCTGCGAAGCCCTGGGAAATTATTACCTACCTGGTAAATTATAATGCCCCCATCTAGCCTAGACCACAGCATGTGGTTTCCAGACTGCTTAACCTCCTGATTCAGTTCACTTGAAAAATCTTCCCTATTAAAAAGAAGGCACCCAAAATGAACTACAATTATCTGGGCATGGTCTTGACTGCAGTGAATATAGCAAGGCTATCATTTTCTTGATTATACATATTTTATTTTAATGGATTTGTACACTGCATCAGATGATCACAGTTAGAGTTAACCAACATTTAGTTTTCTATAAAATCTACTGAATCCATTTCAATTGGTCCCCATAGCACTACATTTTTACCCACTGTTTACCTAGGCATTTTGTTGGAAATTCCATGATGGGACATTTGATCATACATATATGATTTTGATGTCAGGGAGATGGCTCAGTTGATGAAGTGAAAAAGGTACTTAATGGGTAATCATGAGACCCTGAGTTCCATTTCTATAAATAAAAAAGCCAAGCATAGTGGTGCATGCTTATAATTCTAATATAACAGAGGAGTGGAGAAAGGATAATCCCTGGGACCCTTTGACAAGGCAGCTTAGCCTACTGGGAAAGTTAACAGCTAATGAGTCTCTGGTGGGAAGAAAAAACAATGTAAGAACTGAATAATGAGAAGAGCTGTGAAATGCTGTCTCTGGACATATTATGTCTAATGCAAGCATCAGCTCACAGCAGCTGAAGTTGCTTGCACAAGACCTTCACAAGATAGAGCTAGTCAAAATTCCAGCTCAGAAGAGAAGAGAGTCCTAAGTTCAAACCCTTGACAAGGAAGTATTGACAGTTGATATTTGATGGCTGTTGGGTAGGATTCCTATGATAAGTGGCTGACCACACACTTGTGTATATACTTCCAGTACTATTTGAACTCGGGGTGTTATTAATGATAACAATAACAAAAAAGGACACAAAGATAGGAGACAGGTAGTAGGTACCAGACAAGAATGTGGAATATTTTGAGAGTAGATAAGCACAAAATACATAATTCTCTAGCTTATGCATGCACAAAGAAATGTATGGCTTCAGAAAAGATATGCATGCTACAAGAGTTACCTTTTATACCAGAGCGTACAGCCCCAGCCTATGCTGACAAAACAAGCTATAAAACACTTGACACCATGGATTCTTATTTTAGCATGCCTGGTTTGCACAAGTTCTACAACTGAGGGTTTCTGAATACATGACACAATGATGTATTGTTTGCCTGGCTGTGTATTTACCATGCCCCTTGTGTAAGTCCTCTCAGGCAAGCAGATCAATAAGCACAGCATTCATTAACTACTGTATAAGGAATATGAATTCTGTAGCTCGATATAAAAACATCACCCAAACTTCTGACCTCACCTACTCTCCTCTTTCTCAATTAATCACTTAATCTCATGATTTCGTCCAAGACTTAATGGGTTCATTAAGTCAGAAATATACTTAATAAAGGTTAAAAGGACAAATCTCAGTGGGTTTCTATTTCTATATATTTATTCACGATACTATTTTTTTCTACAGAGAAAAAGCAAAAGCCAAAATAATTGTCTCAAATTATAATTAAACACCAATATCAAAACACAAGAACATGTAGTATTTGGAAATGAATTCTGAAAATAATCTAGGTCTTACTTTTGATAGTGGTGTGGTAGCTGCTACCAAACTTAGCTTCCTGCAGAAAGTGAGTGGAAAACTAGCTAATGTTACAGAAGCAATAAAATCACACAGCCAGAGTGTATATGGTACAGTGTGAACAATGCAGTGTGATTGGAGGATGACATAAAAGTTTTTACTTCATGCTTGAGGGCTCTTCCCAGCTCTTGCTTGCTGAGAAAGGGATGAGCATAGAAGGTAGAGAAGGAAGCAGCTTGATTTCCTAGAAAGAACAGCCTTGTCCTGCCTAGTTGAGTAATGTGCCAAATCCCTCCAAAACACTTTCACTAACAATTAACAATTCTAACCTACAAGGATGCTTAAGCTGCACACACACACACACACTTTGCTCTGTTAGTGAAAACTCAAATCCTAATGCAGGATATAATATCCTTACGATCACTGAGTAAGGGCAGTTCCCACTAAACAGGACAACCTCGATTCAATCCCCAGATTCCATATTTTAGAGGGAAAGGAGTGACTCCCTCTGGTTAATTTCTGTCCTATACCTGCACAACTTATCACACCTGCTTTCTTAAGCACATACACTCACATACACATTCAAACAATTGTGCCTTTAATCTCAGGATAAGGGAAGCAGAGGCAAGTGGATCTATGTGACTTTGAGGTCAGCCTGGTCTACAGTGTTAGTTCCAAAACACCTAGGGATACACAGAGAGTCCCTGTCTCAATAAACAAAAACAAACAAAAGAAAAACAAACAATACAGTTTTATGAGCAAAGCAAATATAACAAAATCCATTTTATATAAAACTACAGCTAGGGAAGGTTAAAAATCTCCTGATAATAATTTATCATTACAGAAAGAAAGCAGTTCTACTTTTATTAATATATTTAAAAAAATTTCAATAGTACATGTATTATAAAGGATTAAACACACACACAGATGAAAGAGATTTGTTACTACCAAAGGGTACATATATGAAGAAGAAAAAAGATCCAAAGTTGTATAGCCTTAATTCCAGAGCTTCAAATTACATGAATGAAAACTCATAAGAATTTGAAAGAAATTGAAGAAAGAAAACTGAAAGAATTTGACAAACCCACAATTATAGGCAATTCCACCAAAAATGAATCATATTCTATCACAAAAAACTACAATTTTTCAGAAATCATTGACAGTATGTTTCCTTCACACAAGAAAGTGAACCTAGAAGTAACAGTTGTCAAAAAATTTAAATATTTGAAAATGAAATCATCTATGAACCAGGAAATAATAAAACAAAAAATACTTTTCTAGCAATTCTAACAAAATACTAGCTGTAATATTACTTATGATGCATTCAAATAGTTCACAAAAGATATTTCACATGTTAAAATTCTTAAATTTACAAAGAAGGTTGTGGATGATATCTTTGATGTGTTCTTGGATTCGGTTTGCAAGTATTTTATTGAGTATTTTTGCATCAATGTTCATAAGAGAGATAGGTCTGAAGTTCTCTTTTTTTGTTGGATCTTTGTGTGGTTTAGGTATCATCCCAGGCATGCAAGGGTGGTTCAACATACGGAAATCCATCAATGTAATCCACCACATAAACAAAATGAAGGAGAAAAACCACATGATCATCTCCTTAGACGCCGAAAAAGCATTTGACAAAGTCCAACACCCATTCATGTCTTGGAGAGATCAGGGATACAAGGCACATACCTAAAGATAGTAAAGGCAATATACAGCAAGCCTATAGCCAACATCAAATTCAATGGAGAGAAACTTAAATCAATCCCACTGAAATCAGGGACAAGACAAGGCTGCCCACTGTCTCCATATCTCTTCAACATAGTACTTGAATTCCTAGCCAGAGCAAAAAGACAACTAAAGGAAATCAAGGGGATACAAAGGAAAGGAAGAGGTCAAAGTGTCACTATTTGCAGATGATATGATAGTATACATGAGCGACCCTAAAAATTCAACCAGAGAACTCCTTCAGCTGATAAACACCTTCAGCAAAGTGGCAGGATACAAAATCAACTCAAAAAAATCAGAAGCCCTCCTGTACACCAAAGACAAAAAGGCTGAGAAAGAAATTAGGGAAACAACACCCTTCACAATAGCCACTAATAACATAAAGTACCTTGGTGTGACTCTAACCAAGGAAGTGAAAGACCTGTTTGAGAAAAACTTCAAGTCTCTAAAGAAAGAAATCGAAGAAGATCTCAGAAGATGAAAAGATCTCCAGTGCTCATGGATTGGTAGGATTAACATTGTGAAAATGGCCATCCTGCCAAAAACAAACTACAGATTCAATGCAATTCCCATCAAAATACAAACTCAATTCTTTACAGACCTTGAAAAAAAGATTCTCAGCTTCATATGCAGAAACAAAAAATCCAGAATCTCCAAAACGATCCTGTACAACAACAGATCATCTGGAGGTATCTCCATCCCCGATCTCAAGCTGTACTGCAGGGCAACAGTAATAAAAACTGCATGGTATTGGCATAGAAACAGAAAGGAGGATCAATGGAACTGCATAGAAGACCCAGAAATAAACCCACACACCTATGAATACTCGGTATTTGACAAAGAAGCCAAATCCATTCAATGGAAAAAAGACAGTATATTTAACAAATGGTGCTGGTCCAACAGGATGTCTACATGCAGAAAAATGAAAATAGATCCATATTTAACACCCTGCACAAAACTAAAGTTAAAGTGGATCAAGGACCTCAACATAAAACCATATACTCTAAATCAGCTGGAAAAAAAAGTGGGGAATAGCCTAGAACTCATTGGCACAGGAGACAACTTCCTGAACAGAACACCAACAGCACAGGCTCTAAGAGCAACAATCAATAAATGGGACCTCATGAAACTGAAAAGCAAAAGACATAGACATCAAAACAAAACGACTGACTACAGATTGGGAAAGAATCTTCACCAAACCTTTATCTGACAGAGGGCTAATATCCAGTATATATAAAGAACTAAAGAAGCAGAAAAGCAACAAACCAAGTAATCCCATTAAAAAATGGGGAACATAGCTAAACAGAGAATTCTCGAAAGAGGAACATCAAATGGCAGAGAAACACTTAAAGAAATGCTCAACCTCATTAGCCATTAGGGAAATGCAAATCAAAACAACCCTGAGATTTCACCTTACACCCATCAGAATGGCCAAGATGAAAAACTCAAGTGACAACACATGCTGGAGAGGTTGTGGAGAAAAAGGAACCCTCTTCCATTGCTGGTGGGAATGTAAACTGGTACAACCACTTTGCAAGTCAATCTGGCGCTTTCTCAGACAATTAGGAGTAGTGCTACCTCAAGACCCAGTTATACCACTCCTAGGTATATACCCAAAATTTGCTCAAGTACACAACAAGGACATTTGTTCAACCATGTTTGTAGCAGCTTTATTTGTAATAGCCAGAACTTGGAAACAACCCAGATGTCCATCAACGGAGGAATGGATACAGAAATTGTGGTATTTTTACACAATGGAATACTACTCAGAAATCAAAAGGGAGGAAATCATGAAATTTGCTGGCAAATGGTGGGATCTAGAAAAGATCATTCTGAGTGAAGTATCCCAGAAGGAGAAAGACAAACTTGGTATATACTAGCTTATATAGACCTACAAGATATGATAAACATAATGAAATCTACACACCTAAAGAAGATAATCAAGTAAATGGACATGGGTGAAGATGATCAATCCTCATTTAGAAAGACAAATGGGATGTGCATTGAACGTATGACAGGAGTCTACCACAAAAGGCATCTGAAAGACTCTACCTAGCAGTGTTTCAAAGCAGACACTAAGACTCATAACCAAACCATGGCAGAGTGCAGGGAATCATATGAAAGAAGGGGAGTTAGTATGATATGGAAAGGATAGGAGCTCTACAAGTACCAAATATATCCGGGCACAGGATCTTTTCTGAGACTGACACTCAACCAAGGACCATCTATGGATATAAAATAGAACTTCTGCTCGGATGTGGCCCGTGGTAGCTCAGTAGCCAAGTAGTTTTCCAAAGTAAGGGGAACAAGGACTATTTCTAACAGTATCTCAAGGGCAGGCTCTTTGACCTCCCCCCCACCCCCAGGGAAGGAGCAGTCCTGTTAAGCCACAGAGGAGGACTTTGCAGCCAGCCTTGAAGATACCTGATAAAACAGGGTCAAATGAAAGGGGAGGAGGTCCTCCCCTATCAGTGGACTTGGAAAGGGGGAGGGAGGAGACCAGGGAGGGAGGGGGGAGGGAATGAGGGAGCGGGATACAGAGTTAACAAATTGTAACTAAAAAGAAAAAAAGAAAAAAAAAACATTATTCTTGTAAAAAAAATAAAAAATAAATAAAATGCCATTTTCCAAAACAAACAAACAAACAAACAAACAAACAAAAAAAAAAAAACAGAGAAGTTTTAAAGTAACTGCCCTAAATGTCTATCTCACTAAAGCAGGAAACAAGTTTTGTGTTGCCAGCAAGAAAGAGTCTGGCCCTTCGGGGCAGTCTGAGCAGCTCAGATGCATCCGGACCCAGATTCAGTGCTTCCAGGAGGTTAGCCCCAATACCTACTCCATACATGAGCTGCTGGAATACAAGGAGAATCTGGTGCTACAGAACCAGATCTGGGAGCTCATCATCACCAATGAAGATGAAAACTTGAAGCATACCTGTAATCAAGGAAGTCTCAGAGATAGTCCAGGATTTACATACTTCAGATACCAGAGGCCTAGAGCCAGAACAATGTCTCATGGCAATGAGTATTTGCATGTAGAGCTGTGTGGTATATATATATATATATATATTTGGAATGGCATGCTGAAGTTTCCAATGTCACTGTGATAAATTTGTGATGGAGGCAGGAAGGATAGAGGAACAAAGTAGTGAGTATCTAAGTCTGAGGCTGGAGCTATCACTGTTGATATGCACAGCCTGTGCTATTGCTTGAGACCATGTTGATGTTTGAGGCCTATGTTGCTTCCAGGGTTGAGGAAGGGGATGTGTCCACAGTCCTGCTGTAATGTCAGTGATCTATATGGCTCCTGCTATCACCGAAGGCTACGTGGATGTCTGGTTACATTTGGTTTCATGCTGTATTGATGTCTGTGGAATGTGTTACCACCTAAGACCACTCAGTTGTCAGTGGCCTGCACTGCCACCTGAATCCATGTTGAGGTTTGTGGTCTGTGCTGCACCCTGAATCTATCTTGATGTGCATGGTTTGTGCTGCCACCTGAAGCCATGTTGATGTCCGTGGGTAGGGCTGCCATCTAGGACCATGTGTCAGTGGCCTCTACTTCCACCACAAATCATGCTGAGTTCCACGGCTCATGTTGACTCCAGAAGCCAGGTGGATGTCTGTTGTCTGTGCTGAGGCCTGATACTGTATGAAAATTCATACTTCTGAATCTAAAGGACAAGAAGGCTTCTTCTGCAGTGATATTGATGACTGCAGATTCACAATTGAGAAAGACATAGAAGCATCTGTGGCAACCCCTACTCCTATCCACCAAAAAGTGTAGCAACCTAGACAGAAAGCCACCAAAGAACTCATTAAAAGTGTGATAATGATACAAATGTGTAGCTCTCCACAGTAGAAGGGTACTGTGTGTGTGTGTGTCCTTTAAGGAGTGGGAAGTAAGAGTGATCAGGGTGCATTATAGGTGAAATTCTCAAATAATCAATAAAAATATTGTGTTATTTTTTTTTGGAATAAAAACTGCATTTAAGCAACATGTAATTATTCAAGGATTTTAAAAGAAAAAAGGCTATATGTTAAGAGCTGGTAGTCAGGAAGGACCACATTGCTGGCCGGCAGCCAAGCCCAAGTAGTTCACCTTCACCAAAGACTCCACCTGCTTTTTATAGGGGCCATGGATCTTCCTCCACCCCACGCTGAGTTGGGCCTTCCTCTGGCCAATGAGTTGCAGGCTTCGCAGATCCTGAAGTGCCCCTTTATTCGCAGATGCAATATGTATATATTTACTCATGTGTGCCAGTAACTCTGGGCTAACCTGGAGCTGTGAGCAGGCCTCAGTCCTTTCTGTAGCCAACGACACACTTGTGGCTCCAGATTCCTTTCCTGGCTTCCCTTCAGAATATGTATGTCAGTGTTTGAGGATGCTGAGTACTTCTAAATCAGATGCAGGGGCATCGTCACAGCCTTTTTCAGGGGCTTTGACACTGCTGGTACAAGTGGAAAGGGTGTGTTTTTTTTCTCCTTTCAACCCAGTGCCTCCTGGTCCAGCATGTTGGCCTCCAGTTCTTTTTGCTTCATCTTAAGCCTCTCAATCTCCCTAGTATTTTTCCTGTACTGTCCTAATGAATACCACTCACTCTTGCTTTGGGGTATTCAGTAGAGGTGTTCCTTGACTCCCCTGAGAATCCAGAAACAATCCAAATTCAAGTGGTTCTCCAACATGGCTGGATCCATATTGCTTAGCTTCTATAAGAGCCTTGGTTTCTGGGAGGCAGAGGCTGGAGCTACTGTAGACTTAGCTCTTCCAGTCGATTCTTTTTTTAGGGCCTTTCTCTTTTTTTGACTCTTATGGGCCTGGTAGTTCTTTCTGAGACAGCTTAACTGGTGCCAAGGCATGAGGCTGTAGACTCTCATTGGTGAAAAGTCAGCTAACCACCTCCTTGGACTTAGCAGCAAAGTGCAATGCTGGGATTGTATACAGGTAAAATCATCTTTCAGGAGCAATGTTGGTAAAGAGGATACTATAAGCTGAGACACCCAGAGAGTCCTGCAATAGGCAAGTGAGCTTGCTGTCCTAGGAATGGTATAGGAGAGAGGCCCTGGTTTAATACATCCATCACTTTGCCCAGTATAAAGAGGAAGGTGTTGATGGCTCCACTCTGTTTGAGCCTAATGCTGTGGTTGCCTTGTGACCGTTGTCCTTAGGACCAGCCAAATCAATAAGGTAGAGTTTTCCGTACCATTGGAGAAGCAGTGTCAAACATTCATGCTAATCCACCATGACCAAGAGCACTGCATGACTACAGGAAGAGTGCAGGCTAAGCCAGGCTAATCCTACAATGTGATTTCGACTGGCTGGCAGAAAGTGCTGCTTGAAGTCAAAAAAGCTAGTGATGGGCTTCTGTGTGGGGCCTGGAATCAGGATGTTCCTTCAACAGTGTTCTCAAATCACTAGGTCTCCTGATGCAGGACCAAAGAGGTCTAAATACCTTTTCCTGGTAGGTCTCTAAACTGGACATTGCGCTAGAAAGGCCCCCATGGCCGACCCTCAGCACTTTCTTCCCTTGTAAGCTGCAAGAAGTCCATGAAAGCCCTAGGAATCATTCCAGGCTGTTCTGTGCTGCCACTCATTGTGGGTGTCTTGCCTGCCCCAGTAGGTCCATAGACAGGCACACTGGCATGCTGCGCTACTAGCAAGTGCTTTCAGATGAGCTGTAATGAACCTACATAGAAGTCTGCTGAGTGTCTTCTCCCCATTGAAGGCATCAAACTGATATTTGAATGTCTCCTGCTATTTCCTCCAGTCTGCCACCTAAGGAAGAGCAGTTGTCTATGCCTCATACATATAGGGGGGTTCTCTTGCTTTTTCATCCATAAGTGACCAGTAGTACACCCACCCTTACTGGAGCTGGAGGTGGACACTGGCCAGCCCCTCCCTTGCTTTGACAGTGACCAACTCCAATCTGATGACTCCTGGGCTGCTTGCACTCCATCAGTCTGTCCTCAGGGCCCACTTCTCTTGGCAACATGTCCCTAGTCATCCTATCCAGTCTTATCTTAATTTTTTAAAGTAGAAGATACAACAGCATTAAACTCAGAAAAGGAATTTAAAAGGGCATAAGACTTAAAAATCAAAAATATTTAACACACTCAGAAACAAGAGAACAAAGTAAGAAACCTAAAAGCTAGTGTTTTTCAGTTATCAAAATAATTCACGAAACTAGAGGTACAAGTAGTGAAGAGATTGCCTAAGAGCACAAATGTCACTACTAGCATAATTATGAAAGACACATGTTGGTAGATCCTACAAACAAAATGGCATTAACAACAACAGAAACATCTCTGAAAAATCAAAATTTATCAAAAATCATTAAAAAATATTTGAAATCAAGAATTCTGCTACATGAGCTAAAGTAGTTGAATTTGGGCAGTTAGGGAGAAGTGCTATCAACCCCATTAAAATCTAATAAGAGAAAAAAAATATTGTCTTTTGGCTGGTCTTGAACGTAAGAATCTTTTGTCTCAGCTTTCCCTAGTTCTGAGAGATGTAGTAGCTTACTTCTGTCATAGCCTGAGATCACTTTTTGAAGACTTATTTACTTGTAGATATGTCTATGTATATACGGATACTCATGTGCAGGTGGCTGTGGTGACCATCAAAGGGCATTAGCTCCCCAACACTGGAGTTATAAGTAGTTCACAAGTATCTAGTGTGGGTGCTGAGAATTCAGCTACAGCCCTCTTCAGGAGAGTTAAGTAGTCATAACAAGGAATGCAGGGACTCTGGCTATCCTAAGCATGGCAATCATGGCTTTGGCAGACCTTGCCCTTCTCCCAAATTCCTTCTGCCTTGTTAAACACCATTAGATCACATTCCTAAAGCTGGCCCCCTAAGTCTCTTCTCTTACTTGGTCATTTTCTCCTCCTGAAGCTAACTACCAAGATTCAGCTCTCAAAGTTCAGCTCTCAAATGCAGCAATAAAAAGCCCCCTTTGGCTCACTTAATTAACGTGCCCCAAAAGAATGAAACACCCCATTCTAACAAGGTTTTTTTCCCCTTTTCCTTTTATAAACTGCAATTTTCTATGGTTAGCTCTGTCATGTCTTTGTCCAGTGGCAGTACTTTGTCCCTCCCTCCCCAGGGAAAAGTACTCCTCCCCCATCTCCCTTGTTTTCTTCCCCAATCCCCTTGTCCTTTATCTACTGTCTTTGCCTCTAAATCTCCTTTGTGTCTTGAGAACTTGGTCTTGGGGTCCTGAGCCAATACCAGCCTTACAATTAAGCCATTTATCCAATACCTTAAAAATCACTTTTTAATTATTTTTAGGTCAGCTTTATATTCATACCATAATGTATGAAACAAAAGAAAACATCAAATAAAAACAATTCATGAAAACCATTCTCCTTATTGATACTGGCAGCTAAATCTTTAGGAAAATCAAACCCAGCTGTTTAAAATATTGATATAATTTATTACTAAAATATGATTGCCTTTTATTTGTTTTAAAAGGCATTTCACAAAATCCTCAGTTTATGACATTTTTTTGGCAAATTATATTATCAAAGAATATTTGCTATGGAAAATTTACTATTATTAAGTGAATTATATAATGACAGATAAAAACAAAATCATAAAAAATATTGACATAAGAATAAGTGTTGTTTTGACCAAGCTGATTTATTAATTTTGTCCAGAATCTGTTTGTTAGAATTCCTGTTCAAAGAAATAAATTCCCGATTAAGAGATGGATGGTTATGGATAAAGTTGTTTACCGATAGACTTTGCATACTGAATAAATTGAGATTATATTATGCTAGTATATATACTTCTTACTAGGAGATTTGGATATAAGTACATATTTGTATATTTATATAATATATTTGCATATAATATTAGTAAGGTTCTAAAATGAAAAGAAGACATGGAAGTCAAGGCTTCCTGCTTCCGTTAGCTGTCGGACACTGGGTACGGTGGCTATTAGAATCCATTTATTCTCCATGAGCATGTCTCCACATGTTCTGGCCTGAAGAATGGCTTTCATGGTTTCTCCTGTTCCCTGCAGAGACTCTCTGGGCATGCACATGCAAATCCACTTAGGTATATATGCTACAGCTCCTACAGCACAATGTTAAGGATTGAAAAGCCCTCTTCCTAGGTTGAAAATTCCACCCAACCCTAGAAACGTGGAGTAGGAATTGATCCAACATAAATTAAGGACTAGAAAGATAGCACAACAGTTAATATTACTGTTTTATCCTTCAGAAAAATAGATTTTGTTTCCCAGAATCCTTGTCAGGCAGCTCACAAATGTCCACAACTGGAGATCCAAGGAATCTGATTCCCTCCTCTGGTCTCCATGGGCATCTGTACCCACATATACACGTACCTAGACACATGTACATCACATAAATTAAAATTAAAAGAAATCTTAAATGAAAGAGTCAATTGAACAAAAAAAAAAAATACCAGCTGAGAAAAGTCTAACTGATTCCCTTATCAGGGCCTCTGAACTCTGAACCCTGTGCAGTGGGAATTTGCATTGAGATTCTTCCTGGCTCTGACCTTGAAGAAATCAGGCAATGTCTAGACAGAACTGTCACCATGATTATTTTGTCTGAATGGATGGTTAGGTCAAGTAATTAACTGATTAATTAGACATTCAATCAATCTTTAAGTGATGTAATTAATCATCTTGATACTTAAAATGTGAGGCATAGATGCCTCGAAGCTTAGGCATGTTCAAAAAAAGAAACAGCTCTCCTTGTTCTCTTGTTACCGGATTGTTTTTCGTTTTTGCTCTGTCCCTCTTTTCCTTCCCCCCTCTCTCCCTTGCTACTTCCCTCCTTACTTTCTTTTTTTTTATACTTTTTGTGAGCTTTAATCCAAGATGTTAGTTAGGCTTAGACAGTGTCTTTCTTCGGTCTTTATAAAGTAACTCACTTTTTCATTCATCTACTTTAGACGCAGGGTCTATTCCTTTCAAAAGAATTCTTACAGTGTTTTTGTTGTTAGTTTTGTTGTTGTTGCTGCTGTTGCTATTTGAGACAGTATCTCACTATGTAGTCCTGGCTATTCTGAAACTTACTGTGTAGACCAGTCTAGCCGTAAATCCAGAGAGATCTACCTACCTCTACCTCTGCAGGGCTGAGATTAAGGTTGTGAGTCACTCTGCCCAGCTATTACAGTTTTTGTTATTTAAATATCAGAGGTAATTTTTAATATTCTTTAGGTTTCATATTCTCAGCAATGTAAACATTTTGACCATTTTGACTTTTTTTTTTTTTTTTAAGAAACATATGTAGAACATTTTGGAGTTCTGATTTTCCACCACTGTACTTTGGTTTCTTGCTGTCTATCCAAGAGGTATCTGCTTAAAGTTTAATACAACTTGTGATACACACCGGACTCTATGTGTGTGAGAGGTTAAATCTCAGAAGATAAGCATTTATATGAATGAGCTGGTCAGCTTGCTTTCAGCAGAGGCTTCAAAAGATAAAGACGGTGTTTCTCAGTTTGCACAGCTAAAATAATATGTTAAAATCACATCATCCATCCCCATTCATGTTTATAAAAGAACATTCTTCCTCATCCTTTTCTTCTTCTTATCATCTTCCTCTTTCTTCTTTTTCTTTTCTCTCTCTTTTTTAAATCAGAGTTTTACACTTGACTCAGGAATTCATTATCTTTCGGCCGCAGGCTCATGACAGCTGGATTTAGAGCCACAACTATAGGTCCAGCCTATATAACATCCCACTGATTAAGTGAGTAAAGTTTCTGTGACAATGTTGTCTCTTTAGCAAATCATATTTTCTAAAACTGAAGCCACTGATTCTATCATATCCCTTCAGGAAACTTCTGAATGCACTGCAGCTGAGGAGACAATCTTGATATAGAGCTTTCTCTGATTTCACAGCTGTGAGGAAGGCTAAAGGTGACATAAAGAGGCATGAGAATGGGTAGGTAAACATTCTAGCTGCCTTTGCCTCATACACAACACTGACATTACTGAAAGCTTCTTCAGAAAGGCCCAATAGGGGTAAGCACTAATTTTCTTTGGGGAAAATCTACTCATTAATACTTTATTTGTTGATTTTCTTTCCTCCTTCCTCACTTCCTTGCTTTTGATTTTGTGAATACATCCAAAATAAACTACCTTGCACTCCATTCAATCTCCCACCTTAGGGTTGGAGAAATCTTGCATACGACAGCTCTTTTGCTCTAGAAACACACAACGATTTTCTTTGCCACTATGAATTACAGCACACCCTAACAGTAAAGAGATGAGTGAATGACTGAGGAGAGGGCTCTGACTCTGCAATGAGTTATCTTCATACAGACAAGGCAGTTCTCAGGATTTTTTTCACTGAGTTTTTGCAATACTTCATGGAGGAAACATGTTAAACCTCTTTATGGGTAATGATATTGAGACTTAGATTAAAGGCTTCTGACATGTATTATAAAAGTACGTCAGGGGATATTGCTGGACATCACACAAGGGTGGAAAGGGTGACCTAGAAAGTTGAAGATGCCAAAGAATATTTTCTTTTCATTAAATGACTATGCCTACAATATTATAGAAGAAAAGAAAATATTTCTAAACTTAGTAGACTAGTGAATTTACAATATCCATTGTCCTCAATATTAAAGAACAGGAAAGAGGCTATGGAGTTCCCTATGGTAAACTGACTGTCTGAACCTGGAATTGACAAGCACAACTTTCACTGAGTGACCCAACTCAGTACATAAAGTAGGAACAGTGATCAAAAGAGACACACAGCATCAGCATGAAGCTTCCACATGTATGCCCACACATATATTTATGTCTATTTACATATGAACATACATACATATTCAAACATGCAATTGCAATTAGAAAGGATTTTAACTGAAGATACTTCATCATATTTTTATCCTTCATATCAGATCTTACCTATATTTCTTGGCCTTTCTGATTACCCTAAATATATTCCCTGACATCTGCTAGGAAATAATTGTGCTTTCCTTTGGTCTCAGTTACATTTTATTTTTCTGGAGTCAGACTGTCAAAATAGAGTCCTTTTTTCTGCCTAAGTAGATCCCACTTCCCACAATTCAGATCCTATCCACTTCACAGTCCCATGGCAGTCTCAAACCAACATCACTGGCAACATTCCTATCAACACTGAGCTTCATGTAAGAATGTATCCCCATAGACTTATAATGGAATAGGAAAATTTTCATCACCTTGCCCTGTCACAGCTGTCATGATGTTTTATTGCAACACATAATTCATGTTTGTGGTGGTGCTGAGGTAAACAATCCCAATATGTTACCAGTCATGTAAAACTGGAACACATTTAATTACGCATGGTATATAATATTGAATAATGATAATAAATGACTTATGGTTTATGTATTTACTATACTATATTTTATCATTATAGAATATTCTCCTTAGAATAAAGAAAAATGTCCAGTAAAACAGGATGTCCTGTTATGATCACAGTAACCACATCACATCACATATCTACCATGTCTCTTGATTACATAAAGGTTGCTTGTATTCCATTTAGGTTTGTATAGGAATACTTGTTGTTGTTTGCAGAACAACAAAATCACTTAATGTAACACTTCTGAGACCGCATTCCTATTGCTAAGCAACTCTACATCGATCTGCTTTCAGAAGGTTTCTATGTGCTGTAAACTAAATTTTTGTATGCCTGCTCCACCATGAATATATGCTGAAGAGTGTTGGTGGCAATAGAAGGAAGTCATGAGGGTGAGATTCTTATACTGGGATTGCTTCCTTGAAATGGATAGGCATGGTAGCTTGCTTTCACACTCTGATTTCTGCCATGGAGTTTATGAGAGAACATGGCCACATGCAAAACAGGAAACAGGCTTTCACCAAACACTAGATCTGTCTGCACCTTGGTCATAGTTTTAGGACTTTGAGACACAAAGTATTCTTATATAAGCTGCCAGACTATATATGTTTTGTTACAGCTTCCAAAATAATGTTAATATTGTTCTTCACTTAATTTTAAATATGGAAGCAGGCCACGGTGTTCTTAGGTTTCCTGGATCCTGTGCAGTATGCTAAACACAATGAATGGTTCAAAAAACACCTCAGTTATTTATAAGTAAAGAAATGAAGAGAGATTTATTATTTACAGTTTGAAAAAAGGCCCACTTTTAGAACTAGAAATATGGAGCATTAGATTTACATAAAGACAGCTTTTTCTACCAATGAACTCACTTAAAAAAAAAAAAACTGAGGGCAAGGGGCATTGTTTAATAACCACTCCATTAAGACAGAGGGGGACACTTTTTATCCTCATGCCAGGACAAAGTAGGATACTACTTCCTCCTGCAGGAGATCAGGAGATCAGAAGCCAGCTCTGTTTATCGTGGAACCTAAGTGAAGGCAAGTGCTAGAGAATTCCCAGAGGACTTCAATTTCAAGGATATTGCCTATTATTTTCCATAGAAGGAACACTTGAAAATTGACCTCCAAAGTACAAGAAGCTCATTGTTGGCCCACATTGTAAGACAGTCCTATGTTTTGTATTTTATTCAGGTTCCTATTTTTTACTGAAGTGGAATGTGTGAAAGATCTTTGAATTTTTATAAAAGAAAGAAAGAAGATTGGGTTGGCACTTTAGCTTAACATTAGGGTGCTTGCCAAGAATGCATAAGGTCCTGGGTTCATCTAAACACACACACACACACACACACACACACACACACACACACACACACACACATACAATACTTACAATGGTCTTATAAGCATCTGACACTGGCAAAGGATGAGTGAGCAAGCACTGGTTGGCAAGCAAGTAGGGAAATTCCTTGGAGGTGTTTAGACCAAATCAGCTCCTGCTCTGCATCCTCCCAGAGAGCTGATCTAGATAGTATTCTTGAAGTAGCTTGGAAAATGCCCTGGGCTTTTGAATCAGCTCTTCAGGGTGCACAGAGTAACAGTCACTGGGCTCAATTGGTTATCAGACTGGAAATCTCAACAAAGAAGCACAGAGAATAAAGGTAAGACTGAAAAAGGGGTAGACTAATTTGAAACTAAAGAGGTCCCTTCTACCTGATTGCCAGATGAACGCTGGTTTCTGTCTTTACTTAGAAAAGAGGGTTGCCACTGATATGCCCCACGTTTCCAACGAAACCACTGACATTGATCCTTATAGATTTAGAACAATTTCCAGATTGCCAGCTACATGGAAAGTAAAAAAAAAAAAAAAAAATGTGGCTTAACAGATGAACACAAGAACTGTCAGATGAAGGAGAAACCTTAAAAACAGCAAGACAAAGACTCTGTCTACTATGTGAGGTTAACAACTGAAAGAGAATGTTACAACTAATCAACACACTAGGTTTTCAACCTCTGTGTCTCAGACACTCTGTCAAGGAGTGGTGCTGACAATGTCATTAAGGTCTTACTCTGGGCTCTTCTATACTCTGTAGTCATGAACTCTCTTTGGAATAAATTCAGATGAGAGATGCCCAGGACAACATAGAGGATAAGGAGAGTACATTCTAGAAAAACAGGAGGCATTGTTGAAGGTAAAAGCAGGCGAGGACCAAAGGAATCATTGCAGAGAAAACTATTCTCAGAGGTAAGAGTGGACAGTGGCCATAGAGATCATAGGGTCAGCTTTCAGGTAGAGTTTGTACTGGTATTTAGGGTTTGTGTAACATAAAAATACCTGGCAGGGATTTTCTTTTCTAGGTGATTGACAGGTCTATCTGGATTAACTACTAAGAGATGGAGTAATAGTATGCTTTTGCTCTTTACCAAGGAAGCCTCTAGTTAGATGATATTCTTACACTATTCTGAACAGTTTAGAATACAAGACTTTGCTTTGGGCCAGGGAATCACACAGATCTGCTGACTTTAACCAGTGGTCAGAATCCTACAGTTTCTCTTCTTGGCTTTTCAAGCAACTGATTGTGAAGGAGGAGGACCACCCTCAATGATCTTGAAGCCTGCTAATATCTGACTACCTATCTACCAACATGGCCAGGAGCTTACATGCTGCTCTGAAGGGATTCATATATGAAGAGCATATGAACAGTGAACGGCTTACAGATTCGTTAGTTCAGAAGCAAAACCAGGAAGCTTCAAGAAGTATAGTGTTTCTAAAGGCTGAATTATAGTGCAAATTATTTTAGACTTTGTTATCTGAGCTCTCAACCCTTGTGTTTTACAATTACTGAGTCCCCTGAAAAGCTTGTGTATGCTTGCAAATCTGCGACATCTTCTTTTCACAGTAGAGGGCACAGAGTGTGGAGCCCAAGGCATTCCTGCTTTTCTTCACTGTGAAACAGGAGGAGAATCTCAGTTAAAGTGACTAGGAGGAGTGTCTTTACTTCTATCCCAACGAGTGTGTGCGTGCACACACACAGACTGGCATGTGCACATGTGGGGTAACTGACTCTTGAGTAACTCTCTTGCTTGGGTGTGAGAGTCAGTACAGTGATGGACTCCAGTTCATTCTCCAGGTCAGCGGGGTAGCCCTAAACCCTTCTGCCTTTTTGTTCATTTACCTAGTTGAACAAGAGGTTGAGGTCACTTTGCATAGGCTACAGTTGTTTGACTCATTTAGACTGCTGCCTCCAAAATCTGATAAATACTTGAGTTCCACTGACTAGGGGCATGGGTGGTTCAGCTGCTCAGATGTGCTCTGCCTCTTGATCTGTGTGCTAAATCCCTTGTCCTGGCCAATCCCACCACAAACAATCATTTCCCACCTACTCTTTAGCCTTTGTGACTGCAAGTAACTCTAGCACAGAAAAGAGTTTTGGTCAGTCCCCATTTTCTCCCCTCCCCCTCCCACTGTGGCTGTTGGCTTGTAATGATCTTTAGTTGCAACTGACCAGGATGTGAGTATTGTTTTAATTGCTATTGAATAACAGTAAATTAAGCAGGACAACAGAGAAGACAGAAGGCAGTGAGGAAGGGAATTGTACTTTTGTTCAGAGACATAAATTTAGGCCTACTGCCCTTGTAGTGTAAGCCTGAAAACTGAGAATTTATCTTTAAATATATATATAATGGGAAAGCTTCTAGAGCAGATTGCATTTTCTTTGTAAGAGGAATTTTAGTTTTTTTTTCTTCTATAGAAAAATGACATAGCAGTAAAAGAGGTCCTTGCTTTATGACACCAGAATATTTTAGATAAGGCTCAGAGCTGAGCCTTAATTGATTTTATGCTAGTAAAGAGCAACAGGAAAGCAGTGGGGGGAAGAAAGGGAAAGAACATGTTCGTTCCAGCTTAGTCACACTGCCAAACAAGACAGAGGAAAACTCACATTTTCTGTTAGAAAAATCAACAAAGCCTTTTATGCACTTTTTGTCATGTGCCTTTCTTCAAGCTAGACACTTGACAACATTAAATAAAAATGCAAGAAGTTCAAAGAGATGTCTCAGCTACTAAAGCTGCCTGCTGTCAAGACCCACCCACAGGAGCCACATAGTGGAAGGAGAGAAGCAGCTACGAAGATAGACTCTCTCTTTCACATGCACAGTGTGACACACATGCATAGACTTGTGCTTGTGAAAACACACACATACACATATACACACTGCATGGTTAGATTGATTTTTTTTTAACATTTTAATGAGAGAAAATTGAAAAGATAAACTGCCATTTCATAAAGTTAGAAGTAAAATGCACAGTTTTTCATGTTACTATTACCTATCAATTTCATAAACACTTCTACAAATTATTGTAAATGATAAAATTGCTTAATATTAAAGACTGAGTTATACCATTCACCCCGATGACGCAGTTGCATTGAGAGAGAGAGAGAGAGAGAGAGCCAGCATGAGGAATGTAGTGATATTTCACCTACAAGTTGCTTATGGCAAAATTTATGTTAAATTAGAAAACTGGTGAATAAAACCAAAGACCTAGCACAGTTGTCCGTGACTGCATGGCTGAAAATATTAACTTAAAAAAAAAAAAAAAACAACGAAACAAAACATAGGAACTTCACCAACAAAGCTTCCAGTTTATTGGCAACCTTAGTTCTAGGAAAGGAATGCCTCAGCCTCACCAATAATCATTAATGTCCCTCCTCATTTTTAATTCAGCTTTTCCCAACCAGTATGAAGAAAGTCTCATCCAGCATTCCTTCTTCGGGGTTAAAGTTATTTCTATTATTTGTTTCATTAATTAAAGTGTGTGTGTGTGTGTGTGTGTGTGTGTGTGTGTGTGTGTGTGTCCACAAGCATGTCCACATGCATATGTGACAGCCAGGGAATAATTTCTAAGAGTTTCTTTTTTCTCTCTCTCCTTCTACCTTGTTGGTCTAGAGATCAAGCTCAGATTACCAGGTTTAGCAGCAAGCAAATCAACCACAGTGTCATCTTTCTGGTCCCAGTGGTATTGTTTCTAACTGATCTTAGAATTCACCTCCATTTCTTCTGGAAACTGTAGCTCAGTCTTCCTTAGAAAAAGCACCTACTCTCCTTCGATACTTTGAGTAAGCTGATTCTGATCCTGATTCTCAGCCTTACAGCAGACAGATCACCCAGGGCTAGGAACTAGAAGAGCCCACTCTTCTATCCATCTTGTTTTCTCTCTTATTTTGGATTTTAATGTAAATTATGTTATTCTCATGAACATAATTTGAATGTCTTGTAAGTGATGCTCTTCAATTTGTGATGGAGTTATGTCTGTTACACCTGTGGCGGATCATTGGTTGAAAATGCCTTGATATACCTCAATTACTTCGGTCAGCTTAGAAACTCATCAATAATGAGATGCATAATTTTTCCCCAATGATCTCCAGTCTTCTGGGAGCTGTGCCAGCTATGACTACCCTGAATCATGAGAGAGAAATTTATAATATGACACTCAAAGTTCAAAATTATGCTTTCTAGTGAATGCCTACTACCTTCACAATATTAGGGTAGGAAAAAAAATCCATTAAGTTGAACCATTAGAGTTTAGGCACTAGCTGTACTGAGAAAAACAATATGCCTTTCTTCTGGCATTGCTGAGAGTGGAAAGGTAAAGTTGAGAGGCAGGTATTCTGTTGAGAAAGATCTTCTGGAATGAAGAAGCTAGAAGAAAGCAGAGCAAAGTACTCCAGCAGAATGTTTATGGAAATCACAGCAAAGGCTCCACTCACGGTTCTAAAAGTGTCACATATTCTATGAAGAAGCCATCCTCATTGTTCTATGAAACAAGAAACTGAGTCACTCATCAACGGTTTAACAGTGGTCTAGACGTTTTAAAGCAAGTAGTCACAGGGTCCTGGAATGTTATACTAGTCAGTTTGGATTCACTACACTTCAGCTAATAGGCAATGCTGTCTTTCACACATTGTTGTGAGGCATTGTCTCACACTGTACCCCAGGCTGGTCTTAAACTCACAGGAATCTTCCTGCATCAGGTTCACCTTTCAAAAGGTGATGTAGGTTCAAGGTCCCTGTTGCTTTCCATTTTATAAGTCAACTTCTCTCTTGTTTGGGTCTTTCATTTGAACTAAGATTCTGGTACTGTCCCCCAAAAGAGTGTCAAATAATTCATTTGTACACCTTATATTCCACTGTTCTCCCCAAACCCAGGTATCAGCTCAGAGCTCCTCTAAACTTGTGGAAAGAAGGGGTTGTCAACATCTGTATGTCTTTTGGGAAGGTACTCCACACTCCAGGTACAAACATGTCTTCAGATCTAGTCTGTTTCTGAAAAACAACCCCCACTTCATCTGGTAATTATCTCACCAAACCCACAACTAAGAAAATCAATTATTTTCTCTAATTACTTTGACACCTCTGATTCCATGTTCACACTATTGCTCTTAGAATCTAGAGTCATATTTAGCTGAAGAAGAAGAAGAAAAAGAAGAAGAAGGAGGAGGAGGAGGAGGAGAAAGAAGAGGGAAATAAAACATATTCAACGAGTACAGGTTATAAGCATAAAGATAATTTCAAATTTAAAATAAATCACACCCTGGAATTCTGCCCCTACTCCCACCTTCCTAATCCTTTTGCAAAAGGAGTAGCTGCTTATTGTCTGTCTAAAAGCCCCCACATTTAATATTACTGTCATGCAGATCAGTGGTGGAATGACATGCTAATCAAGGCTAGCATGTCTCCTGGGAACAAGCCCCACTTGAAAAGCACATATTTCTTACCCCATTTTTCTCTAATTCTGTTGAACATACCAAGTGGAATGTTCTCTCTCTCTCTCTCTCTCTCTCTCTCTCTGTGTGTGTGTGTGTGTGTGTGTGACACAGAGAGAGAAAGAAAGACAGAGAGGGAGATGAAGACAGAAAGAGAGACAGCGGGACAGAGACATAGAGAGACTCAGAGAGACACAAAGAGAGACACAAAAATAGAGAGGGTAGTATTTTGTATGTTCATAAGAACATACTATGTTTAACCTCAGCATTCTTTTTTTTCTGTCTATTATCTCTGGGAACCTATTTGTCTATTAACACAAATAGCTGTACTCCCAGCTGCATGGTGTAACACATAGTGCACAAAAGGGAAGAACAGTGAAAAACACAAATGCTCTGTCTTTGTTTGTGGTAGGAAATGGAAGCAGTTCCAAACTGTAATCTGCAGAACTAAGGATATTTCATGAGAATGTTCATAGTCCTTCTCCTCTTGACAGAATGGATTCTTTCCAGATTTTGCATTGACTGAAAAGTACTGGCAACAATTTGTCAAGAGTAGACACATGAATTGCTTTTCACACCTTGTGTGCTCCAAATTGACCCCAGAGTTGCTGGAGTAGGCTAAGCCTTTCCTCCAGGGTAGTAGTCATAGATACTGCCAACCCCAGGTTTACTCCCATCCTCTCTTCTGCTGAAACAGTTACTTAATTCCAATCAAACTAATCTGAAAAGTTTAAAATTCAACCTCAAACTACTTATAACCCCCAAAGAAAGAAAAGTGTGCAGGAATAACATGCAAATGCACAGACAACAACAAAGGTAACCCTGGAGATTTGTAACAATAATTTCTGCTTCCACCTTTGGAAGCTCTACACACTTATCCACCATAAAGGAGCATCTGTGTTTTTGGATTCTGGAGGAGGATTAGTTTATCATGTGTCAAGATAAAATTTCTACCCCAGTAAATTTTTTCATGCATATAGTTCTCTAACCAACCTACCGGGGAAGGTACTCTTGTAAGCAAGGACAAGATTCAACCACTGAAATGACCATTCCATGGGAATGGAGGATGTTTCTACTATAGATATGAGAAAGAATAGCTAGAAGTTTCTGGAAGAGTCCAGAGAAACCAAAGCTACTTCTGAGGGAAAGGCATAAAGGTGAGCAGGCAGGCTACAACCAGGCTTACCTCTCAAGAACAAAATGAAAAGGTGAGGCATGGGAAAAGCTCATGAACTGTAATGAGCAGGTTGTTTCAGGATGAGGGGAAGGAATCTGGAAGAGCCTGGTAGCTAGTTTAAAGATGAGGAGGTAAGAGGGTCAGAAAGCTGGTGTGGGGTCCTTGATATTAATAAGTGCATATTAGTGGGATGCTGAGGAGCCTAGAGGTTAGCCGAGGCTTCCATATGTAAACACTAGTATATACTTTTTCTGACATGCCGAAACCTGTTTCACAGGTTCCTGAGAACCTGTAGGCCTTTATCTGTCTTCCAGAAATCCTTCAGAATTCCTTTCCTTTCCTTTCCTTTCCTTTCCTTTCCTTTCCTTTCCTTTCCTTT
>NW_026596240.1:6095481-6119323 GCF_907164565.1 Psammomys obesus | reverse complement strand
TTCCTTTCCTTTCCTTTCCTTTCCTTTCCTTTCCTTTCCTTTCCTTTTCCTTTCCTTTTCCTTTCCTTTCCTTTCCTTTCCTTTTCCTTTCCTTTCCTTTCCTTTTCCTTTCCTTTTCCTTTCCTTTTCCTTTCCTTTCCCTTTCCCTTTCCTTTCCTTTCCTTTTCTTTCCTTTCCTTTCTTTTTTCTTTCTCTCGCTCTTTCTTTCTTTCTTTCTTTTTTTCTTTCTTTTTCTTTCCTTCTGACACGGTTTATCTTCTTGTAGCCTTGGATGTCCTGGACTCACTTTGTAGACCAGGCTGGTATTGAACTCACAGCAATCTGCCTGTCTCTGTCTTCCTGAGTGCTGGGATTAACTGCATGCACTACCACACGTGGCTGACCTAACAGTTCTAAAGACACGTTTGTACCCTTTTAGTTGGCTACTAGATAATTGAAGCAGTTGACTCTCCAAAGGATGAAATCCCTCCAGGAATCTCATGCTGAGAGAAAATAAAAGACTAAAACAGAAGTGAGGAACTTATCTCCACAAAAGAGACTTATACCTTGTCAGACCACAATGGGTCAATGGTCTTTGTTTTTTTGTTTTTTTTGTTTTTTTGTTTTTTTTTTTTTTTTTGGTTGTTTGTTTTGTTTTGTGTGTGTCTTTTTATTATTTTTCCTTATTATTTATTACAGTTTATTCACTTTGTTTCCCAGCTGTAGCTCACTTCCTTGTCCCTTCCCAATCCCACACTTCCTATTTATTCTCCTGCCATTCACCTCCAAAAGTCACTGATAGGGAAGGTCCTCCTCCCCTTCAATCTGACCCTAGCCTATTAGGTCTCATCAGGACTGGCTGCATTGTCTTTCTCTGTGGCTTGGAAAGGCTGAACTGTATCTAAGAAGGCTTAGATACATATACCTCTGGCCTTCTACTTAAGCCCTTTGTCTGGGCCCTAAGGATAAAATTGGGAGGGTTGGTTCACTGCCTCTCTCTCCTTTCTTTTCAACTTTTTATTGATTCTTTGTGAGTTTCACATCATGCGCCCCAGTCCCACTCATCTCCCTGTTCCCTTATATTTGCATTCCATTTGCATCCCCCTGAAGAAAATAAAAAAACAATCAAAAGCATAGAAAACGTCTTGTTGTGGAAGCTGTAGTTTGTCTCAATGTGTCCCACATATATCCTCTGTCCACACAGCTTCACTTGCAAGTCTTCACAGCAATGGGTCATTGGTCTGGTTCAAGGCCTCTGGCTTCTGTCACTCCATCAATATTGTATCCATACCAGGACTTTTTCTACTTATCCTGTTCTTGCTCTGTATCATGGAGCTTTGCAAGGAGCTTTAAATCAGCAGGACAGGACCTTCCTCAGGTTCCAACAGTTTACAGATGATGTTAATTTTGGGGTGGGCAATTCAAAGTCCTGAATCTTGGGAGATGGGAGGGTGGGCGATGATAAGTCTGAGAGAGAGAATAGTAGCTGATGGGAGACTTCTGGGATTAGCTGAAGACCTGCATCAGGGTAGGCTCCTTAGTGGATATGGGGTGACTTTCACTGAGACTCCTAACAATGAGGGATATGAAGATTGAAGTGATCACCCCCTATAACCAGGTAGGATTTCCAATGGAGGGAGGGGGACAGCAACCCACCCACAAAACTTCTGATCCAAAATTTACCTTGCCTACAAGATGGGAAGAGATAGATGAAGCAGAGTTTAAGGAAATGGCCAAGCAATGGCTGTCCCAACTTGAGACCCACACCATGGGAGAAAGCCAACTAATCACACTATTAATGATTCTCTGCTATGCAAAAGACATGAAAAAGTTAGCTGTTCTCTAAGAAATTCCACCCAGCTGTGAACCGAAACAGATGCAGAGACCCTAGCCAAACATTAGATAGTGATCTAGGAATCTGGTGGAAGAGTTGAGAGAAGGCGAGAGGAACCTGAAGTGGACAAGGACTCCGCAAGAATACCAGCAGAGTCAACTAACCTAGGCCCATGGGGTCCCACAGAGACTAAATAACCAACCTAAGTACATCATGGACTGGACCTAGGCCCCCTACACTTATGCAACTGAGGAACAGCTCAGTCTTCATGTGGGTCCATTAGCAACTGGAGCAGAAACTGTTACAGACATGGATGCAGACGTTTGCAAATGGATCTCTTCACCCTAGCTGGGCAACTTTATTTGGCCTCAATGGAAGAGGATGAGCTTGCTCTGGGTGTGAAAGGAAATGGTGGGGAGGGATGGCACCGGGGGGGGATGAGGTCCCTTTTCTGAGAAGGAAAGAGGGGAATGGGGGAAGAGAGTGGGAAGGTGTTGACTGGAAGGAGAGGAGGGAAAAAGTTGCAATTAGTATGCAAAGTGAGAAAATAAATTAACTAATTAAAGAGAGAGAGAGAGAGAAAAGAAAAAATAATTCCTCTTCTCTAGCCCTTGAGTCAAAATGAACTTCAACAAGAGCCAGGTAAACCAGGAACTGCTTAACTCCAACTAAAGAGCCTATAAAGAACTTGATCTTGGGAATTTAGGGAATATTTGTTAGAGTTAATAGAGTTGATGCTTTCCTACTGCACACTGTGAACATAACCAGTCTCTCAGTGGCTTTTCTGTACACAAGCAAATTTCTCAAACAACCATTATGACACTGTCTTGTGCTTGTTTTAGAGGAGTGGCCACAGAATGTTGTGTCTCAGATGTTTCACTTCTGTCTTCCTTAAGTCACAAGTATTAAACAAGAAGTTCATATTTCTTTTTGAATTGTGAATGACTTTTGCAGCACTGGCCGATTATACTCTTTTGGTTGTGAGCCATTTAATCAGATTTCTAGCACACTGGTCCCATCATATATAAGAAAAGTAATTTTTGTTCTTTTCAGTCCACTGAGTGAGTAAATGCCCAATTACCTTCTAAGTCCATCACTACTCATTGCTATTTTGGAAATTTTGGCTTCAAGTTCTTCTCCAGGTTCTTGGCTATTACCTTAGTCCATTTTCCAATTGCTTGGACAAGAGAAGAGTCCAGGACATGATGCCAGTCTCAGGATCCAGGTTGACCACAGGATATTAGTTTCTGTTCACAGCATGGGAGTCACAAATACCCTCCTCTCAGTCATTATTTCGTTCACACAAATACCTCATTGCTTAGGTACATGTGACATTACACTAATTAGTCTTACATTCACAGTTTCAGTAATTAATCACAGGTCACCCATTTTGTTCTTCAGGGAATGAAGATTATCAACTATCTATAGCTGGGGATTAGGTAATTAATTAAAGTAAAGTTGCTTACTTGGTCTTGTTTCTTTTCTACTATACAACTGAACTCCGTGCAAGAACATTAATGAGAAAGAAATATGCAGTGATTACCAGGCCATCTTAAATGTCAGTTTGCAAAGCAGCTGAGAACAAGAATAAATCATAGTATTTAGTCATGCAATTTCATCTGTATTAACCCAATTCACCCCATCAGATGATAGACAGGGAAGGAGATAAGAAGTGCGTCTGGGGAATTAAATGAAATTATATGTAATGTCATTGAATTAGTGACATTTCTTCTCTAGAAAAGAAGTAAATAATTGGAAATAATTCCTACTGACTTCTAGCGGGTGTTGCAAACATCAGGGTTAGATTTAACTAAGCAGAAATTCATTTGAAAATGCAAGGTGTCATTGTTCTAATTATCATTCATGATATTTGATAAAGAAAATTAAAACTACTTAACATAAGTGAATTTAGCCTCACATCCCACTAGTTCATTGGTTCTCAACCTGCCTACTGCTGTGATCATTTAATACAGATACTCAGATAGTGATGACCCCAAACATAAAATTATTTTAATTCTTCCTTCATAACTGTAATTTTGTTACCGTTATGAATCATTACATAAATTATTTTGGAGATAGAGGTTTGCCAGGGAGGTTAGGACCCACAGGTTAAGACTACTGCACAAGATGTTTTTCAGTATTAAGCTGTAACAGCACAACTTATTTACAGGGATCTTTGAACTGTAACAAATGCATTTATCTCATTTCTATTATATGAAAGTGACCCCTACATAACTTATAATAATTTGGAAGGGAGTTTTATGTATTCAGTGTTTTCATTAATGTACTGGGATTCTTAATAGGAAACTAAACATGCTCAAGTTGTCCTTAAGTATTTTTAGCATAACTCATTTTTAATGTATGCTTATGCAAAGTCATAGTGACTTAGGGATTTCTTTGACGTAAATCATTACTTTCTGCTTTTTTTTTTGCCATTTATGTTTTAAATCATTTTTCCTATACCTTATCTTCTTCTTACTGATACTCTCTTCAGCTATGTCTAATCTATTCATGCTATTCATTTTAATTTAATTTTTACTAATTACAGTTTATTCACTTTGTATTCCAGCTGTAGTCCCTTCCCCATGTCCTCCCAACACACCCTCCATCTCTCTTCTTCTCCTATGCCCCTCTATTCATGCTGTTCTTACAGTTCTTAACTTAAATGATGCCTTTCCATCCAGTGAGATGGCTCATTGAGTAAAATCACTTGTTGCCAAGCCTGAGTAAGATTCTCAAGTCCTATGTGGCATAAGGAGAGAACTGAATCCTGCCAGCTGTCCTTTGACAACCTCACCTAATGCACCCAGTAAAATAACAAATATAATAAAAATTTAAAAGTCACCACATGCTGGAGAAGATGTGGAGAAACGGGAACCCTCCTCCATTCCTGGTGGGAGTGTAAACTTGTATAACCACTTTGGAAAGCAATCTTGTGCTCTCTCAGAAAATTAGGAATAGTGCTACCTCAAGATCCAGCCATAACCACTTGTAGGCATATATCAAAATATACTCAATTATACAAGGACATTTGCTCAACCATGTTTGTAGCAGCTCTATTCGTAACAGCCAGAAGTTGAAAAAACCTAGATGTCCCTTGGAGGAGGAATGGATACAGAAATTGTGGTACATTTACACGATGGAATACGACTCAACTATTAAAAAAAAGGAAATCATGAAATTTGCAGGCAAATGGTGGGAACTAGAAAAGATCATCTTGATTGAGATAACCTACTAGCAGAAAGACACACATGGTATATACTCACTTATAAGTGGATATTAGCCACATAATGTAGGATAAAATACTAAAATCTATACTCCTAAAGAAGCTAAACAACAAGGAAGACCCTAGAGAAGATACTCAATCCTCATTCAGGAGGACAAATGCAATAGACATAGGAAGTAGGAGAAGACAGGGACTAGGACAGGATCCTACCACAGAGGGCCTCTGAAAGACTCTACAGATCAAAGTATCAAGGCTGAAGTTGAGACTCATAGCCAAACTCTGGGCAGAGTGCAGGGAATCTTATGAAAGAAAGAGGAGATGGAAAGACCTTGAGGGGACAAGAGCTCCAAAAGTAGACCAACAGAGGCATAAAAGCTGATCCTTGGGGGCCTGAAGAGAATGATAACCCAATCAAAGACAATGCATGGAGAGGACCTAAAACCCTGGCTCAGATGTAGCCATAGACACAGTCTCCAAGTGGGGTCCCTAGTAGGAGGAGCAGGGACTTTCTCTGGCATGAACTCTGTGACAGGCTCTCTGATCACCTTCCTCTGGGCGGTGCAGCCTTGCTAGTCCACAAAAGAAAACAACCCACCAGTCCTGATGAGACAAGACAGGCTAGGGTCAGAAAGAAGGGGAGGAGGACTCCCCCATTGGTAGACTGGGGAGGGGCAAAAGAGGAGAAGAGGGAGAGAAGGTAGGATTGGGAGGAAACAAGGGAGGGGGCCACAGCTGGAACAAAAATTGAATGAATAGTAATAAATGATAATAATAAAATAAAAAGTAATCATTTTTTATTTAATGGTAAATTATTGTTTTTTTTTAGCTTCCTTTTTGCTGTTTTTCTTTTTTTGTAGATGAATGTGCTCAATGCATTCCTTTCTTTAACTAATCAACCATTGTTAACCTCTGAGTTTGGTAATGATTATGTCCAAATCACCTAGTTCTTTCCTTCTGTATCCATTTGTTAAGTTTTCTCCTTGTGATCCTGATATCCTGATTTGTTTTTTTACAGGGTGATCCATCTGAATATTAAATGGTGTGATATGTGGAAAGGTATGATGCCACTACATGATGTTTTCCTCCAGAGAGGATTCAGTCTTAACAATGTAGCAATGGGAAAATCTCATATAACTAGTTATGGTCTGGAGGCTACTCTTCAATGTCCCTAAGCATCATTTTAATTCCAGTTCAGCGCATTTGTCAGGGGCAGCCCTGGAGAGATACAACTAATTAGCCTGCATTGTTATTGAGTATTCCCTTATGTTTTGGAGCCTGTTTTTCATATTTGGTATAGCATTATGGTTGTTGTTTTTATTGCTTCGTAAGGACCAAGATGACTCTTTTCTTACCAATCAGTTATTTTCTTCTTGGTTTTGTAACCTCTTGCTTTGTATAACAGTATAAGGAAATGACTTGATCTTGATCAACCATATTGATCTTGTCAGTCTTTCTTGAGTCTGGTGTGTCTTTCCTGCCTACCTGGTACAGCAAACTTAAATCCCAGGGTTTTTTTTCTGGAGAAATGTCTCAGCATTTAAGAGCACATATTGCTCTTACAGAAGACCTGAGATTTATTCACAGCACCCAAGTCTGTTAGGGCACAACAGCCTATAACTCCGGGACCAAGGGGTTCTAACATCTCTGACTTCTGCAGGCATCCACACTCACCTGCCCAGACACACAGAGACACATAATTATAAATTAATCTTTATAAAAATAGTTTCCAATCTCATTCCTGAGAGTATTCCTAAAATTTTGATGGTTTCTCCAACCAAGGACCATTCATAGAGTGTTGTATTAGGTTATTAATATTTACTATTGATATATCTTTTAGTAAAGCAGCGCTTAATCCTAAACAGCTGTATAACCAAATCACCACACACACTAGGATTTACTTAGTTAACTTAGAATACAATGCTGGGCAATAGTTACTCCATACTAAATCTCAGGCTTGCTTAGTTTCCTACCATTCAGATTCACCCATTATACTTGCTTTTAGTGATATCTTGGGTCTGGTTCATTTCTCCACATCGTTCCAAGACCTCTCCTCCAGCTTCTCCTCTCTCAGCTTCTGCTCCTCTCTCCCTCCTGCTCCTTCCTCTCCTCCGGCTCCTCCTTCTCTCCCTCCTACTACTTCCTCTCTTTCTGCTTCCTTCCTCTCCTCCTACTCTGAACCGGATGCCCCACCCCTACGCTCTCCATGCTCAACTTTGTGGCTGATCTTTTAAACTGACAATTTAGAGAACAAATGTTGGCATGTTTACACAAACTTGAGACAGGTGATACTTAGAATAAGTATCAAAAGGCAATGTTGGAATTGAAACCAGATAGTAGAAATCATCATTTGAATGAACAAGGGTAAGGTAAATACATTCCAAGAGAACATTATACCATAACCTAGAACCCCTGCACAGATGTAGCCCATGACAGCTCAGTGTCCAAGTGGGTTCCCTAGTAAGGGCAACAGGGGCTGTCTCTGACATGAACTCAGTGGCTGGCTCTTTGATCACCTCCCCCTGAGGGGGGAGCAGCCTTACTAGGCCACAGAGGAAGACAATGCAGCCATTCCTGATGAGACCTGTTAGGCTAGGGTCTGTTGGAAGGGGAGGAGGACATCTTCTATCAGTAGACTAGGGCAGGGACATAGGAGGAGAAGAGGGAGGGAGGAAGGGCTACAGCTGGCATACAAAGTGAATAAATTGTAATAAAAAAGAGATGCTTCCAGCCTATTTTCTCACCCTCTTGCCTCCTGATAAAAATTAAGCAAAGGTCTGCATAAGAGCAACACCCAAAACATCAGGTATGCTTAGACTATGTTTCACTCTACTTGAGTTATTATGACTCAAGCCCCATCTGCCTAAGGAAATCTCAGCTTTCTATTTAAAGGTAATCAGTCTGATCTGGTTGAATTTGGCTGCATAAACTGGCCTCCTGCAAACATTATCATTCTAGTCAGAACAGAGAAAAAAAATTTCTTCATGCAACCCAGAAATGCAGTTTTGAAAGGTGTGAAGGAACAAGGACTCAATTCCCAGTGGATCAATTATTTTGACCAAGGCAGTGTCTTTCAATTACAGGCTAAAATGCACTGGCCTCTTTATCATATTCACAGAGACAGTTTGCATATTTTTATACCTTAAAACAGGAATTTCTCTTGTGCCATTTCTCCTGGGCAATGAGTGACATTTTCTGTCTCCTAGAGTCTCTTAGCCTTGTGTGCCCTTGAATGTATGGCAATAACTTCGAAGAATAACTGTAAGAAGCAGGTAAACTAGTTATATTTCTTGTTGCTGTGACAGAATATCTGAGAGAAGCAACTCAAGGAAGGTTTATTTTGACTCATAGATTGAGAGGATAATATATCCTGGTAGGGAAGGCATAGTGATAGGAAAGTGGGGCCACTTCATCTATTTCTCCCCTATTCATGGAACACATAGAAATTAGAGCTGGTACTTGGCAGACTTTCTATTTTTCATTCTGTCAAGGATTACAGCCCATGGAATAATGCCACTCAAATTTAGGATGCTTCCTCACAGCTTAGGTAAGTCTAGACACATCCTCATATACATATTCAAAAGTTAGTTTCTAGGTAGTTCTAGATCCTGTCATAGTAATAATCAGATATCATGACTGGCATATATAAATTGTGATTCTCAGAACCCTAAAATGTTATCAATGATTATATATAAAATTTCCTTAATTCACCAGGAAATTTATTTTCTGAATTTTTATCTTCTACATACTACTCTGGCAAGAATTCTCAAAAGTTTGGTATAGAATATGTCTTGGAACTTCACCCATTCTGCACTTTATGATTCATTCAGATATTGATTAAAAATATTTTTAAAACCATCTTTCACTGAACTTGAACAGATCATTTCTCCTTACTATAATTCTCTAAATAGCAGAGTATATCAGTGATTTACATTGTATTAAGGATCTAATACTTAGTTGTTTAAGGCAAAAATACTACAGCATTTTGTACCAGTGATGTAAGAATCCTAGGTTTCACATTTATGAAATATTTGAGACAAGCCTTTGTAACTAACAAAGAATGACTATACTATTTTGCAACTCAAAAGTAAAGAAATAGAGTTGGTGTGATAGGCTGGTTTGTCAACTCGACACAACTGCAAATTACATAGCCCGAGAGTCTCAATGAGGAATTTTCTAGATTGTATTGAGCCAGGTCATGTCTTCTAAAAAAATTCTTAATGAGATTATTTGAGGTAGGAAAGCCCTCCCTAAATGTGGGTGGCACCATTTCTTGAACTGGATTCCTAATTTCATAAGAGCTGGGTAATTCAGCTGAGGGCAACCAAGCAAGCAAGTATATATCCAATTCTTCCTGCTCCTGATTGTGGATGTGGTGTAGCAAGCTGATTGAAGTTTCTGCCTTGACTCTCCATGGTGATGGACAGGAACCAGGAACTGTAAGATAAATAATAACAACTACCACCAGCACCATAACAACCACCTAGTTCTTTTGTTTGATTGATTTTTGTCAGCGTGTCTTATCACAACAACAGAACTGAAGCTAGACCATTTAGAGATATATCAGTGAGTCAAATCAGATGCCTTAGAAGTAAGAGGACGTGAGTTCAAATCCCCAGGATCCACGTAAGCTCAGCTGTGGGAATACATGTCTGATTATTAATCCTTCTATGAAGAAATAATAGGTAGAGACAGAAGTTCCAGAAGTGCACTAGTTGGCTACCCTGGTTTACACAGCAGTGGCCAACCAAAAAGAGTATGCCTATTAAATGAGGTGAGCGAGGAGAGGTGAGAACCACTGCTTGAAGTTATCCTGGGACTCCCACATGTGCACCTTGGCATGCATGCACCCATACTCACACACACGAACACACGAGCACACAAAGTTTTCAAATGCACCTACAGTGCACAATATTTCTTAAACTCAGGATACCTGAAAATTCTTCTACACAAAAGGTCTTAAGGGTGAACCACTATAGGGAAGACTTAGAAAGCAGAGTCTTTAATTTTTGAGGTTTATTTCCTTATTTGATGTATCTGTATTTGCCTGCGCATGAGTTTATGTGCACTGTGTGTATGTGAGAGACCAGGAAGGCAAGAAGAGGGCACGGCCTGGGTTCTAGCTGCAGATGGCGGAGAGCTGCCCTGCAGAGGCTGAGCTCAGAGCCCCGGTAGAGCAGTAAGTGCTTTCAGTCACTGTGGCACCAATTCAACTCCTGGAAACATACTAAATACCATTCATAGAGTAAATATATGAACCAAATTAACCTCAAAACTGTCAAAGGGTGAGACATACCTTCAGTAACTAAACTGAGACTTTAGTGAGCAAAACTTACGAAGAAAGAAACATTTACGTAACAGCTAGTAAATTTTTGTAGCTCATTTTGTTTAGGTTGAATAACATTTATGAACACATTTTATGCTGATATCCTAGCAGTAATTATTCAAGATTGTTAGTTCCTTTTAGTTTATAATGTCACTTAAACTATGAAATAGCCTCTATAAAGTAAATGGTATGCATATTTCAAAAATGGGAAAATTTGAACTTAAAACATTATGTGATTCTTGTCAAGGTTCTAGAAGTATTAAATGAATATGTTGGAATGTGATTTAAAACAAATATGAGAATAATGGGAATTTTTCCAATTACAGATTAAGAAGATAGAAAAAGAAAGTAAATTGGAAAATATAATTTAGAAAAATAATCATAGAGCCATAGAGCATGCTAACACAGAGGCTGGAGAGATGGCTGATTGGTTGATAGTGCTTGCTGCTCTTTTAGAAGATAGGAATATGACTCTCTTGAGCCATACAGCTATATCATGGGGCTCACAAGCGCCTCCACTCCACTCCAGGGGATCTGAAACCCTCTTTTGGCCAATATAAGTTACGCATTTCCCACCACATGTATACATACACATATACACACACACACACACAAATAAATAAATATAAATAAATAAATGAATAAATAAATAGTCTTTAAAAAATCTCACACTTTGCATCTTATATATTAGTGTAACTGGTGACAGAAAATACCAAGAAAGCCTTTTGCCATCTTTCCACACCATCATCATGGTGTGTATGAATTTCCTGATAATCTCAAGAGTATCAACAATGCTGAGAAAAAGGCAAACACTTAACCCCATCAGGCCAGCCTCCAAAGTGTTCTGGTCTAAAGTGTGATGATGAAGTGTGGTTACCCTGGTGAATTTGAAATCGTTAATGATCACAGAGCTGGGAAAACCATGAACCTCACAGGATGGTTAAACAAGTGTGTAGTAATCAGCCCTATATTTGATGTGCAGCTCAGAGACCTAGAAAATGGCAGAAAAATATGCTAATAAGATGTCAGTTTGACTTCACTGTGCTGGCAACCTCAACTAGCATCACAAAGAAGCAAGAAACGAACACACAGGGTGAAAAAAAATCATATTATTTTTTGAAGGAATAAAGCCTATGTGGGCTACAGAAAAAGAAAAGAAAAAAAATCAAGAAAAAGGGCAGAGATACTGGTGGTAGTAGAGCATAGTAATATATTATAGACAAATTTTAACATAGTATTAATGAATTAATTATTACTTGATAATATATTAATATAGACAAAACCATTTCTCATTTTATGTCTAACCATCATACATGATTTATTTTTATGCACTGGACTCATTTAAACTTATACGTATTATTACAATGGTCTTAGGAGACACTGTTTGTTCCTAGATTTTATTCTGTGAGAGGCCAGGTTTTGTACTTTTACTGTTCTTTTGTACATGCAAAGAATGAATGAGTAAAATACAAGCAATTTTGGTATGTTGCTATTGAGGCACAGAGTTAAAGAGATGTACAATATTCGCTGATTAGTGATTCTGCCCAGCATGCATGAGGCAAAGCTAGCATTTTAATAAGCACACCACACTTAAGTTTAGTCTTGAGGGTTGTGGAAATGAGAACAAACTGAAACATGACTTAAATTCTATGCCTCTTTATGCTTTTTCATTTTAGGTCCCATAAAAGATTGATGGCCAGCACCTAAGCAATTATATTGTTTGTGTTATTGTTATGGTTAAATAATAAATGTTATGAGATCCAGATAGAATTAATCATCATAGTAAAACCATATCTCAAGAGCAGATTTTGTGATGTTTTACTGTGACAAAATTGCAACTAAGGTCCCCAAAGGTAATAAACATAATTAATTTCTAACATCACTTAGTATAAGATTCACTTGAGAATGGAGAATCTGAAGTGGAAAAATAAGCTTATTGCTATAAAAGTACTGTTCCGTGTTCATTCTGATAATTTTCAAGTGAATTCAGTCAACTGTCTCTTCACATGAAACTACTCTACCAATAGATAGGTTGAGACTGAAGATGTTTTGATTTAGAATTCAAGTCTGTGCTCTGGATTTAGTTCAGGCAGTATTTGCCTAACAAACACAGAGCCCTGGGTTTCATCTCTATAGTACACAAACTAAACATGGTAGTTCATGTCTGTAATTCCAGAACTCAGAAAATGGAGGCAGGAGGAACCAGAGTTCAAGATCATCTTTGGCTACTAAGAAAGTTGGAGACCATACCGGTCTAAAAAGCCAGTTCCAAAATAATTTAAAGAAGCATAAGAAGGAGGAATATTGGGGAAGAGAAGGAATGAGGGAAGAGGAGGGGGAGGAAGAGAGGAGAATTTAATACCTTCAGTGACTTAACAATCAAATCTGGGCTGTAAAGGGAGGAAGTAGACCGTAGAGTTCAAGTAGGTGAATAATGCTAATTGAGGAAGAAGATCAACAAAAGCAAAGTTTGTGGGAAGATGCTATAAGGAAACCTATTATTTTATACTTGAATTAAAATAAAACACCAGTTAATTAGCTGCAAAAGAAAACAAATTTAATCAGTAAGAGTTCTAATAATTTATTAACTCTCTGTAGCTGAAATCAGGTCGAGGCAACAAGAGGGCATGGCAAGTAAAAGCTTTGGCTGGCAGCCTGACAATCTGACTTTGATCCATGGGACCCACACAGAAGAAGGAGAAAAGTTGTCCTCCAGCCTTAACACAAAATAAAATTAATTTTTTAAAGGGGCTAAAACTTAAAAATATAAAGTAGGTAGAATTGTAAATGTTCAGATGTAATATAAAATTATTTTAAATTATAATTCTTCTAAAATCACTTCCCAGGAAAGTATAGCCAGGATTTGTCTTGACCCAAATTAGCTGATGCTTGCTTTGTGATAATATTATATATCTTTTTATTTTTATTTTATTTTAATCACAGGTCATTCACTTGTATCTCGGCCATAGCCCTCTCCCTTTTTCCCTCATAATCCCACCCTCACTCCCTCATCTCCTCCCTGCCTCATCTCCTTCCTGCCACCTTCCAAGTCTACTGATAGGTCCTACTCCCCTTCCATCTGACCCTAGCTTATCAGGTATATTCAGGACTGGCTGCAATGTTCTTATCTGTGGCCTAGCAAGGTTGCTCTTCCCTCGGGGGGGGGGGAAGGGGGAGATCAATGAGCCAGTCATTGAGTTCATGTCAGAAAGAATCCTTGTCCCCCTTACTAGGGAACCCAATTGGATACTGAGCTACCAAGGGCTACATCCAAGCAGGAGTTTTAGGTTATATCCATGCATGGTCCTTTGTTGGAGAATGAAGTTGCTATGATGCCATGTTTCGCTATTAGATGATTATAAGTCAACTTCTTAGTGATGTTCAGCATGGATCTTTGACTTCCATTCATCAGTGTGTGTGGCAGGCATGATTGTGACATTAAACACAAATTTTAATGTTATTGAACAATTTGCCTATGGGGTGATGGCATTGATAGGACCTGTTTGTCCCATCTGAACCTCAAAATAAATGTTATATAGACAACATGAAATGGACTTATAATGAAAATAACAAATAATATCTGTTAGGTAAGTCATTGTAATTGTTATGTTGTTACTACTTCATATCCTAACAGAAGCAGACATTAAAAATTATTTTTTTTCTTTTGGGTTGATGTCTATTAGTTGAATATACTGCTTGTTTTCATAGAGACAATTTCTTTTAAGTTACTATATGTTTTGACCATTTTGATCATGCTTACTAAAATAGTATAGAGCTTTGAATGGAGCCTTATCCTGTTTAGGTCATTAATCCCAGACACCAGAGGTGGAAAATGTAATTCAACAAATAGCCTAAATAATCACCACATTGCTCACCTCAGAAATCTGGGACTCATACTTGGTTGTTTCATACCTCATTTCTACTGACCTTAGTGTTCTACAAGACTTGGAGCCTAAGTATTATAGAAAATTCTATCTATCTATCTATCTATCTATCTATCTATCTATCTATCTATCTATCATCTATCTATCTATCTATCTATCTATCTATCTATCTATCTATCTATCTATCATATATCTATGTGTTTATCATATATCTATCTAACTCTCTGTCATTTATCTATCTAGCCATTTATCTATCTATCTATCATCTATCTATTTATATATCTTTTTAGAATAAGGAACAAATGGAACTTGGAACTATATTTCAGCAAGACAGACATATTTTCACCAATTTGGAAATATTTTATGTTTCTCAGATAAAAATCAGACAAATGTTATTTTGACGGATGTAGGACATCTTTAGCCTGAAATTTCACTGTTACCTGTGTTAGTGTGACAGAGGTCTTCTACAATCTCAATGTTCTTAAATAAGTGTCAGATCAAAGTCTGAAATTTCATCTTGTAGTCTGTGAGACTACACAGTATGTGACAGGTGACATTAGCTCAAATAGTTTTTCTAGAAATGAATATGAAACAAGATACAACAAAGATAACAATGGACTTTTGGATGTGGTTTGCTGTGCAAGAACAAAAAATATAACAAGATTTTGTTTTTATATTGAAGCATAGCTGAAGTCACACCACACCAAATTATTTATGTATGACTTCTCACGGGCTACCTCTTCAAAAAAAAAAAAAATCCCTGCAAAGTATTTTATAGCTCTACAAATAAAATTTAAGTGGTGGAGAAAGTGAAATATAAATATATTATATTTGTAAATAAAAAGAAATATAAATATAGATGTTAAAGGTATGAAGAAATACTGAAAAATGGGATTTCTAAATTTTGTGAAGATGCATCATTGTAGGAACACCAAGGAGACTCATACATTTCCCATAGTGACAAGGATTAGACAAGTGGCCAAGAACCATACAGGAAATTGGTCCCTACTTCTCATTTCTTTAACACATTGGACTTAAATATTGGACAAAAGTATATCTTAAAGGGAAGAATAGATCTGAGCATAATTCTAGTCCATACTCATGTATAAATAGAAGAGTGTTACTCCTTGTGTCCTGGTTGGCTTTTTGCCAACTAGACACAAGCTAGAACCATCAACTGAGGAAAAGGAACCTCAGTTGAGAAAAGGCTCCCAATAGACTGTCCTGTAGACAAGGCTGTGGGGCATATTCTTGACTGATGATTGGTATGAAAGGTCTTAAGTCAGTGTAGATGATGTTTCTTTTGGACAAGTTGTTCTGTAATGTATAAAAAAGAAAGCCAAGCAAACCACAAGGAGCGATAAAGTAAAAGCTGTTCTTTCACCATCTCTGCTTTAGTTCTGCCTCTATATTCCTGCTTTGAGTTCCTGCATTGACTTCTCTTCACAATGGACTGAAATAAACCCTTTTCTCCCATGTGACATTTGGTCATGATCTTTCCTACATCAATAGAAACCTGACTAGGACATCCTTCCCTTCTCATAGTGGAAAATAGGTTACCCTAATATCCGGAAGCTTTCCAATAAGATTCCATGTCTCTCTCTCTTTGTTTTTTTAGATTTATTTCTTTATTATGTATATAATGTTCTGCATGCATGCCAGAAGAGGACACTAGGTCACATTATAGATGGTTGTGAGCCACAATGTGGTTGCTGGGAATTGAACTCAGGACCTCTACAAGAACAGCCACTGCTCTTAACCACTGAGCCATTTCTCCAGCCCCTCCATGTCTCTTCTTAAATATTATTTAGGCTAAAGATTATAATCTGTAACTAAAGGACACAAATAACACTTGTAGGCTGTTTTTTTCCATCTCATTAAGTAAAAACTACAAAATTGAAGTTAGTTTCCTAGGATTACAGGGATATGTGTAATTAGAATGACCAGTTGTTAGTACACCACCTAAACACACAAAAAGGTACAGTTTGTTGTGAATAATTACTTGACTCTCCACCAGTATCCTGAATGATTCTGAAAATGTAGTACTCAGTTTTGAGGGGCTGTAATCTAATGTTGGATTCATTCACTGTGTGTGTGGTGCATGTCTGACAACACTTCACAGCAAGGGTGATGTCTTATTTAGGGTGACTATGGCTGTGGTGAAACATTGCATAACTAAAGCAACGTGGGGAATAAATTGTTTATTAGCTTATACTTTCATATCACTGTTCATCATTAAAAGGGGTCAGTACAGGAATTTAAACAGTGAAGAAACCTTGAGGAAGAAACTAATTCAGAGGTCATGGAAGAGTTTTGTTTACTGGCTTGCTCAGCCTGACTTCTTATAGAACCCAGGACCACAGTCCAAGAATAGCATGACATATAATAGGCTGGGAGCTCTCCCTTCTATCACTGATTAAGAAAATGTCCTACAGTGTAGTCGTTTTATCAAATGAGGTGCCATTTTTTTTTTCCAAATAACTCTAGGTTATATCAGGCTGACGTAAAACTAGCCAGCAAAGGTGAGATCAAGTGTGATTGTTAGCTTAAGTAGGTAGGTTGTTTGGACTATTACAAAATTGTAAAAATACCAAACAATAGTATATTCTGGGAATAAGGGAATAGCAAATGTGCTTTGAAACAAAGAACTTATCTGGCCCACTACACATGTAAAAAGATGTTATGTTGGTATTTGGCAGAATTCAGGTGTTGCATAATGAGAATGGTTGTCATGATTGCAAACCTGAATATCCTATCACCAGTAAATAGATGATAAGTGAAGAATGAATGAGATAAGATGAATTGTAACATGGCATTTCTTCTTCTTATCATTTGTGTGTATTTTTTTTTCTAGACATTAACTTCAGATAGGTGTTGTTCCTCACCTTCCACGGTATTTGAGACAGGGTCTCTCTTGTTCACTGCTGTTTGTGACAAGCTAGCTGTACCAGGAATTTCTGAAGCTCACTGTGTCTTCTCTTCCCATCACTCAGTAGGGGCACACTGTGACACAGGTGCTTATATTACTGTGTTTGTTTTTTGTTTTTGTTTTTAACATCTAGGGATCTAAACTCAGCTCATCAAGACTGTACAGAAACTGCCTTACCAACTGAGCCACTTGTAACTTTAGAATGATATTTCTAACAGCATCAGTGAGAATTAGTGGTAATGGAAAGCTGAGAAAGTAGATTCCAGGTGCCTGGATCTACTAAGGAAGAAAATCATGGTTAGTGGTTAGAGAGGGATTCATGGTGATATCAAATACTCAGGAAGTTTTTAAACTGAAAACCTATTCTATTATTTTGTTATAATTTCCATGTTAATTTTGAACCCTTTCTGAGATCATAAGAGTAAATTTGGGGTTTTATATTATGCATAAAATAACAAAAAGATCATTTGAACAACCTTCTACAATACAGCGTGAGAACACTGCTCTCTTTAATACTTATGAAGGTGATTAAGGAGCTTGGTTCTATCTTATTCTTCTGCCTTGAGATCTGGTTGCAATTGTTCTATGTATATCACAAACAATTTTCTTTTTTGGCAATTTACTGGGCCTCAGAAATCAAATATATATAGACATTAAAAATTTCATTTTATTTTTATTTGTGATGTGTGCGCGTGTATGTGTACATGCAAATGGCCTGGGAGAACAAAAGAGGGTATCAGACACTAGAGCTAGAGTAGGCAATTGTGGGTTATCGAATGTAGGTACTAGAAACCTAACTCATGCTCTGTGCAAGTGCAGCAAGTACTCTAATCTGCTGAGCCATCTCTCTAGCCCTTTTATTTTTTAATAAAAAATTTTACATTGTCAGTTTCCTTTTTAAAATGTAAGTTCAGAATCTTGTTCTTAATTTGTGTAGTTTGTTTATTTGGGTTTTCAGAAACTACATTTGTCATCTCTAACTCAAAATTATCAGTACATCAGGTTTTCTTCATGGTACCAATATATTAAAAGAAAGAAAGGCCAATATTAGGCTTAATAGTTGCTCTAGGACTTTAGCTTCATTCAGTGAAAAAGCATGAAAATACACTTTTTTTTTAAATTAGGAAATCCCAATTAAATGAGAATAGGTAAATGCTTCTGTCTATTCATCTTTGCACATATGTCTGCACTTTGAACCTCTTGTGTACACCAAGTCAAGTCTTCATATAAAATCACAAAGCTAACGGAAATCCATATATGTTTCTGTGTGCATACAAATCATTCAATATAATTGTTTTTAGTGTTACTCATTGATTCATGATGTAGAAAATGATTTGATTTATTGAAGCATATATTTTTAGTTTTCATTTTATGTGTATATGTGTGTTTCTGTATGTGTTTCTGTGCGCCATAGGCATGCATGTATCCATGGAAGACAGAGGAGATTATGAGAATCACTGAACCTGGAATCTTGAGTGGTTGTGAACTGCCTGATGTGGGTGCTGAAAAATGAACTGGGGTCGCAGCAAATATTCCCAACATCTGAGCTGTCCCTCAGCCAAAGAAACTCTACTTACAAAAATTCCTTTCAGTGCATTGCTTCCCTTAGAGATTTATAATAATAAAGCTTGACTCTCTTACAATATATTATACTGATTATGAGTCTCTTTTCTTTTGTAAATATATTGGTCACATGTTTTATATCTTGGTTGCAGTCATTTCATATAAAATTATTTTGTAGTATAGTTTATGGCATGCTTATCAAATTAGCATTAAATATTTGTTATAGTTTTACAGTACAAAATTGGACCCCTGGTGATTTATTATACTTTAATCCCATGAAACAGTTCAACTTTTTTCTGGCTGTGTGGTAAAATGTTCCCAGGAGGATATGACTGCACTATAATAAAAGTCATCAAACATGGATAGAGAAGGGAACATTTTAGCAAATTCTCATGGATACTAATGTTGAATCAAATTATTCATGATGATTTTATTTAAATTTGTAATCCCATAGAGTCTTAAAAGTGCATGTCCATGACCATAAAATGAAAGCAAAAGATAAGATGTAAGAGAATGTTAAAATTTAAATAAATCACAGTAACTACATAGTGATATTGTTTTTCTAAACTTTAAATCACAACAGAAATATATGTGCATATTTTTTTATTTCATATGGAGCTTACTTAACTATTTTATCTTTTTAACATGGTGGACCAGCAATTAAAAACATCTTTATTACTTTTCAAAATATCATTTATTTCATCTTTTTGAAATTTTGTTTTTATTTATGTGAAGGCATGTTTGTGTATGAGTGAATATATGTGTGAATGTGTGTGTGCCACCTGGGTGAACAAGCCTATGGAGGCCAGGGAAAGGTATCAGCCTCTCTGGAGCTGGAGTTACAGGCAGTTGTGAGCTGACTGCCCTGAGTGCCAGGAACCAAAATCGTTTCAAGAGCAGCCAGCATATTTAATCATGTGCCATCTCTCCACTTATTTCATTTTAACCCAACTCATCATTCTACTAGCTCAGCTTACTGGTGCACACTAATGCATATTATCGTAATAAGAGCAAATTTTAAAAATCAGTTATTCATTGATTAATTACTATTAAACTTTCAGAAAAACAAATTCATCTGTGTTATCATTTTAGCATTTTCAGATGATATCATAATTAGAAAACTTACGACCGAGTAGGTGAGTGGAAGGACTTCTGAAGCCAGGGAAATGATGGAGAGGCTTTCTAAACTACAGGGAACATTGCACGAGGTGAGAACTTTGGTCTCGTGTCACCCAAGGATTTGTCTGGGGAAGGAGAGAAATGATCCTCTGATCTCCCAGCACTCCTCTTTCACAGACCTCCCTCCTCCTCTGCACAGCTGATTCACTGAGATTCTCAGCTCAGAGCTAACTGCCCGGGTTCTGCAGCAGCTAAGACGGAGCTCCTAGCCCCTTAGCGGCAACTGCCAGCGGTACTGGTCTGGGACTCTGGTCTCGGAGTCTCAGACCCACAGAATCATCCTCTCAGGGTCCCAGGTCTGCTAGCCACCATACTGGCTCCACAGGGTCTCTCAGCCACTGACTGCATGGCCCACCCAAACCCTCAGTGACAGATATTATGCTATATACTTACCAAAGCCCAGCAGACTCGATATATAAGCTAGGCACTCCAAGTGCCAGGCCTCCTAGACTTGGAGAGCACAGTGGAGGGCCCCCAGGACTTCCCAGAAGTCACCTGGACTGGCATCCCAGTCTCCAGCTGCAGCAGGACTTCCTAACCTGGCAGCAGCAGCAGCACTGAGCTGGCGGAGGGCTGGCGGAGCTCTACAGTCCTCCTGCATAAGACCATGCAGGGCCAAAACAGAGCAGAGAGCCGGGATACACTTATCCCTGCTGATGTGACCTGCGTGAGGGAGTGTGCCCTTGAGTATCTGCAGAGCCCCAGATCTAGGGTCCTTCTGAAATAGAAGCTAGGCATGGGACCCCTCTCACCCACACCACATACTCACTGTGGGAAACAGAGCGTCACTTGGGACATTGAAGCCCCTGCTCTGAGGGTCCAACTGAGGAGTTAAGGCAGCTAATGCCAGAAATTGCACAGCAACCATCACCAGCTCCTGCTAAATATACAGTGCATGCACAAATAACCTAGAAGACTGCAAGGCAGCGCCCCTCCCACACACTCAAGGGTTCAACATTCTCTATCACTCTGTCCCTTGAGACACACTTTCATGCACACTTACACACACACACACACACACACACGCCCGCACGCACGCACTCACACACACTCCTGCATTTTCCCTTTTGTGCCTGCGTACATTCCTCCCACAGGTACAGATAGTGCACCAATGCACACACTGAGGCCACGGGATCTCTCTGAGCTTCCTGAAGAACTCTCCAGACGCCAGAGAGAGACAGTACCAGTCTGAACTGCAGAATCCAGAAACAAACAGGGAAGGTTTCAGATAAGCCAATGGCCATTGGTAGGCGAAAGAACACATCCAACATAAATCAGGACATCATGACTGCACTAGCAACCCCCAAAATTGATGGATACTCTAATTCATCAGAAACACAAGAAAATGACTTTAAATCTATGCTTGCCCAATTATTTGAGGCTCATAAAGAGTAGACAAACAATTCTCTGAGCAATAGCCATGCAAATTTAGACAGTTAAAGAGGCTATGAACAAATCTATCAAAGATTTGGCCAGTCAATTGGAGGCCAAAGAAAGAGGAAATGGACAAAATTCTTAAAGAAACACAGGCAAATATGGCCAAACAAATAGAGGCACAAGTAGAGATACAATTAGTGGCATATAAAGAAGACATGAACAAAAAAATAGAGACTATCTTAGAGAGACAGGAATATACATTCAAACACATGAAGGAAATGGTGCAAGGCATGAAAACAGAATTAGAATCAATAAAGAAAACACAAACTGAGAATACCCTGGAACTGGAGAACTTGGAGAAAAGATCAGGAACCACAAAGGTAAGCATCACCAACAGAATACAAGAGATGGAAGAGAGAATCTCTGGTGCTGAAGATATACTCCCAGAAATTGATATTTCTCTCAAAGAAAAAGTAAAATCTGAAAAGTCCCAAACACAAAATATCCAAGAAATCAAGGACGCCATGAAAAGACGAAATCTAAGAATAATAGGAATTGATGAAAAAGAAGAATCTAGGCTCCAAGGTCCAGAAAATATTTTCAAGAAAATCATAGAAGAAAATTTTCCCAACTTAAAGAAAAAGATGTCCATAAATATATGAGGCCTACAGAATAAAAAATAGACTAGACCAGAAAAGAAACACATCATGTCACATCATAGTCAAAACACTAAATCTACAGAACAAAGAAAAGATATTAAAAGCAACAACGGAAAAAGGCCAAGTAACATATGAAGGTAGACCTATTGGAATCACACGGACTTCTCATCAGAAACTATGAAAGCCAGAAGGGCCTGGGCAGGGATCATGCAGACTTTAAGAGACCACAGATGCCAACCCAGACTACCATTCCCAGCAAAGCTTTCAATCAACATAGATGGAGAAAACAAAATATTCCATGACAAAACTAAATTTATGCAATATCTACACAGAAAATCAGCCTTACAGAAGAACTAGAAGGAAAACTCCAATCCAGTGAAAACAACTTCACCCAAACAACATAGCATACAGATAATATCTCAACAAAAATTAAAAAAAAAAAAAACAAGAAATGGTACACAGTATGATCACACAGTTCAATATAAAAGGAACTAATGTTCATTGGTCACTATTATCTATCAACATCAATGGACTCAACTCTCCAATAAAAAGACACAGACTAACAGAATGGATGCGGAAACAGGATCCAACATTCTGCTGCATCCAAGAAACACACCTCTGTAACAAAGACAAACATTATCTTAGAGTAAAGGGCTAAGAAAATGTCTTTCAAGCAATGGACACAGAAAACAAGCTGGAGTAGCCATCCTAATATCTAATAAAATAGACTTTCAACCAAAATTAATCAAAAAAGATGCGGAGGGGCACTACATTCTCATCAAAGGAAAAATCCACCAAGATGATATCACAATTCTGAACATCTATGCCCCAATTACAAAAGCGACTACATTCATAAAGGAAACATCATTAAAACTCAAATCACATATCGATCCCAACACCTTAATAGTGGGAGACTTCAACACCCCACTTTCACCAAAGGACAAATCATCTACACAGAAGTCTAATAAAGAAATAAAGGAACTTACAGAGGTCCTAAATCAAATGGACCTAATAGATGTCTACAGAAATTTCCACCCTAACTCAAAAGAGTATACCTTATTTTCAGCACCTCATGGAACCTTCTCCAAAATAGACCATATAGTTGGTCACAAAGCAAGCCTCAATAGATACAAGAGGATTGAAATAATCCCCTGTATTCTATCTGATTACCATGGACTAAAGCTGCACCTCAAGAACAATGGAATTAGAAAAAAAGCCTACAAGCACATGGAAACTAAACAACTTGCTGCTCAATGACAGCTGGGTTAAGAAAGAAATAAAGAAAGAAATTAAAGACTTCCTAGAATTCAATGAAAATTAAGGTACAAGATACCATAATTTATGGGACACAATGAAACCAGTACTCAGAGGAAAATTCATAGCACTAAGTGCCTTCAAGAAGAAATTTGTGACATCTCATACAAGCAATTTAATGGATCAATTGAAAATCCTAGAGAAAAAGGAAGCAAATACACCCAAGAGGAGCAGACAGCTGGAAATAATCAAATTCAGGGCAAAAATCAATCAATTAGAAACAAATAAAAGTATTCAAAGAATCAATGAAACAAAAAGCTGGTTCTTTCAGAAAATCAACAAGATAGACAAACCCTTAGCCAAACTAACTAAAAGGCAGAGAGAAACTATCCAAATCAGCAAAATCAGAAATGAAAAGGGGGACATAACTACAGACAGTGAGGAAATCCAAACAATCATTAGGTCGTACTACAAAAGCCTATATGCCACAAAATTCAAAAATCTAAAAGAAATGGATAATTTTCTAGATAGATTCCGTCTACCAAAATTAAGTCAAGATCAGGTAAAAAGATTGAATAGTTCTATATCCCCCAAGGAAATAGAAGCAGTCATCAACAGTCTCCCTTCCAAAAAAA
>NW_026596240.1:6081908-6095081 GCF_907164565.1 Psammomys obesus | reverse complement strand
AAAAAAAAAAAAAAAAAAAAAAAAAAAAAAAGCAGCCCTGGGCCAGATGGATTCAGTGCAGAATTCTACCAGACCTTCAAAGAAGAGCTAAGTCTAATTCTCTCCAAACTATTCCACAAAATAGAAAGAGAAGGAACATTACCAAACTCTTTCTATGAAGCCACAGTCACCTTGATACCTAAATCACACAAAGACCCAACAAAAATAAGAGAACTTCAGACCTATCTCTCTTATGAGCATTGATGCAAAATTACTCAATAAAATCCTTGCAAACCGAATCCAAGAACACATCAAAGATATCATCCACCATGATGATATCAAGTAGGCTTCATCCCAGACATGCAAGGGTGGTTCAACATACAGAAATCCATCAATGTAATCTACCACATAAACAAACTGAAAGAGAAAAACCACATGATCATCTCCTTAGATGCTGAAAAAGCATTTGACAAAGTCCAACACCCATTCAAGTTTAAAGTCTTAAAGAGATCAGGAATACGAGGCACATACCTAAACATAGTAAAGACAATATAGAGCAAGACTATAGCCAACATCAAAATCAATGTAGAGAAACTTAAATCAATAACACTGAAATAAGGGACAAGACAAGGCTGCCCACTCTCTCCATATCTGATCAACACAGTATTTGAAGTCCTAGCTAATGCAATAAGACAACTAAAGGAAATCAAGGGAATACAAATTGGAAAAGAAAAAGTCAAAGTGTTACTATTCATGGATGATATGATAGTATACATGGGCAACCCCAAAAATTCAACCAGAGAACTTCTTCAGCTGATAAACACCTTCAGCAAAGTGGCAGGATACAAAATCAACTCAAAAAAATCAGAAGCCCTCCTGTATTCCAAAGACAAAAGGGCCGAGAAAGAAATCAAGGAAACAACACCTTTCACAATAGCCACTAATAACATTAAGTACCTTGGGGTGACTTTAGCCAAGCAAATGAAAGACCTGTTTGAAAAAAACTTTGAGTCCCTGAAGAAAGAAATTGAAGAAGATATCAGAAGATGAAAAGTTGTTCAATGCTCATGGATTGGTAGGATTAACATAGTGAAAATGGCCATCCTAACAAAAGCAATCTACAGATTCAATGCAATTCCCATCAAAATACCAAATCAGTTCTTTACAGACCTTGAAAGAAAGATTCTCAGCTTCATATGGAGAAACAAAAAAACCCATACTCTCCAAAACGATCCTGTACAACAACAGATCATCTGGAGGTATATCTATCCCTGATCTCAAGCTGTACTACAGAGCAATAGTATTAAAAACTGCATGGTATTGCATAGAAACAGAAAGGAGGATCAATGGAACCAAATAGAAGACCCAGAAATAAACCCACACACCTATGAATACTTGATTTTTGACAAAGGAACCATATCCATTCAATGGAAAAAAGACAGCATCTTCAACAAATGATGCTGATCCAACTGGATGTCTACATGCAGAAAAATAAAAATAGATCCATATTTATCACCGTGCACAAAACTAAAGTCTAAGTGGATCAAAGACCTCAACATAAAACCAGATACTCTAAATCAGTTGGAAAAAAAAGTGGGGAAGAACCTAGACCTCATCGGCACAAGGGACAATTTCTTGAACAGAACACCAACAGCACAGGTTCTAAGAGCAACAATCAATAAATGGGACCTCATGAAAATGAAAAGCTTCTGTAAAGCAAAATACACTTTCTTCAGAAAAAAAGGACAGCCTACAGACTGGAAAAGGATCTTCACCAACCCTATATCTGACAGAGGGCTGATATCCAGCATATATAAAGAACTAAAGAAGTTAAAAAGCAATAAATCAAGTAATCCAATTAAAAAATGGGGTATGGAGTTAAACAGAGAATTCTCTGTAGAGGAATATAGAATGGCAGAAAAATACTTAAAGAGATGCTCAACAGCCTTAGCCATCAGGTAGTTGCAAATCAAAACAACCCTGAGATTTCACCTTACACCCATCAGAATGGCCAAGATCAAAAACTCAAATGACAACACATGCTGGTGGGAATGTAAACTGCTACAACCACTTTGGAAGTCAATCTGGTGCTTTCTCTGACAATTAGGAATAGTTCTTCCTCAAGACCCACCTATACCACTGCTAGGGATATACCCAAAATTTGCTCAAGTACATAACAAGGACATTTGCTCAACCAAGTTTCTAGCAGCTTTATTTGTAACAGCTAGAACCTGGAAACAACCCAGATGTCCATCAACGGAGGAATGGATACAGATATTGTGGTATTTTTACACAATGGAATACTACTCAGGAATCAAAAACGAGGAAATCATGAAATTTGCAGGCGAATTCCTGAGATCTAGAAAAGATCATTCTGAGTGAGGTATCCCAGAAGGAGAAAGACACACATGGTATATACTCACTCATATAGATCTATAAGATATGATAAACATAATGAAATTTGTACACCTAAAGAAGATAAACAAGAAAGACGACCCGGGGTAAGATGATCAATCCTAATTTAGAAAGACAAATGCGATGAACGTTGGGTGTAGGAGAAACAAGTAACAGGACAGGAGCCTACTGCAGAGGGCCTCTGAAAGACTCTACTTAGCAGTGTATCAAAGCAGATACTATGACTCATAACCAAACCTTTGGCAGAGTGCAGGTGATCATATGAAAGAAGGGGGAGTTAGTATGAAGTGGAGAGGACAGAAGCTCCACAAGGACCAAATATATCTGAGCACAGGAGTCTTATATGAGATTGTTTCTCCAACCAAGGACCATGTATGGATATAACATAGAACCTCTGTTTGGATGTAGCCTGTGGTAGCTCATTAACCAATTGGTTTTCGGTTGTAAGGGGAACAGGGACTATCTGACAAGAACTCAATGGAAGGGTCTTTGATCTCCCCACCCCCAAGGGAGGAGCAGTCCTGCCAGGCCACAGAGGAGGACTTTGCAGCCAGTCCTGAAGATTCCTAATAAAACTGGGTCAGATGAAAGGGGAGAAGGTCCTCCCCAAGCAGTGGACTTGGAAAGGGGCCAGGAGGAGATGGGGGAGGGAGGGAAGGAAGGAGGGAGGGATTGGGAGGGAATGAAGGAGTGGGATACAGCTGGGATACAGAGGTAATAAAGTGTAACTAATAATAAAAAAATAAATTAATTATCATTCAATAAAATAAAAGATAGAAGCAAAAAAAAATAATAATACCAGATACACTAAAACTGTTAGAAGAAAAAGTCAGGAAGAACCTAGAACTCACTGGCAACTTCCTAAACAGAACACCAACAGCACAGGCTCTAAGAACAACAATCAATAAATGGGACCTCATGAAAATGAAAAGCTTCTGTAAAGCAAAAGACACTGTCATCAGAACAAAAGGACAGCCTACAGACTGGAAAAGGATCTTCACCAACCCTATATCTGACAGAGGGCTGATTTCCAGAATATATAAAGAACTGAAGAAGTTAAAAAGCAATAAATCACGTAATCCAATTAAAAAATGGGATAACAAGCTAAACAGAGAATTCTCTGTAGAGCAATAAAGAATGGCAGAGAAATACTTAAAGAGATGCTCAATGTCCTTAGTCATCAGAGAGATGCAAATCAAAATGACCCTGAGATTTCACCTTACACCCATCAGAATGGCTAAGATAAAAAACTCAAATGACAACACATGCTGGAGAGGTTGGGGAGAAAGGGGGATCCTTCTTCACTCCTGGTGAGAATGTAAACTGCTACACACACTTTGAAAATCAATCTGGTGCTTTCTCTGACAATCAGGAATAGTGCTTCCTCAAGACCCAGCTATACCACTCCTAGGCATATATCCAAAATTTGTTCAAGTACACAACAAGGACATTTGTTCAACCATTTTGTAGCAGCCTTATTTGTAATAGCCAGAAGGTGGAAACAGCCCAGGTGCCCCTCAACAGAGGACTAGATACAGAAATTGTGGTATTTTTTACACAATGAAATACTACTCAGCAATTAAAAACAAGGAAATCATGGAATTTGCAGGCAAATGGTGGGATCTAGAAAAGATCATTCTTAGTAAGGTGTCCCAGAAACAGAAAATTATGTAAGTGAGTACTAGACCAATAAGATAAGATAAACATACTAAAATATGTACACCTAAAGAAGATAAACAAGAAGGAGGACCCAGGGTAAGATGATCAATCCTCACTTAGAAAGACAAATACAATGGACATTGGAAGTAGGAGAAAACAAGTAACAGGACAGGAGCCTACCATATAGGGCCTCTGAAAGACTCTACCTAACAATGTATCAAAGCAGATGCTGAGACTCATAACCAAACCTTTGGCAGAGTGCAGTGAATCATAGGAAAGAAGGGGGAGTTAGTATGACCTGGAGAGTATAGGAGCTCCACAAAGACCTAATATATCTAGGCACAGGGATCTTTTCTGAGACCGTATTTCCAACCAAGGACCATGTATGGATATAACCGAGAACCCCTGCTCTGATATAGCCCATGGTAGCTTAGCATCCAAGTGGGTACCCTAAGAGGGATCAGGGATTATTTCTGACATGAACTCAATGGCAGGCTCTTTGACCTACCCCCCACCCCACCAAAGGAGGAGCAGCCTCGCTAGGTCACAGAGGTGGACATTGCAGCCAGTCCTGAAGAAACCTGATAAGCTAGGGTCAGATGGAAGGAAAGGAAGACCTCCCCTATCAGTGGACATGGAAAGTGGCAGGGAGGTGATGAGGGAAGGAGGGTGGGATTGGGAGGGAATGAGGGAGGGGCCTACAACTGGGATACAAAGTTAATAAACTGTAACTGCTTTTTAAAAAATAAAATAAAATAAAAAGCCAAAAAGATTCTTTATCCTGAAGCATCCCCTTAACATTTAGATGCATTCATCATCCCTTAATATTTCTAGTTTTTCTAATAATACTAAATTATCTGGAATTACGTGTGTCCAAACATGCATGCAGCTGCCAGGTACCCAGGGGCCATCTGGTCAATTACCGAAATGTGCTATCATCTGAAAATGTTAAAATGGTAACACGTGCAAATTCAATAGAAAGCATTCATTTGTCTGGAAGTTCAAGAGTAATTAGTCAAAGAATAATCTCTTAAAATCTATGTATATTGTGTATGATTTTAAAACTATCTGCACCATCCTATAGAAAAAGTAACATTTTAACATGTTTTTATTTACTCTTATAATACCTTATATGTACATAATATACTCTGATCATGTCTTCCCAGACTCCCACCTCTCTCAACTTTCATGTTCTGCCTTTTTAATCCACTGAGTCCACTTAGTGTTGAGCTCACACTTACATACTGGTGTAAGACCACATATTGAAATACAAACAACCTATCAGAGACCACATTCATGAGGAAAATTGTTCTTTCTTCTCCAGTGGGCATTAGCTCATCATCTAGGTGTTGGATTGAGTGAGCCTCTCTCCAGTTCAAGCTAGAATATCAGTTAGTTTGATTTTGTGCAGATTTTTTCACAAGACTTACCTGTGGTATCAGCTCCTGAAGGCGATGGTCTTCTCTCGTCTAAAAGGTGCTCATTTTCAGAGTTCTCAGACAACCCGTAACTCTTACCATCTTTCTGCACCTCTTCCATGTTATTTTCAGGATCCGCAGAGGGAAAGACATAGACACTATGATTAGGACTGATGGGTCCACAGTCTCTTATTCTCTGCATTCTGATACGTTGTGGGTTTCTGTATTCACTGACATACAGTGCAAAAGGAGGTTAGTTGGTGAGAGCTATGAGCTGTACTAATTTATGAATATTAAAAGTAAGTTTTTAGAAAGCAGTTTGAGTCTATGTCCATTTAACAAAATAATGCACACAATATTTTAAGGATGGTTTTTTCTTTTTTCTTTTAGTAAAATGTCACTGAGTTCAGTTCAAGCACTCACAAATAATGTATCATATGTTTAGTGGAAGCATTCCACCATATAGGTTGGCCAGTTTATATAAATATTCTCCCACAGATAGCCCTTGGGATTATTTCCAAGTTTTGAGGCTCTTATACATAAAGCTCTGTAAACATTTTATAATGTTTGTAGGCTTCAGTGTGGACTTAAATTTCCATTGCTTAACCCACTAGTTATATTGCTGAGTTACAAGAGAAGTGCACGTTTTATTTTATAAGACATTTCCATAGTATTTTCTAGAACAGCTCTGTTGTCTTGAATTTCTAAAAAGAATGTATAAACAAGTTAGAATTTCTACATCCTTATCAGCATTTTGTATTGTTACTACTTCATATTTTACAATGATTATATTTAGATGAGATTCATAGAAGTGTATCTAGTCTTCATATATAATTCTTAAAATTTTTTATGTACATTAGTCTGTCTCTACATGTATGCATGCCACATATGTATGGGTGCCAGATAAAGTTGGATCTGCTAAAGCTGGAGTTATAGGTAGATGTTAGCTGCCGTACATGGGTAACTTACGTTGGGTCAGCAAGTGCTTGAAACTGCTGAATCATATCTCTAATCATTTATAGATTTTTATTCCCCATCTTGATTTTCACAATGACCATGGTGTATCTTTTCTAGACTAGGCTGAAGATTTTTGCTTTGTCCCCATTGGGATCTCAGTTTTTGTCATAAACAATGCAACCCTTTATCAGAAATATGCACAGAGCTAGTTTTCAGGGGTGAGCCAAGATCTTCTTGGCTATCATTATTAATTGAGTCCTTTTGTAGGTACTAACTCACCTATAAGGAGCATGTTGGCCCAGTGAGGAGTAAGGAAGCAAGCACAAAGTCTTCATTTTCTTTTAGCTTTAGACAAATCTGTAGTAAATTTCAGCCCTGAGGTGAATTCCTCCAGTTGCTTTTGCTTCAGCATTTGACTTCCTGTTCTGGTCATCACTTTAGGACCTGCTTTCGGGTTCATCATTCCTGGGAGCATGTTCCAGTAAAGCTCTAGCTGCAGGACTCCCTCTGACTATGTTTTCTGTCTTTTCTACTGTTCTGCTTTCAGTTATGTTGCCATGATGAGCATGTCCTGACATAGAGCATCTTAGGGGAGAGAAGGCTTAAGTTAGCTCATAGTTAGAGGATACATCCCACTTTTATGGAAAAATCAAGATGGCAGGAATTTGAAGCAGCCAGGGCATCCCAGCCCAAAGCAGAGATAGGATTACACACATGCCTAACAATCAGCTTGCTCTCTATACAGTCTGGGGCACATAAGCAGGGAACGGTGCTGCCCTCTTTTTGCCCATAAAGATCAAGACTATCCTTGGCAGACATATTCACAGGCCAACCTGATCTCAACCAACCCTCAAGCACACTCTCATCCCATGGCATTCTAATGTTGTGTCGAATTGACAATACCTACCATAATACCCATTTAAAATAGTAAAACTGATGCAATATTAATGCTTACTTCTAAAAGTACTTTTGTGTACAAAATATGATTTTGGAGACATCATAATTACATATTATAATATAAATTTTAGGACCATGTCTCAGACTGATAGCTTATGCCATGAAACTCAGAAAAATAACTGAGATATTTTCCATATATTTTAAACATAAGTGCTAGACAAATCCATGCAGAACTTTAAAGGTCTATCAGACAATTCCTGCTTCAATTCCATCACCATCACTTACCTCCAAATCCTGACAAAGACTAAAAATTTTAAAGGAAATTGCAGTGAGCTTTTACAAATATAGATCCTGTTGGCTTCCTTCTCTGTCTCCCACCCTAAGTAAATCCATAAGACTGTGAAGCGTGGTGAAGAAGAGTTGGGAAAACTTACAGGAAACATAGGATGTTTTTGGATATATCTGAACAAAGAAACCTGTACCTGCTTCTCTCTCAGGGGAAGCAAGCAGGCTGGATCGGCTTGTCATGGCAGGGATAGGGAACAAGCGGAGAGTGGTATGCAACATCAAGTCTGCCAGTAAAAAAGGCATTTGTTTCCAGTGTAAAACTGAACACTGCAGAGCACAACTGTTCCCACCCATCACAGTGACTTTGAGCATGGCAGACATGTGTAGTAAGAGGGTGTGGGTGATAGCACTAATGCAGCAAGTACAGGGACAGGAAACCCATGAGAAGCTAGATGAACATTGCATCTCTTGTTCAGATCAGTGTAGAAGGTTTCTTCGGAATAAATTTCCAAGGAGAGAACAGAAGCTCTTATGAGAGGGGTTTGTTTCCTAAAGGGTGGCCGACTGCCAAATCAACAGCTAAATTATAATGACGACTTTTAAAATTAATTTTTCTCTCAAATTTAATCCAGTTAGAAGCAACAACGGGAATATAAGAAAGTAGTGGCAGTTTTACAAAATACTTCCAAATTCTTTGACATTTCTCTTATCAAATGTGGCATTTAGTAGCTTGAGTAATGGTCAGGCTTCTTTAAGACCCCTTGTCTAGGCTGGTGCTATTATTGAGATAAATTTATTTACTTGGTGACTCACATATTACGTTGTATGTTCTCAAACTAGATGGAATGACATGACTAATCTATAGATCTTGAGGGCTGAGTACTCCTGGGCCAGGAAGAGAATGAACTATAGAGTGTTTAGGTTCTGCAAAGTCTAGATCCACTCTTTTCAGATGGTATCTATCTCATAGACACAATAGTTCCCCAGAGAGACAGAGAGGAAGTGATCCAGTGGAAAGCAGAGTGTTTGAGCAAAGATTTAGTGTTGGTGTGGTGGATAAGCGTTCTTATTTCACAACCTCATTGGAAAGCTGTGCCCTGTTCCTCTACAGCTTTGCTACACTTCTGATGTGTAGCAAATGCACAGAATGCACAGAAACCATTTAGGAAGGGTTTTCAAAAGTACTGAGGAATATTCAAAATGGCAAATCATCTCAAGTCTTTATGGGTCTGCTTGTAGTTATAGAGCACAGGATGTTAACTATTTCAAGTTCTTTTTTAGAAAAGAATCTATTTATACAGTATTCTTCCTACAGGCCAGAAGAGGGCATCAGATCTCACTATTGACAGTTATAAGCCATCATGTGGTTGCTGGGAATTGAACTCAGGACCTTAGGAAGAACAGCCGGTGCTCATAACCTCTGAGCCACTTCTCTTGCCCCTGTTTCAAGTTTGTATTTTGATGTTCAGTCAGCAGTGACATTATCTCCAGGCAGATTTGGGGAAGCATACAAGGTTCTTATGAATTACTATGGGTGAGTCATGATAAGATCTCTAGAAAGAAAAAACCTGGGAGGCCTGTCCAATGCCCTCAAATACCATTTCCAAGGTCACAGCTCTACCTGAAATCTCAGAGACTGGTAGCCATCAGGGACTATAAATGAAGCCTGCAGTCATCAGCGATCACTAGGGGCTGCCAGTCACCAGAGCCTACCAGCTCTATCTGAAATCACAGAAGCCTATTGCCATCAAGGATGACCAGGTCTGCCAACAACAGAGACAATCAGATGGCTAAAGGCCAGCATAAAAAAAAAACAAAAAACACATTCAACAAAACCCAAAACAATATTGCAACACCAGAACCCAGCTATGCTACTACATCAAGCCTTGGGTATCATAACACACCTGAAGAGCAACAAAGAGACCTTAAATCTAGTCTTATGAAGATGATAGAGGCCTTTAAAGAGGAAATGAATACAGCTCTCAGAGAAATACAGGAAAATACAATCAGACAAGTGGAAGAAAAGACTAGATCCCTTAAAGAAATACAGAAAATTCCAAGCCAACAGAAGGAAATGAACAAAACAGTTCAAGAGTTGAAGCAATAAAGAAAACAAACTGCCAGGCATGGTGGAGCATGCCTGTAATGCTAGTACTTGGGGAGGCAGAAGCAGGCAGATATCTGTGAGTTTAGTGAGTCCAGAACAGCCAAGGCTACACAGAGAAACCCTGTATTGAAAAATCAAAAAACAAAACACAAAAACCAAACAAACAAAAGCAACAACAACAAACCCCCACAAACTGGGGGAATTCTGGAAATAGAAAATGTACAAAAGAGAACAGGAAGTATAGATGCGAGCATTACCAACAGAACACAAGAGATGAAAGAGAGAATCTCAGGCTTAGGAGATACAATAGAAGACAGTGATACATCAAAGAAAATGCTAAATCTAAAAAGTTTCAAACAGAAAAGATCCAGGAAATTTGAAACACTATGAAAAGACCAAACCTAAGAATAATAAGAATTGAACAAAAATATTCCCAGGTCAAAGGCCCAGAAAATATCTTCAACAAAATCAGAGAAGAAAATTTCCCTAACCTAATGAAACTGATGCTTAAAATTGCACAAGAAGCTTATAGGATGCCAAAAATTTAGACCAAAAAGAAAATAATCTATCCACATAACAGTCAAACATAAAAGTACAGAACAAAGAAAGATTCAAGTGAATCAAAAATCTCAACATAAACCCGGATGCACTAAATCTAAGAGAAGAAAAAATGGAAAATTGCTTTGAACTCATTGGTGCAGGAGACAACTTCCTGAACAGAACATCAACAGCTCAGACTCAAAGATCAACAGTTAATAAATGGGACCTTCTCAACTGAGGGACATCTGGGTTGTTCCCAGATTCTGACTATTACAAAGAAAGCTGCTATGAACATGGTTGAGCAAATATTTTAGAAATTGTAGTACATTTACACAATGGAATACTATTCAGCAATTTAAAACAAGGAAATCATGAAATTTGCAGGCAAATGGTAGGAATTAGAAAAGATCATCCTGAGTGAGATATTCCAGAAGCAGAAAGACACACATAGTATATACTCAGTTTTAAGTAGATATTAGACATATAATATAGGATAAACATACTAAAATCTGTACACCTAAAGAAACTAAGCAAGAAGTAGGACCCTAGGTAAGATGCTCAATCCTCATTCAGAAAGGCAAATGGGATAGACATCAGAAGAGGGAAAAACAGGGAACAGGACAGGAACCTACCACAGAGGGCCTCTGAAAGACTCTACACAGCAGGGTATCAAAGCAGATTCTGAGACTCATAGCCAAAATTTGTGCTGAGTGCAGGGAATCTTATGAAAGAAGGGGGAGGTAGAAAGATCCAGAGAGAACAGGAGCTCCATAATGAGAGCAACACCAAGGAACCTGGGGCCAAGGGTCTTTCCTAAGACTGATACTCCAACCAAGGACCATACATGGAGATAAGCTAGAACCCCTGCACAGTTGTAGCCCATGGCAGCTCAGTGTTCAAGTGGGCATCTTAGTAAGGGGAACAGGGTCTGTCTCTGACATGAACTCAGTCACTTTCCTCTGAGGGGGGAGCAGCCTTACCAGGCCACAGAGGAAGACAATGCAGCCAGTCCTAATGAGACCTGATAGCCTAGGACCAGAGGGAAGGAGAGGAGTACCTCCCCTATCAGTGGACTTGTGGAAGGGCATAGGAGGAGATGAGGGAAAGAGGGTAGGGTTGAGGGAGGAGGCTACAGCTGGGATACAAAGTGAATGAACTGTAATTTATAAAAATAAATAAATAAATAGATAAATAAATAAAAAGAGATGATCAAAGTCCTTTGTCATTAGGGAAATGCAAATCAAAACACTCTGAGATTCTCTCTTACACACCTCAGAATGGCTAAGCTCAAAAACTCAAGTGACAGCACATGGTGGAGAGGATGTAAAGAAAGAGGAACCCTCCTCCACTGCTGTACAACCACTGTGAAAATCAATGTGGTGTTTCTCAGAAAACTGGGAATAGCGCTATCTCAAGACCCAAGTACACGACTCCTGGGCATATACCCAAAATACGCTCCAGTATACTCAAAGGAGACTTTTCAACTGTGTTCATAGCAGGTTTTTCGTAATAGCTATAAACCAGAAACAACATACTTGTTCCTCAGCTGAAAGATGGATGATGAAAACGTGGTACATTTACACAGTAGAATACTGCTCAGCTGTTAAAACAAGGAAATCATGCAACTTTCAGGCAAATAGATGGAAGTGGAAAAGATTATCCCGAGGTAACCCAATCTCAGAAACACACACCTGGTTTGTAGTTATTTATAAATGGATATTAACCATAGAATACAGGATAACGAAATAAGCTAAATAGCAAGGTGGGCCCTAGGGAAGATGCCTGAATCAACCTCAGAGAGGGAAATAAAATACATTTGGAAGTGGATGAAGAGAGAGAACTATGTGGGAGACAGGGTGGGAAGAGGAACACTGGTGAGAATCAGGCGGAGGTGGCAGGTTAAGGAACTGGGAGAGAAGGGAAACCGATGGGGGTCATCCTTGGGACAAGCTGGTGACTCAGAGAGAATTGCCTCCTGGGAAAATATGGGGGTAACTCTGGCTAAGACTCCTAGCAGCAGGGGATCTAGAGACTGAAGTTGCCACTTCCTACAGGCAGGCAGACTTACAGTGGAGGCAGGGGGACCCGAACTCATCCACAAAACCTTCAACTCAAATTTACCCTGTGTACAAGGTGTGCAGTGATAAAGATAGAGCAGAGATTGCCTGGCCCACAATCTTGAGAACCACACCATGGATAAAAGCTAACCCCTGACTATACTCTGAGAGGCTCCACTCAGCAGCAGACGGAAAGGGATGCAGAGACCCACAGCCAAACTTTAGGCAGAGTTCAGGGAGTCTTCTGGGAGAGTTGGGAGAAGGATAGTGGGACGAGGATGAGACAAGAACTGTGCAAGAAGACCAACAGAGTCAACTAACCGAGGACCATGGCGCTCACAGAGAAAAATACCACCAGCCCCAAAGCTAAAGCCTGGACTGAACCCATGTGCTCTACACTTAATTAGCTGATAGTCAGCTTCGTCTTCATGAGAGTCCCTTAGCAATTGGAGTAGGGGTTGTCTCTGATGTGGACTCTGTTTCCTGCTTTTGGATCACTTTCCCCTAGTTAGGCTGCCTTGTCGGACCTCAGTGGATGCGCTTAGTGCTAATGAGATTTGATAACCCAGGGTGGGCTGATGTTGTTGGTGCTCTTTTTTTCTGAGAAGAGGAGGGGGAAAAAAGGGAAGATGGTGGGAGGGTGGAACTGGGAGGAGAGGATGGAAGGCTGTCATTGCTAAATAAAGTGAATTAAAAAATTTAAAGAAAACACTGCTAGTTAGAGTCTAACTAGTTAGACTCTAACTAGCAGTGTTTTCAAAGCAAAGACTCATGACCAAACCTTTGGCAGAGTACAGGGAATCATAAGAAAGAAGGAGAGTTAGTCTGATGAGGAAAGGATAGGAGCTCCACAAGG
>NW_026596240.1:6064436-6076908 GCF_907164565.1 Psammomys obesus | reverse complement strand
TTTCTTTATTTCTTCCTTAACCCAGCTGTCATTGAGTAGTAAGTTGTTCAGTTTCCATGTGCGTGTCGGCTTTTTGTTGTTTCTGTTGTTGTTGATGTCCAGCTTTAGTCCATGGTGGTCAGATAGTATACAAGGGATTATTTCAATCCTTTTGTATCTGTTGAGGCTTGCTTTGTGACCAACTATATGGTCTATTTTGGAGAAGGTTCCATGTGGTGCTGAAAAGAAGGTGTACTCTTTTGAGTTTGGGTGAAAAGATCTGTAGACGTCTATTAGGTCCATTTGATTTAGGGATTCTGTGAGTGCTTTTATTTCCCTATTTGGTGTCTGTCTGGTTGATCTGTCCCTTGATGAGAGTGGGGTGTTGAAGTCTACCACTATTAAGGTATTAGGATCAATGTATGATTTAAGCTTTAATATTGTTTCATTTACGAATGTAGGTGCTCTTGTATTTGGGGCATAGATATTCAAAATTGTGATGTCCTCTTGTTGGATTTTTCCTTTGATGAGAATATAGTGGCCCTCCTTATCTTTTTTGATTAACTTCGGATGAAAGTCTATTTTATTAGATATTAGGATGGCTACTCCAGCTTGTTTTCTGGAACCATTTGCTTGAAAAACATTTTTCCAGCCCTTTACTCTGAGGTAGTGTTTATCTTTGTTGCATAGGTGTGTTTCTTGGATGCAACAGAATGTTGGGTCTTGTTTCCGTAACCATTCTGTTAGCCTGTGTCTTTTTATTGGTGAGTTGAGTCCATTAATATTGATAGATAATATTGACCAATGCATGTTAGTTCCTTTTGTAATGGAGTCGATGATCTTACCTTGTTTCATTGCTTGTTTTCTTTTCATTTTTGTTGAGATATTATCTGTATGCCCTGTTTTCTTGGGTGAATTCGTTTTCGTTGGATTGGAGTTTTTCTTCTAGTATCTTCTGTAGGGTTGGTTTGCTGTATAGATATTGCGTAAATTTAGTTTTGTCATGGAATATTTTGTTTTCTCCATCTATGTTGATTGAAAGCTTTGCAGGGTATAGTAGTCTCGGTTGACATTTGTGATCTCTTAGAGTCTCCATGATGCTTGCCCAGGCCTTTCTGGCTTTCATAGTTTCTGATGAGAAGTCTGGTGTGATTCTGATAGGTCTACTTTCATATGTTACTTGGCCTTTTTCCCTTGCTGCTTTTAATATCTTTTCTTTGTTCTATAGATTTAGTGTTTTGACTATGATGTGACGTGATGTGTTTCTTTTCTGGTCTAGTCTATTTGGTGTTCTGTAGGCCTCTTGTATATTTATGGACATCTCTTTCTTTAAGTTGGGAAAATTTTCTTCTATGATTTTCTTGAAAATATTTTCTGGACCTTGGAGCCTGGAGTCTTCTTTTTCATCAATTCCTATTATTCTTAGATTTTGTCTTTTCATAGCATCCTTGATTTCTTGGATATTTTGTGATTGGAATTTTTCTGATTTTACTTTTTCTTTGAGAGAAGTATCAATTTCTGCAAGTGTGTCTTCAGCTCCAGAGATTCTCTCTTCCATCTCTTGTATTCTGTTGGTGATGCTTACTTTTGTGGTTCCTGATCTTTTCTCCAAGTTCTCCAGCTCTAGAGTTTTCTTATTTTGTGTTTTCTTTATTGATTCTAATTCTGTTTTCATGCCTTGCACCATTTCTTCCATGTGTTTGAATTTGGATTCCTGTCTCTCTATGATGGACTCTATTTCTTTGTTCATTTCCTTTTTGTATGCCACTAATTTTTTCTCTACTTGTGCCTCTATTTGTTTGGCTATGTTTGCCTGTGTTTCTTTAAGGGTTTTGTCTATTTCTTCTTTCTTTATCTCCAATTGACTGGCCAACTCTTTGAAAGATTTGTTCATTTCCTCCTTATGAGCCTCAAATAATTGAGCAAGCATGGCTTTAAGGTCATTTTCCTGTGCTTCTGATGAATTGGAGTATCCATCGATTTTGGGGTTTCCTGGTGAAGTCATGATGTCCTGATTTATGTTGGAAGTGTTCTTTCGCCTACCCCTTGCCATTGGCTTATCTGAGATCTTCCCTGTTTGTTTTTGGATTCTGCCGATCAGACTGGTACTGTCTCTCTCTCGAGTCTGGAGAATTCTTCAGGAAGCTGAGAGAGGTCCCGTGTCCTTAGTGTGTGCTGAGGACTAGCTGTACCTGTGGGAGGAAAGTACGCAGGCGCAAACAGAGGCAAATGCAAGCGTGCGTGTGTGTGTATATGTGTGTGTGTGTGTGTAAGTGGGCGTGGGCGTGTGTCTCAAGGGACAGAGTGATGGCTAATGTTGAACCCTTGAGTGTGTGGGAGGGGCTCTGCAATGTATATGTCGCAGGCGCTAGTGATGATCGCAGCGCAATTTCTGGTATTAACTGCCTTAACTCCTCAATTAGACCCACAGAGCAGGAACTTCAATATTCCAAGTGCCCCTCTGTTTCCCAAAGTGGGTATATGGGTGAGAGGGGGTTCGATGCCTGGCTTCTGTTTTAGAATGACCCAGGATCAGGGGAGCTGCAGATTCTCAAGGGTTCACTCACTTACAGGCAGGTCACTTGGCAGTATCTGGGCTCTCTGCTCTCTGGTTTGGCCCTGCTTCTTTGATGTGCTCCGCCAGTTCCGTGCTGCTGTCACTGCCAGGTTATGAGGTCTTGATGCAGCTGGAGATTTCAGGGTGGTCACGTCAGTGGGAATCGGGGTAACCAGCCTTTCTGTTCTCTGGTTTGGCCCTGGTTAGTCTTAAACTGGAGGGCTGATGTGCCCCGCCAGCTCAGTGCTGCTCTTCCGCCAGGTTAGAAAGTCCCGCTGTAACTGGAGACTGGGTTGCTAGTCCAGATGCTTTCTGGGAAGTCCTGGGGTCTCTTCACTGTGCTCTCCAAGCTTCGGAGGCCCAGCGCCTGGTGTGTCTAGCTTGTATGGTGTTTCTGTCTGGTTTTGGTGAGTATATAGCGTATTCTCTGTCACTGTGGGATTGGGCGGGCCGTACCGTCAGTGATCGCGATCCTGTGGAGCTAGTATTCAAGGACTGTTTCTAACAGGAACTCAATGACTGGCTCTTTGGCCTCCACACCCCCCAAGGGAGGAGCAGTCCTGTTAGGCCACAGAGGAGGGCTTTGCAGCCAGTCCTGAAGATACCTGATAAAACATGATCAGATGAATGGGGAGGAGGTCCCCCCTATTAATGGACTTGGCAAGGGGCACGGTGGAGATGAGGGAGGGAGGGAGGGACTGGGAGGGAATGAGGGATCGGGACATGGCTGGGATACAGAGTTAATAAAATGTAACTGATAAGAAAAAAATAAAATTAAAAAAAAATTTAAAGAAGAGTCACGTTTAACTTCATAGCTTTGAAATGGGTAGAGCTTAGTAAATTGGCTAAAATTTCTGTGTCCAAGTTTTACTGGTGATTGATCGAATCATTGCATATATGAATTTCACTTTTAAGTTCAATTGAAAGCAGGTTTTTGAAAAAAAAAAAAAAAGGAAAAAGAAAAGTAACCCCATCAAACTTATCATTACCCTAAATTGACATTTTACTTGTCCTATTTTGTTTTCCACTTTCTTTTAATCTTTCCACTCTATGTGCTGTCTACAGCATTAATATTTTTTTCCTGGAGAAAAATGTTATCTATAGGTGGCTTTTCATTGTTCTTAGAGGTACTTTCAAAACATATTTAAAATATTAATACTATAGTATTAAAATATTTTTTACAATCTTCATTTATGAACATTGATAAAATTATTATATGATTCTATGGATAGAATGAAAATATTGGACATCCTTTTCTTTTATTTCAATTGTCACACATGCAACTGCCTATTATATTATTATTAATATATTTATACTATAATATTTTCTAAAATATTCATTCTCTTTTTGTCAACCATGGCATTCCTTAACATTTTCCCATAGCTTTTTCCCTTTATATAGCTCATGATATCATAGAATACTCTCGTTTCTCCTATTTTTACAATGTTTATACTACCTTTAAGTAACTTAATATTTAAAATGGAATTTGATATGTGAATTAAATATTTCTCAGGGACTAGCAGTACCTATATATCTTGTGTATTTTGCACATATTCTTGTCTTACTTCATAATCAGTCCTTAAGTTTTAATTGCTATTACTGTCATAGAAAATTGGCTGAAACTTTCTGCTTGGATTTTGATCACCACTAACTCTTCACAGCTTCAGCAAATATAAAGAAATTAAAATGTCCCTGTAAGAATTTCTAGGTTTGTGTTCTTAGTGCTGGTATCACATTTCACAGATGAATTCTAAGGTAATGCCAAAGCATTAGGCTGCCTTGTTGTAGTCCAGTGCCCTGGAGTTTTGGTGAAAACTATTATTTTCCATCAGTAGACTATAGCTGGCACATGTAATGACACTTCAGCCACTGTGTAGCTCTTTGCTTACTGATTGTCACTGACGTTAAAGTATGAGTGGGTATGGTTTCATTTATTAGATCCCATCACAGCCAAATTCAGAGAGAAATTTTTTGCTAGCCTTTTAAAAAATATTATTATTGTTTTTTAAATTTATTTTAGCTTTATTTTGTATGCACTGGTGTTTTGCCTGCACTTATGTCTATATGAGAATGTCAGACCTTGGAGTTACAACTGTGAGCTACCATGTGGGTGCTGGGATTTGAACCCAGGTCCTCTGAAAGAGCAATCAGTGCCCTTAACCGTTGAGCTGTCTTTCCAACTCAAATGTTATTATTGTTGCTTATTACAACTTATTCATTTTGTATCCAGGCTGTAGGCCCTCCTTCATTTCTTCCCCAGCCTTCCCCTCCACCCCATATCCCTTCTCTAGTCCACTGACAGGGGAAGCTCCCTCCCCTACAATCTGACCCTAGCCTATCAGGTCTCTTGAGGACTGTCTGGATCCTCTTGTTCTGTGGGCTAGTAAGGGGGGGGGGTCGACAAAGAACAGGTAGCCAAACCTTCGGCAGAGTGCAGGAAATCATATGAAAGAAAGGGGGGTTAGTGTGACATGTAGAGGATAGAAGCTCCAAAAAGGACCAAATATATCTGAGCACAAGGGTCTTACATGAGATTGTTTTTCCAACCAAGGACCATGTATGTATATGACATAGAACCTCTGCTTGGATGTAGCCTGTGGTAGCTCAGTAACCAATTGGTTTCCCTAGTAAGGGGAACAGGGACTATTTCTGACAGGAACTCAATGACTGGCTCTTTGACCTCCCCACCCCCCAAGGGAGGAGCAGTCCTGCCAGGCCACAGAGGAGGACTTTGCAGCCAGTCCTGAAGATACCTGATAAAACAGGGTCAGATGAAAGGGGAGGAGGTCCCCCCTATCAGTGGACTTGGAAAGGGGCAGGAAGGAGATGAGGGATGGAGTGTGGGAGTGGGAGGGAATGTGGGAGCAGGATACAGGGGGGACACAGAGTTAATAAAATATAAATAATAATAATAATAATAATAATAATAATAATAATAATAATAATAAAGAAACAGGTAACTGAGTTCATGAAAGAGACTGTCCCTGCTCTTCTTACTAGGAAACCCCCATGGAGACTGTGATGCCCATAGGCTACATCTGAACAAGGGGTCTAGTTCCTCTTCATGCATGGTCCTTGGTTGATTCTTCAGTCTCTGCAGGTTTCCCTGGGCCCAGATATATAAATCTGGCTCTGCTGATCTCCTTGTGGATCTCCTGTCTCCTCCAGGTCTTTCTATCTCCCTCTTCTTCCATAAGATTCCTTGCATTCTGGCCAAAGTTTGTCTATGAGTCTCAGCATCTGATTTGATACCCCGCTGGGTAGAGTCTTTCAGAGGCCCTCTGTGGTAGGCTCCTGTATGCTATGATGTTCTGTTCCCTGTTTTCTCCTTCTTCTTATGTCTAACTCATTTGCCTTTCTGAATGAGGATTGAACATATTACACAGGGTCCTCCTAATTGCTTAGCTTCTTATGTTACAGATTTTAGTGTGATTAAAAAGAATTGCTGCATTAAAAAATATGTATGAGAATGGTCATATGCCTATAACTCTAGGTGATTCCAGGAGTCTCAAGGCCATCTCCAACCTATACAGATACGAAGTTGGGGTCTTAATTGGCTGTAGGAAATAAGCTTTATCAGCTGTCTTATTGGATATGGAAATAAATGATTTTCTTATTGAGCCAGTAGACTTAAACACAATGTAATCAGCAAGACATTATGGACATCTACTAGGCCAATCCTAGGTAATCACCCACAGGAGAACAGGAGAATAAAATCACAGTGTTTCCGAGTTTTGTGATACTCCTGTTCACCCAGGTTAGTGAGATCTTTGCATTCTCTCCTTGAAGAACATTTTTACTTTTGAAACAAAACGTTAGTATAGACTTTGAGATGGTGTATTTTCTGTAGAGGGTTCTAAAATTTTTAAGTAGTTTTGTTCTTTCTGACTATATGTCTGTCAGTTTGCTCTATTCTCAAAGCATAATGTGTTGGTAATTCTAATCTTCTTTCTAAAACTCTGTTTACCAACACTAGAGTTGGTAAAAGTTGAGTTTTGGGGGTGGTGTCACAGGACTTGGATGGACACCATGTAGTTCCATCCAAATTCTTAGAGAGATGGCTTCAGTCCAAACATCAATGATCCTATGTTTGCACTGACTAGAAATTATAAAACTAGATCCATTACCATTTCTCCAAACTCTGAATATCGCCCTAAACACTGGTCCTTTCAAATTAGAAATTTTTCTTATATGTGTCACAATATTCCCCTAGGATAAAGAACATTTTAATTATTTTTAACTTGTAATTAAAATACTGTTCTACTTAGAAGGAGATTGTTGAGATTGTTCAGAAAACCTCTGATCCTCCTTTGCTTGTTTTCATGGTTTCTATTTTACTTTTAAAACTAACTTTGCCTGAAATCACAAATTATGTATTCATCCAATTGAGAAGTTAGTTCAAGAACCACACTAAACGTCTTTATGTTGTTGTTTTATCACACAGCATAGCCCCCAACTGCTAGCCCTCCTTCTTATGACTTCGCTGATTCTGTCTCAGAATCCTTTTGAAGGAACTAGAGTGATGGCTCAGTAGTTAAAGGACCTAGGTTCAGTTCCAGGTATACCTAGCAGGAGACTCAGCACTTCCCATGTTCCAGTTCCAAGAGAGACAATGCACTTTGTGAGTGCCCGCTAGAGTAATACACACAAACATGCACATAATGCAAAATAATAATAAGATCAACCACAAAGTAACTGTCTTGATTCTTGATAGAGGGAAAGAAGAAAATTGACCTCCGCTCCATATCACATATGATTGTTTTAAAGATCATGCCCTTTTTAAGTTTTTAAACTGTTGCTGTTTTTTTAAAAAAATATATTGTGTTTATTTGTGTGTGAGTGTTCGTGTGTGTTTGAGTGTACTTTCACATACTAAAGTGTGTATTAGGAGTTAGACAAAAAATTTGGAAGTCACTTCTCTCCAGAGACTATAACTCAGTTTTGGTGACAAAAGCCCTTGCCCTGTGAGTGGTGTCACCATCCCATTTCCTGTTACTTTAATTTCTATAGTTACGTGCTATGATATTCTGGTTTTAGGGAAAGGGTTACAGGATATTCTAAGGATAGTTACTTCTCCCTCAGTTTGTGCTATTTGTTCTACAGCTGGTCAACCTCCCTTTAAAAGCATTGCATTTAATCTGCGGTTTGACAATGTATACATCAGGTATATACTGCATTCTTATTATTCTTGCTTATATCTTCTCTTATCTTCCGTTTCCCATTACCCTCTCCTCCCTACCTCTATCTCACATCCATTTCTTTTTGTTTTATTTTGAGCAATTTGTGTGCCAAGGATTTGTGACTATTTGTTTAAAACTGGTGACCTCATTGATGAGTACACAGGAGAAAATAGTAACTGTTCCTTCTACAGAATCCATCAGTAGGGATATATTAGCAGGGAAGGAGAAAGTCCTATGAGTCCCCATGATTTATGACTGATTGTCAACAGGTTTTCTTGTACAGCAGCAGCTGTTAAGATGTGGATTGCATTATTTGGTAGCATTCACTGTCCCATCTTCAGTGTTGTTACTTGAGGCTCAGGGAGTCTTATTATTCCTTTCTTATAATATATAATTCATTATGGTATTGCTTGATAACTCAGGAAGGTTTGACTTTTCTACACATGGTTTTAGTCAAGAGGATTTAGAATTATGCTCCACAAAATTATGAGTATGAAATTGAAGTTCTAAAGAATAAAATTTATAATATATGCTGAACATATGATTTTGAACTTGCTATGGAAGATTTTTTTTTTTTGCATAGCATATAGGAAAAATTCTACTCACATGCTATAGTAACCTTCCATACACATGTAATTTATTAAGACCTAATATCAGTTTTTGGGGTTTTTTGGGTTATCAAGTTCACATTCTATATCAGTTCAAATTAGAAAATAATTTGGCTACTGTATTATGATAGTTAATTCTGTCACTTGATTAGTTGGGAACTGCCTATGTGATTAGTAATGCATGCCTCTGGTACGTCAGACATGTTCAGTGAGGATTAACTACCATAGGAAAGTCTGACTTGAATATGTACAGTGTCCTCGAATTGCTGGAGGCCCAGGTGGAGTAAAAGGAGAAAGAGAAAAGGCCAGCAGCATGATTATTCTCTCTCTACTTCCTGATAGGTGTGTCTGGTGCCGCCCTGCTCTGCCATACAATTATCCTCCCTGTCATAGTGAATTGAAATCTCTGAAGCCATGAGCAAACGATTTTCTCTTTTGTTTCTTCTGGGTATTTTGTAATAACAATAGAGCATACAACTACCACGGATGATTCTACAATATTTTAGCTTTGAGTGACTTTTTAACATTCAAGAAAACAGAACTTTAGAGAAAAAATGTTAACTCACTTTTTAACCTGTGGGGACTTCACCCACAGAGACCAGAAAAGGGTGTTGGATCCCCTGCAGCTGAGGTTATGGATTGTATACTATCTAATGTGAGTTATATGAACCAAACCTAGGTCCTCTATAAATGCAGTACATACAATTAACCGCCAAGCCACCTCTCTTGGACAGAAAGTAAAAGTTAAAGGTTCTGAGACTTAGGAATAGAGATGTCTGCACAAAGGCAATACAAGGGATGTGTGGGAAAGTGATCTCATACAGAGTTCTGTTTATTGATGAACAAGAACAATGGGCGCTCTCTAGGTCACCTGTATGGTCTTAGATCTTTTTCATTTGCTCTCTACCTTTCTCTTTTTCTCAGTCCTCTGACTGTGTTAAGTAGAAAAGGAGAATTATGTTCCCATTCCTCTTCAGAGGAGATCACTAGTTAGCAAGTTCAGCAGTTGCTAAAGTGTGAGGAGCAGTGATCCTCTGGAAGCCTGACAGCACAGAAGAAAGTAGGGAGGCTTTGTGGTATAACATCAGTGGGCCTTGGGAATCAAAGAACCCTTGTTTTATTAAAGTGCTCACCTTCCTAAGCATCTCCGCTCTACGAAAGTGCTTCTGGACAAAGCAGAGAGTGTGTGGAGGGGGTGGGCTTGGTACATCTTACAATCACAATTTGTTGCCCAGTCTCCAGTGCACGCCACTTGTCATATTTTCTACTAGTAAATACAGAACTTCAGATCTCCTTTATGATTCTGAAGTGCTTCCTTTCTTCCAGAGTAAATGGAGGCTATAAATGAAAAGAAGATGATTTTTTTATTCCTTCTGATTTTACCCTCTAGGCTCTACAGAATTTTGGTTTTCTATATAATAGTACAGAATTAATGGGCTGCAGATATAATGAGTGCAATTGATTGTAGCTTCTAATTCATTTGTGGCTTCTAATGGAATTTGAAGATTCTCTAATTCAGTGGCTCATGCAGCTACACATAAGAATAGCAGTGTCAGAGACCCTAAGTTTTTATTTCACAAACTTCTTCTGTGCTTTTGACCAGAACATTTGGACACTATGAAGTTGATCTTACTTTAAAGACACTTGCATGACCTAGTTGGCGGGAAGTCAGTCTTTATTTACAGCCTCATTCATATTAAAGAAGAATAAGTAAAGGTTGGCTGTGGACTTTAGCTGGCGGAATTGTTCTCCCTCCTGCAGCCCTTGCTTGAGACTTATATTTATGAAGTAATGACGGCCTGAAGTTTCTGTATTAATTTCAAGTCCTTCTCATCTCTGAGCTGCAGACTCCATGGCTGAGAGTCAATTTGTTTTTCTTCTCTTAGGTGTCACTGAGCTTAAATTGTTTTCTGCCCATCAGAAGATTTCTCTCCCTTAATGTTATGGAGGAAGATGAACTACTCATTGAACTGACAGGAGTAAGAGGAGCAGGATTAGTTTGGTTTCAAAAGTGATATATGGCTGCAGGGCATAAAAATCTACAGAGATTCATATCCTAGAAGAGTAGTTAGTCTATCACAGATGCTGCCATTATTTTTCAGTGCAAAAATCTGCAGGCAAAGTGTCAAGGTCAGCTACAACTGTTTTCAAATTCTCTGGTTTTGTCATCAGCAAAATCGATTATCCACGTCTCCTGAAGTGTAGGTAGCACTTATGCTGTGTGTGTCTATGGGTGTTTGTGTGCATGTGTGTGTACACAGGTGTGGAAAAATGTGTGGACCAGTATTTGATGTCAGGTATCTACTTCAATTGTTCTTTAACTCAATTTTTTAAGATTTATCTTATTTTATTTATATATGTGTGTATGTGTCTGTGTGGGTCTACACACATGACTGCAGGTGTCCAGAAAGGCCAGAAAGGTATATGAGATCCACTGCAGCAGGAGTTACAGGCAGTATGAGCTGCCTGACATGTGTGCTGGGAACTGAACTTGGGTCCTCTGGAAATATAAACACTCTTAACTACTATATCATCTGTCCAACCCATCAAACTTATTTCCTGAGACAGGATTTCTCAGTGAACCCACAGCTTGCCAACTCACCTAGACTGGATGACAGACTGTCCCCAGGGATGGTCCTATCCAAACCTCCCCACACTAGCACTGCAGGTGCCTGGCAATATATCCAGGTTTCTTTAAACAGGAGCTAGGAAATCTTCAAGTTTGCCCATTATTGATTGAGCTGTACAATGTATGGTAGCTTAAAAGGAAGCAGAAACAATCAGTGAGCTGTAAGTGTTTGGAGACTCAAACTAATTTAAAGAAAGCCAATGACTATTAAAATTATAATATTTGTTTAACTCAGTCTCTGAGGCACTCTGGTGCATGGAAAAATATAGAACTGTTTTTTTTTTTTAAGGAATGCTCCTTTTATTATTTTGAGTTAGCATAAATGCAATACCTGGAAAGTTAATCTCAAGTGTAAATATGACATTGTTATATAATTCCATGTTCTGGATCAGATTCTACTATTTCAGGAGGATTATTCTTCAGTCTGTATACTGTTCTTCATAGCTTACATTGAGCTTTAGGACATCATAATTGCATATATTGAAAATGAAAACTTGTCATCTTTACTGTGTACAGAGTACTTGCACTCAGAGCTGAGGGTATCCTTATCCCAATTGTCAGTCAGTTCACTGACACCAACATCCTTCTGTGACAATCTCTAAAACTTTCCATAATTACAGGTGTTTATGGACTTGAAACATATAGTGATAGACACAAAAATCAATAGATAACAAATGAAAAAAAAGGCTCAAGTCTATTTGGATCTTACCTTTTGTTAATTGTTTAAGCTGGGAAAATTACCTAAAGTTTATTGAAATTTACTTATCTTATCTGTAAAATAGGTCTTAAAGATTTCTGGTGGGTATCAGTTTCAGATATGAAATATCTCAAATTGAAAAAAATAGAAACATTATTTCTTATGATTTTGGAATCCATGGTAAAGTTAGAACAGAGTTCTGCAAGGATTTTTTTCTCCTCCTCCACTCCCTCCTCCTTCTTCTTCCTCTTCTTTCTGTCTGTTATTGCCTCTCTGAAGTAAGCAACTTGGCTGCTTTTCTATAGACACCGGACTAGGCTAGAAGGTTCAAAACAGTTGACCTAATCTTTAAGTATCTTTAAGCATTCTAAGTTTCTTAGTGTCTTGTTATTAAATAGTCATCCTTTGCCATCATCTCAATATATGGCTGGCTTCCAAGAGAAAGCGTGATGAGATCGCCTAAAGACTACACTGAATGTTACAACTCAGCCTTCTACTGGGAAAGCCACATTTAAAAGCTAGCCCAGGTATAAGAAATTATGTGTGTACCTCTTTGTGTGTGTGTGTGCGTGTCTGTGTAGAAGGTCTCTCTGTCTCTCTCTGTGTATGTCTTTCTCTTTGTGTGTATCTGTGTCTCTGTGTATGTAGTATCTGTCCTCTGTCTGTCTGTCTGTCTCTGTGTGTATGTGGTATGTGTATGCTGTATGTGTATGTGGTGTATGCAGAAACCAGAAGAGGGATACTGAGTGTCCTGTTCTACTCTACGCTCTCCTCTTTTCTTTCTTTCTTTCTTTCTTTCTTTCTTTCTTTCTTTCTTTCTTT
>NW_026596240.1:5991660-6064426 GCF_907164565.1 Psammomys obesus | reverse complement strand
TTTCTTTCTTTCTTTCTTTCTTTCTTTCTTTCTTTCTTTCTTTCTTTCTTTCTTTCTTTCTTTCTTTCTTTCTTTCTTTCTGTCTCTCTTTCTCTCTCTCTTTCTTTCTTTTGATGTACAGCTTGTACTTGTAGACAGAGTTAGGCTGCTGCTAGCTTGTCTTAGCAATCTTCTTGTCTCGGCACTAAAGTTATAGTATGCATGTAGCCATACCTAACTATTTACATTAGTGCTGGAATCCTAACTCAGGGCTTTATGCTTGTTCAGCAAAGTGCTCTTTCCCAGTGAGCCATCTCTCCCACCCCATACTCCATTCTTACTAGGTGCAGAGGTAAGTTCACGCAGACAATAAAAAGTTACCTTTGGAAGCTACATGGAAGAAGTAAGAGATGGTAGATTATATTTTTCAAACCAAATAATGATTGGTGCCTGCTGTATTAGAGAATTGTTTTATGTTATGGGAGTATTATTCTGACCAATACAGATATTGTTTTCTGCTGCATTGCAACATGGAAAGCAGATATCATTTCAACAATTACAAGTATAAACATTTTATTAAAACATGAATTGTGAGCGTTATGAAGGAAAACAGCGGAGTTATAGCACAATGCTTAGATTAAATTAATAGGTCAGGAGCAACAGCAGAACAAGTGGTGTTTGTGTTCAGAACTATAATCTGAATTGAAGGTATGCATGTTAAAAAATGGGTGGAGTCAGAAGTGAGTATGTGACATGACCTGAGACATTTCCCAAACATAAATGATCACTGTGGCTCCGGGTATGTAACAGTGTTTGGGTATTGACAATCTGCAGATGCTGATTGGAACCAAAAGATTAGGAAAGGGTGAATTTTCCTTATTCTAGTGACATGCATAAAGCCAGTTCCAACAAGTGTTAGACAGCAGTAATATTTGATTGTGTCTGGTAGCATATAAAAACCCAAAGAAAATCTTTGGTTTGTTTTTGTTTTAGTAAGTTGGGTTCTTACCAATCAAGACCAATGTGGTGGGAACAAAGAAGAAGGAGAGGAAAAAGGGATTCAAAAATAAAGATTGAAATGCACATGCTTTTGAACTAAGCCTGCCTCATTTTCTGTTCCCAAACTTCTATAATTTCTAAAGTTATTACGTTTCTGGCTTACCATCACTAAGTGAATCCATGACTCTACCTGAAAATTAAGTCAACATCTACAAATGCAGAACAAGGCAAAGCAATATTTAAATTGAGTTGACAAAGCCTTCATGAGAATGACTATGCCATAAAACCTTAATTATTCATGTACAACAAAGGATATATTCCAAGTGTGATTTTTCTCTCCTTTTTTCCTCATCAAAAGAAGCAGAAACTGAAAGCAAATGATAAATTCAAAGCCAGATATTTGGAACAGGCTCTAAATCACTGCAGATATCGCTGCTTCGTACAAAAAGAATAAGATGAGAAAGATACACCACCTCCTGATGAATGGAAATGATCTGCTTGATAGTAATTGATACCAATTTCCACATAGTTGTTGTGGACTCAGCCCCATGCAATGTTTTAAGTGAGCACACTAAGGCGAGTCTGATGCTGTGGAGTGCACAGTCCTGCTGATTGGCCAGACACACTCCAGAGGAAGGAAAAATGCCAAAATAAGATACAAGTGAGGAATATATAATCCAGTTGTATTGACAAAAAGGCCCATGAAACTGAGAAGAATATCTTCCATATACAGATATGGATAAGAATGGTCAGATGTATTTAAACCTAAAACGTAATTAACTTTTATGTTTTAAAGATTTATGTCGTGTGTGTGTGTGTGTGTGTGTGTGTGTGCATGTGTGTGTAAACATGTCTGCCATGTGTGGGTGGGTACCCACAGAGGTCTGGCATCCACAGATCCTCAGAGCTGGAGTTGCAGGTGGTTGTTAGCCCGTGGAAACCAAATTCCAGCTATACGGAAAGGTAAGCACTCTTAACAGTTGAGTGGCCTCTTCAGTCCCTGAAGGTGCTGCTACAGCCAGACACTATTCTGTCACAATCTGGTCCTCTCCTCATTAATGTTTCTCTTCCTCCCTCTACTGCAGGCACTGGATAGATAGAGAAAATCAGTTTCTGTGGTGTTTCTCCTGCCTCACCTGGATCACAGTCAGGTGTACCAAGCCCCCAGCAGCCACGCTGGCTCGAATTTACCCTGCCTACTTGTGGAGATTATGCTGTATGTTGCCGAGGGTGACTGTTTTGCAAGTTACAGTTTTTTTTTTTTTTCATTACAGATGCAGACACAAGATGATTCTGTCTTGTTTTGCATTTACACACTTGTCTTGTACCACACTTGAGGCTCAGAATGAGAAACAATGTGTTCATAAAGTAAAAAAAAGACCCACTCTAGAAACCTACCAGTGTAGAGTGTGCCCTGTGAACACGAGGATGCATTAAGTCATATTTTACGAAGTAGACCTCCTCAAACATATGGAACAAACTGGATCAAAGAAACATTTAATTTCACCTAGATCCCACAAGAAGGAGGACATTAGCAGTGTGATGGCTCCAACCAACCTATCATCATCTGACTACCCAGGGATGTAAAGGGACTGACAAGTTAAAAAATAAAAAGAAAGAAAGAAAGAAAAGAAAGAAAAACACTGCACTGACTCTTTTTGCATCTTGAGCTCTCTGTCTCCCATGAGTTCTCTTGGAACACAGTAAACTCTGCTGTAGCCTCTAATCCCTTTTGCAGCCGATCTGTAGCATATATGGTTATGTACACACACATATTTAAGTGAATATACATATCAGTAGATGTGACTAGGTATTACATTTCAGTTGTTACGATAGAATAACACAACAAAATCCACTTTGAGGCGGAATTGTGGGCAAGAATAAGAAGTAAAATGAAGTTAACAAGGAAGAGTGAACACATTTCTTCTACATACAGTAAGTGTGGATAGAAATAAAAGATGGAGCCAGTTTACAAAACCCTAATTCTTTTCCCTGATGACATTTTTTTTTTCCACAGCAAGGCTCTACCTCCCAAAGGCTTTGTAACCTCCACAAGCAGAAAACAGCACCGCCCACTGCCTAGGGGGACATTTTAAATATATATGTATGTATGCATGTGTGTATGTGTGTATATAACACTGTGTGATGGATATATGTAGCCTAAGAGATAATATTTATATTGAGATTGGACTAAAAGAACCCTTCTTTGCCAAAGGCTAACGATCATGGGAAATTGAGATTGTTTGCAAATTACAGCCAGTGAAACCCACATAGTTTGAGAATGTATTGTTATTTAATATGTTCTGATGTTGTAGATGATACTAACATATCTGTTTATACTTCTGGCAGAGCGTGGTTGGAACAACACTTTTTATGAGCAAGGATGGATACAAGTTAAGCTTTGCTTGTAATCTCCAGGGAAACAAAGATAACATCAGACTGACAATGGCAAAAACAGACTTAAGCCACAATGAAGGGCTGCCTGAAGGGATTGCTGCCCCTCTATTATTCTGTTGTGTCTTATGTTGCCTTTTGCAGCCAAAAGAAATTGAGCTAATAAGATTCTCACTTAATTTTCCTGTTTTTTGTATGCCTCTTGGACAAATCACACTTTTTAATCAATCAATACAACTTTTAATTGTGCTGGATATAAAGACAGCCAAATAACAATTGCAATCTTTTTTCATGGTGAAATTATATGGCTCCAAATTCTTACTAATATTACCTTTTGCATCAAAACTAGCCATTATACTCAGGTTAGAAGCAGTGATTCTTATTCAGTTAGCCCATATGGAGAATTGTGTGTGATGGGAAGCAAAAATAAATAAATAATTTTTTATGAGTAAGTAAAATATTTAAACTCAGATTTGTAGTAAGGATACTGATACTCAAGTTTTTCCTTCACTGTTAGTTACAAAGAAACTAAGAAACTAGCTTATGACTATAAGTAATCCATAACTGTTCATATTCAGGAGAAATATGTAATGGTTGAGAGGCACAACAGTACTACAAATAGAGATATAAACATATGGAGAAGGAATATAAGCTTGGTTTAGAAAAAAAAAAAAAAACAATTTCAAGAATCAAGGCCCAGAGTATTACTTGCTCTGACATTTGTCTTCCAAATTCCCTGAGTATAACTAGACTGCCATCATTAATGGGACTCAATGTGATTAAGTGTTAACAAGAGTCAGCCTAATCCTAAGAAGATAGGCCATAGTGCAACTTCTTTGCTCTTATTGTTCAGAAATATATTTGAAATGAGATAAAGTTTCAATGTTTTCTTTAACTTTTCATATATTCTCTAGTTTTAGATACTTGGTACCAACACACAGTCACATGGGATGAACACATTGTAGCATTCTACAGCACAGTAGGGAGATCAAAGTATACAGCAATTTATATTTAAAGAGATCTAAAAAAGAGGACTTTGATAATTTTCAGCACAGTAGGGAGGCCAAAGCATACAACAACTTATATTAAAAAAAAAAACTAGAAAAGAGAAATTTGATAAATTTCAAGCCAAAGAAATGAAGATTGCTGAAATGTATTATAAAATGTTTGATAAAATATGTCAGTATTCACAATTCATAATTAATCCTTGGTACATATATGTGGGACTTGGAGAAATGTCTCTACAGGAACAATCCTCTGATGTGGTGTTGATTTCTGAGATTATGCCTGAATTCATCTGCATTACTGTAAACATAGTATTAAATATCTACACTAAATTTTAAATAATTCTTTCACAACCAAGCCCTCAGTCCACACTAGAAAATTAGTAACTTTCATATTATGCTATGTTTATTAAGTGTTATCCAGATGAATGATTCTATTTCAGGTACTGGTCATACAGAAGTCAATGAGGCATACTTTGCTTAAAGAATTTCATAAAATAAGTGAATATTTATGAAGAGTATGCAATACATGGCTTTAAAATAATGGTCACTCATAGATAATTCCCTTGTGTATTGTGGTTTAAAATGACGCTACCACAAACATACAATCCCAGTATTCTGGAGGCTGATCCTGAACATTTGAAGACATAATGGGCGTTTATAATGAGATCTGTCCCTCAAACGAAACTTTATCTGCAAGGAGCAACAAAGGAGGGTGTGGAGGAAGGAGTGTGAATGGGAGCAAAATCTAACACACATATAATATAAAAATGTCATGGTGAAACCCATTGCCATATAAAACAAAGTATAAATGTCTGTTTATTAAATAAAGAAAATGAAATAAATAAATATCATCATGAAAAGGAATAATCATTCCTGAATTTGTGTTTCTATTGGGGAAGCATGACTGGTTGCTGGGTTTCTGATTAAAAAGAGTCCAAGATTCGTCAACATTTCAAGAATAAGGATGATTGGATGCTAATACTGTTTAAGCATCAATTAGGAGGACACGCATTAGATGAACCAAAAGAAGAAAAAAACCCAAGTGATTATAAACAATATAAGTTGCATATATGTATATATGTACACACATGCACTTATACACATACAGTTACATACATTTGCAGCGGTGTATATACACAGGAGATAATGTATGAGGCCTAAGATTAGGGAAGTATGTTCATCCTCTTATTAGAAATCACACCACTGGTATTTGATTAATTTCTGCTGGTATTTTTCTGTTTTCCTTAATTAGTCATTCGTTTGTACTTTCCTAGGGGAAAAGCTCATAATATGGCAATTGTGTAATCTGTATAAACTAACAGGACAAAAGGATCCCAGAAGTTATTTGGTCCTAAGAGTCTCACATTGAATTCCCATTTAAAAACAAACTTTTAAAATAATTCAAGAGAAGGTCTTATCGTTTTAAACATAGTTTAGTGATATGGTATTTCATAGCTTAAGACATTGTGTTCCTTACTAAAGCTCCCTGTAGTAAAACACTTCTATTTATCATCTCTTTCCCTCTGAGTGTGTGTGTCTGTATGTGTGTGTGTGTTGTGCAGTGTTCAGATATTCCACAGCACACGTTTGGGAGGTCAGAAAACAATCTCAGGTGTTAGTGTTCACCTTGCACCTTGTTTGAGTCAGGATCTCTTATTTTCTGCTGTGTGTATCACGAGTTTCTAAGGATTTTCTTTCTTTAGATGCTGGGATTAAAGTCATAAACTGCTGTGCCTGGCTTTCCATTGGCTTTTGGGATCCAGATTCAAGTCCAAATTTTGTGCTGCTCATGCCTTACCCACCCACTGAACCATTTCCTTAGTGCCTAGTTCTGTGGATTTTTGTGCATAGTTTCTCCCACTGAGGGCTGAGAAGAATGCAGCCTTCTTCTAAGCAATTATAAGTTATATCTATATCCCTTAACTTAATATGTAAGAAAATAATTCAGTTGGCTGAAGATGATTCGTGATTGTAAACCAAGGACCAATTCACTTCACAATATTTAACCGTCAGCATGCTCTGTACCAAGCCATAGTTCTAAGTACAAAGATGTACCTTCAAATGAAATGTTTAAAGTATTGTCTAGAAACTCCAATGATCAAAATGTAAGCTAAGAACATGAACAGAAACTCAGTCTGGTAAAAACGTAGTCTTGGTTGAGAGACACAGAACATGCCTAAATCCAACTAACATTTTTGGGACTTGAATTCAAGCAGAATATAGTTGGAATAGGAAATAACATAAACAATACTCTGTTGATCTTAAAGAGATATGTTCTTACTTTCCACACAGTTAATAATCATCTCTGAGTCAAGCTCCAGGGAATGTGACTCTCTTTGCTGGCTTCAGCAGATATATATATATATATATATATGCATATGTTTCACAGGCATACATATAAGCAAACCACTCATACAGATAAAATTAAAAAAATTAAATTAGTTATGTCTTCCTTCCTTAATTCAAACTTTTGTTAATCATACATAAAAATGACAGGAACTATAATGTTAGAGGCTGCAGATTCAGAGGGCTCAAACATGACCTATTAATCAAGACTTCAAGCAATAGCACATACATATGTTATAAACATATAAAGGCTACCACGTGAGAAATGTAGCAGATACCTTTGCAAGAAGGATGTAAAATAGAAAAGGCAGCAAACAGCTTATAGAGCACTGAGAAGTCAATGAATTACAGTTTGACTGTTTCTTTAAGACAGAAGTTGGCAGGGATCTCTGGCTAAAATCACATGGTAGGTAAGGCTCTGGAAACATCTACAAATAACATCTACATCAGCTAATTGCTGAACAACAGTCCTTTTTGTTGAAACATACCAAGGATGCAAAAATCATCAGGATGGAGTGCCCAGCAGATGGAGAAAGAGCAAAAACTCCAAAGAGAACATAGAAAAAAGTGAGGTCAGATTTTTTTTTCTTTTTTCTAGGAAATTTTTTTTTTTCTAAACAGTGACAAGCTTGGTTAAAACCAACTAGGTTTCAACCTCTTGGTCCTCCCACTTCAGCTTCTGGTATAGGTGAGATTACAGGTATGGGTCATCAATCTGGCAAAAAAAAAAAAAAAGTGAGCTTTCTTTTGGAATTGAGAGGTGGTTGACTATACAAAATCATTTGGCATAAGACTGTATTCTTTTTTTTTTTTGAGAGAGAGGAAGTACTTAATTTTTTAAATGCATGTGTCTTTCTAAAGTATACATTTCTTTTTTAACTAAATTTTTATTTTTATATATTAAAGTTTATTCGTTTTATTTACCAGCTGTAGACCCCTCTCTCATTTCTTCTCCATCCTGCCCTTCCTCCCTCATCTCCTCCTATGCTCCTCTCCAAGTCCACTGATAGGAGAGATACTCCCCCCTTTCCATCTGACAGTAGCTTATCAGGTCTGATCAGGACTGGTTGCATTTTCCTCCTCTGTGGCCTGGCAAGGCTGATCCCCCCTCAGGGGGAAGTGATCAAAGAGCCAGCCACTGAGTTCATGTCAGAGACAGTCCCTATTCCCCTTACTAGGAAACTCACTTGAACACTGATCTGCCATGGACTACATCTGAGCAGAGGTTCTAGGTAATATCTTTGAATGATCCTTGGTTGGAGTATCAGTCTCAGAAAAGACCCCTGGGCCCATATTATTTTTGTTCTGTTGCTCTCCTCGTGGACCTCCTGTCCTCTCCAGGTCTTACTATCTCTCCCTTCTTTCCTAAGATTCCCTGCACTCTGCCCAAAGTTTGGTTATGAGTCTCAGCATCTGATTTGATACACTGCTGGATAGGGTCTTACAGAGGCCCTGTATGGTAGGCCCTGTGTGGTAGGCTCCTGTCCTGTTTCCTGTTTTGACTGTGTTCTTACATAGGACAATGAGAAAGAATGTTGCTACAACAAAAATGTTTTTTTTTCCTTTTTTTTTTTAATCTGAAAGTGCAATATTTGAACAGTGTAAAAGAAAGATAGCAGTTATACTAGAAATAAGAGCTGCTATGGATCATTCAGGAATCTAACATTTGGGAAAGGGCAATGTATGTGGGTAGTACCATATTGTGCATGGTATAAAGTGCTTTAGAATTTGACATTAAGTTGAAATATGGGTATTCTTTGGGGAGCAGAATGTACAACATATTAATATACATATTCTTTCAAATTTACGTTGCACACTTGTCTTGAAACAAAGACGAGTTTGTTTTATCTTTTAGTGGGAAAATAAGAAGAAGGAGTTTTTCAGAAAAATAATAAAATGGAATGTTTGTTGGACACCTAGTCAGAACATGTGTTGAAAAGGAAATAATACTTGAAAAGGAGACAGTTTGTGAATGTAAGATAGAAAGAAGAACGTGGATTACAAAACTTGTTACAGATGGTGAATAAAGAATTGCTTTTGATGTTTGTATGGGCATTTAACTAAAATTTAACTTAACTAGAAGAAACATGGGTTTACATAAAGACAACAGAATAAGCAAATATTTACACAAAGGTTTAGGGCAGCTTCTAGGTTAAAGCACTGGGAAAAATTCAGAGTCGGCTCCTAAAACTTTATCACCTACTGAATCTACAGAGAAGAAAATACCGTTTAATCCCAGTAACCCTGTTCACTGCATTCAAGGTTCCATCAATCACAGAATGAAAATATTGGAGAAGAAGACTTGCAGGTGGCCCAAACAAGTATGAATCCTTCTGTTGCTGTTCACCGCTTCCTAGTATAACCGCATAGCCACAATTTATATAGCATCTATATTGTGCTGGATCCTACGAATTAATCTAGTGATGGTAAAGCAAACGGGGAGATATGCTTAGGCTGTCAAATGTTGTGCACTTTTATGAAAAATATTTGGACATGTATTAGATTGTGTTTCATCAGAGGTCCTAGACTCAGTACTCTCTGGATCCTGGAGGACAACTATAGTAACTACAGGGAGAAAGGAGAGCCTGAAAGGAAGACTTGAGCGGAGCAGTGGTGATGAAGGGGAAACCTCCAACCTTTCTTTCAACCTAGTTTCCAGACCCGTGGTGGTGCCTGCCATTGATTTATGATTTGAAGGTTGTTATGTAACTCAATTCAGAAGAACCAGCTTCCTAGCATATAAAACAAGGTGTGCAATGATGATTTTTGACACCCACAATGCACTGGAAAGAATAAATTACTGGTTCCCAAAGGTGAAGGGACATTTCTTGAAAGAATTCTTAATGATCTGAGCTTTTCTTATCTTTGGAATGTTTATTTTACATCTTTACACAGAGTGGTTAGTATTGTAAAACCTACTTGATTTTCCCTAGGGACAGGATGTCATCAGAATACTTTCACTTTCTCCCTAAGCACTTCTTTCCCATCTAAGGAATATGTTTACGGATAACCTGGTCTCTATGTTTATTGATAGAACTGTCCAGTTAGTCAATGCAAGTATTTTGAACATTTTCCCTGCTGTTAGGGAAAAATCTGTTCATGAGGCTAACGAGATGGTTCAATGGTTATAAGTGTTTTCTGTCTTATCAGAGGGCATGAGTTCAGGCTTATGTTTCACTCTCAGGCCACTCACAAACTCTTGTAACTCCTGCTTTGGAAGATCTAATGACCTCTTCTAGGTTCTGTAGTCACGTCATATACATGGTATTTACACAAAGGCATGAAAATGAGTAAATGTAAATAAAAATCATTGAATACACTGGCCATTGAACACCCATATCAGCCTTTGTTCAAGACAGTTTCGCACAAATTATTCTTTAGAAGCTTTGTTGACTGTAGGTACTGCTTTTAAGCTTCTACCAAATCCATAAATAACTCACAGTACCTTGTTATAGACTCATTTCCAAAGACATAAAATCATGACTCTCGAGCCAATATAAAATGAATATATGAACTTAATGAAGTAAACTGCATGATGCTGATGCTAGCTAAAATGAAAATTGAAGCACCTGGTATTCATGGGTAATTTAATAAAGGAATGTTAGGAAAAGACAATTGGATTCTATATGAAGTGATTTAAAGTTCTAGAATAATAAATTGCAACCTTTAAGCTGTTGCTGTCTACCAGGCAAAAGACATTTGCGGTTTTGGTGGCTAACCTAGCTACACAAGTTATCCTTCCACCTGCCGACATTTCAAGTAAAGCAGTCAAGGGCAGGTCAATAAGGAATGATTTTAGCTTGTTCTCAAAGAAGACCCTATATTCACCAGTGCTGGTTTCCATGTTTCAAACATGTTTGCTGTACCTTAGACCCTACTGAAGATCCCACTAAACTTTCTTCCACAGTTTACCGACTTCTGGAAAACCTTTTAAGAGAATCAAATTTTCACAGCCATATCACAATTTAAGTTTTCCTGAACAAAATATTAAGTTCTGAATAAATATAACAGGAGAAAGATTTGTAACATAATTTTTATTTTTGTAAAATGTTCTTTTATTTGCCCAGCTATTTTCTTTCTCACTGAAGCATCTTCCCAGTACAGTCTTCAGTTAATCTTCTGATTCTTTTGGCCTCACATGAACCAGAGAAGCTTAATTATTGTTCTGGAGACATTTCATGGAGTAGTTAGTACTTCTATTTTGATTTTCTGCACTCTGTCTTTTCTTGTTGGTTTCTGCTACAGCCTAGTCTAGTCCAGTTTATTTGATTCGAGTTCCACTTAGAGAGGAGTGTTGAAATTCCCCAACTCTGATACAATGCCTTCTGTAATCAGTGTGATTCTTATTTTTTGTGTTTGAGCCAGGAAGCAGCATTTTCTGCCCACAGTGATAAATTCTGGAAAAGTGATCATGAAAAAATTGCCATGGAAAAATGTTAAAAGAAGTCAGAATTTTTTTTTTTTTGTGACTGCAATTTTTATGGTAATGAATATTTCCTTTCTGATCTTTTAACACCCACCTTGAGGAACCATTATGGTAGTACATGTTAGTAATCTCAGTGCTTGGAAGGTAGGTACAGGCAGATTAGCAATCCAAGGAGCTCTTTGTCTACAGAAGAAGTTTAAGCTCAGCCTAGACCTTGTCTCATAAAATTACTAGAGGAGGTGATGGTGGAAGGTGGGATTGCTTAGTGTGTAAGGATGCTCACTGCCAAGCTTGAAACTGTTTGATCTCCAGGTCCCACATGATTAAAGGCAAGAACTGACCTTCATATACATGCCATAGCATGTGGACACTCTAACCTGAAACACATAATTCTGTTAATAAATGTAATAAAATATATATTAAAAAAAATCTGTCTTCTGTTGTGTAGCAGTTTCCTCCCAGACTGAGACATTCTACCCTGTAGGGAAACTCCTTAAGGTATAAGGTAAGCTACTCAAATCAGCTTCAGGAAGTTCCTGTGACTGACCAGATTCACTAGGCCCCTTCCTGACAGAGTAAGCAATAAAGTCAAGCTCCAAAGAAGACTGAAACCAGACTAGCTGCCTAGAAGCAGCTAGAAGCAAAAACCATCAGGGAATCTTATGGAAGAAGGGGGAGACAGAAAGACATAGAAGGGACAGGACCACCACAGGTCCTGTCTCTCCACAGGGAGACCGACAGAGGCAAAACATCTGGGCTCAGGGTCCCCTGCAGAGACAGATACCCTAACCAAGAACCATGCATGGAGAGGACCTAAAATTCCTGCTCACATGTAGCCCATAGACTCAGTCTCCAAGTGGGTTTCCTAGTAAAGGGAATAAGAACTGTCTCTGGCATGAACTCAGTGGCCCGCTCTTTGATCACCTCCCTTTGAGGGTTGCAGCCTTGTAGGCCACAAAGGGAGATAAAGCAGCCAGTCCTGATAAGACCTGATAGACTAGGGTCAGATAGAGGGAAGGAGGTCCTCCCCTATCAGTGGACTAGGGGAGGGGCTTAGGAGGAGAAGGAGAATAAGGGGGAGAAGGGGGAGAAGGGGGAGGGAGAGTGGGACTGGGAGGAGATGAGGGAGGGGCTACAGCCAGGATACAAAGTTACAAAGTGAATAAATTGTAATAAATAAGAAGAATTGAGAAGGTGGCTATAGGTGAGCAGCCTGGAGCACAGGCCAAAAACAAGCATTTTCACTATTTGCTTCTATCTCATTCAGGGAATAAGACTGAAAAAAAGGAAAAAGAAACTTCGAAAATTGCCGTCATGATGGCAAAACGTTGTCATGTGATATTTTTGGGTCATTAAATCATGAACTCCATAGCCAGCTAAATATCACTAGAATCCCACCACTTGCTAAGCTGCATTTGGATTTTAAGAGTTGCTGGGAGAGGGAGAATCAATATTCTCTGAGGGTGTGACCCCCAGCTGATCACACACTTCACATCAGGCCCTCTACCATGAGTTTTGGACAGCACAAATTGGACTACTCTATGGGGTGAAAAATAATTAAAAACAAATAGAAGAGAAATTAAAATTGAGAGGGTAGGGAGTGTATCTTGAAAGAGTTGGAGGATGGAGATGAATATGTTCAAAGTGCATTGTATGAAATATTCAATGAATTAATACAAGTATTATAAAATTAAAAAATAAAACTACTCGTGCTAACTACATTCTGCCAAGTTAAGGTTCTAGTTTCTATAGTGGATCCGTAGAGGTGAGCTGTACATGGGTGCCAACACACATCATCCGCCATCCCGAGGAAAAGAGTGGGGTTCCAAGCCCCGTACAGCTTGAAGCTCTCTACACCTCCTCCCTATCTGCCTGGCTCACATGGGTCACAGCCTGTAGATCCAGCAGAGGTGAACTGTTACTGGGCCCCCGTCCCCTCTCTTCGCCATTCCGAGTTGACCAGACCAGAGCCTGAGCAGCATTTGGCTTTTCTGTTTGGCCTGCCTGAGACACAGCCAGTGGACCCACTGGAGGTGACTGTGCACAGGAGCTGAACCACATCATCTGCCATCCCAAAGAGGCCAGAAGGCAGCCTGAGCAGAGGTCAGATTGGAGTCATATCCGCCTACACCTGGACTACCTGACCATCATGTATCACCGGGCCTGCTAACACCAGAGACAACCAGATGGCTAGAGGCCAGCGGAAGAGCACAAGTAATAAAATTCAAGGTCAGATAGCATCACTAGAAACCAACTATTCTACCACAGCAAACCCTGGAGATACTGTAACTCTTGAAGCATAGTAAAAATGGCCATCATACCAAAAGCTATCGACAGATTCAATGCAATTCCCATCAAAATACCAACACAGTTCTTTACAGACCTGAAAGAGCAATTCTCAAACTCATACGGAAAAACAAAAGCACAGAATAGCTTTAACAGTCCTGAACAATAAAAGATATTTGCAGATATCTCCATCCCTGATCTCAAGCTGTACTATAGAGCAACAGTAATACAACCTTCATGGTACTGGCATAGAAACAGACTGGTTGATCAATGCAATCTAATAAAAAACCCAGAAATAAACTCACATACTTATGGTCACTTGATTTTTTTCAAAGTTACCAAAATTATACAATGGAAAAAAAAGACAGCATCTTCAACAAATGGTGCTGGTCTAACGGATATCTACATGTAGAAAAACGCAAATAGATCCATATTTTTCTCCATGCACAAAATTCAAATCCAAGTGGAATATAGACCTCAATATAATGCAGGATACACTAAGTCTATTAGAAGAGAAACTGGAGAAGACCCTCAAACTCATTGGCACAGGAGCCAACTTCCTAAACAGAACACCAAGAGTTCAGGCTCTAAGAACAACAATTAATTAATGGGACCTCTTGAAACTGAAAAGCTTCTGTAAGGCAAAGAACACTGTCAATAGAACAAAAGGACAGATTATAGGTTGGTAAAATATCTTCACCAATCCTACATCTGACAAAGGGTTGATATCTAAAATATATAATGAACTCAAGAAATCAAACTCCAATAATCAAAATAACTCAATTAAAAAAGGGGGAACAGAACTAAACAGAGAGTTTTCGACAGAGGAATCTTGAATGGATGAAGTATTTAAAGAGATGCCCAATGTCCTTAGTCATCAAGGAAATGTAAAACAAAACAACTCTGAGATTCCAGTCGGAATGGCTAAGATCAAAATTTCAAGAGACAGGACATACTGGTGAGGGTGGAGAGAATACATTCCTCCATTGATGCTGGGAGTGTAAACTTGTACAACTGCTTTGGAAAACAATCTGGTACTTTCTCAGAAAATTGGGCATAGCTTTACCCTAAGATTCAGCTATACCTCTCCTGGATATCTACCCAAAAGATACTCTACCATACAACAAGGACACTTGCTCAACTATGTTCATAGTAGCTTTATTCATAATAGCCAGAATCTGGAAACGACCTAGATGTCCTTCAGCTGATGAATGGATAAAGAAACAGTGGCACATTCACACAATGGAATACTACTCAGCTTTTAAAAACAAAAAATCATGAAATTTGCAGGCAAATAGATGGAAATAGAAATGATCATCCTGAGTGAGGCAGTCCAGACCCAGAAAGACACACACGGTATTTTCTGATTTATGAGTAGATTTTAGTCATATAGTACAGGAAAAGAACTCTACAAGGCACAAACTCAAAGAAGATAAGTAACACAGAGGCTCTTAGAGAAGATGAATAAATCTCATACAGAAGGTGAAATAGAATAGACAGATATAGAGGCTGAAGGGAGGGAACAAGGTAGGAGAGGGTGAAAAACAGACCTGGAGAGAACAAAGGGAAGAGGGCAGAAAGGACAGTAGAGAAAAGAGAAACTGAGCGTGGGGTTATCTCTGTAACAAGCTGGAGACCTATTAGGGTAGGCTCCTGGGAGGATGTGGGGGTACTCATGCAGAGACTCCTAGTAGCAGAGTCCATAGAGACTAAAAAGGAAAGCCTCCTAGCAAAGGAAGGGGAACACTAACCCACCCACAAAAGTACTTTAAAATCATTGCTTATATAAGTGGACCCCTAAACGTCTCTCCATCCTTCTTTCAGGTATGAATCACTAAGCTTCATTTAACTCCCCTCTTAGGTGTTTTCAAACTTTTCTTTGTTTTTTTTTTTTTTTGAGACATGGTTTCTCTGTGTAGCCTTGACTGTCCTGGACTCACTCACTTTATAGACCAGGCTGGCCTCAAAGTCACAGAGATCCACCTGTCTCTGCATCCCTGACTGGTGTCCAAACTTTTGACTTCAGTATGACTCTGACAATGTTTATCTACAGAGTTACCACATAATTGACTTACAATTTTTTTTTTCCAAAAAAACACTTTTTTTTTCCCAAAAAATCGTTTTTTTTTTTTATTTTTTTTTTTTTTTTTTTTTTTTGTAAGGCTGCATTCATGGTTGCACTTAGCCTTGTGCAGCCCTCACGCTGCTAGTGGGACACATCAGCTTAGGAAGCCTGTTAAATAACACTGATAAACTAATGCTACGGTTATTTCTCCAACCAAGGACTATTCATGGAGATAACCTAGAACCCCTGCACAGATGTAGCCCATGGCAGTTCAGTGTTCAAGAGGGTTACATAGTGATGGGAAGAGGGACTGCCTCTAACATAATCTGATTGGCCTGCTCTTTGATCACCTCCCCCTGAGGGGAGAGCAGCCTTACCAGGCCACAGAAGAAGACAATGCAGCCATTCCTGATGTGGTCTGATAGACTAAGATCAGAAAGAAGGAGAGGAGGACCTCCCCTATCAGTGGACTTGGGGAGGAGCATGCATGCAGAAAGGGGAGGGAGGGTGGGATCGGGAGGGGAGGAGGGAGGGGGGTACAAAATGAATAAAGTGTAATTAATAATGATTATTTCTCACCTTAGACTTTCAGACTGCTGGGTCAACAACTGACTGCAAATGTTCTAGAACTAACATCAGCAACATCCAATCACATCTAAGTCCAGAACTGACTGCAGTCTTCTAGTACCCTTTACCCTGGCTGCATGTGAAAGGAATTATGTACTGCCTGAATCAGAAAACTCTGTGGCACCATCCCGCTCTTCCCTGCATTATATTTCTGAGGAAGAAAGAGGACAGGGAGGGTGGGGCAGTGCAGAGTGATGCAGCCCAGGGTTGAGTTCAGTCATGGCACCTGTGGCCGGATATCCTCAGGTAAATGGCCAAACATCCATAACCTGACTTTATCTTCTGTAGAATAAAATACAATCCATCAGAATGAACAGATCGTGGTGTTTCTCACTACTGTATGTGTGCAATCCACATCCGTGCTCATATGTGTAATTATCTTTCAGAATTATGTTCTGTTATATACTACTTGCAATTTATATAACATTTACATGGACATAGGCATAATTGAGTTTTAAAAATATGGTTTTCACCTAAGAACGAATCTTCAATCTACACTATAAACTTTCTGGAATATAACTACTCAAAATAATAATAACTGATTACATGTGGCTAAATTCATTAAAAATTATTCAAAGAGATGGTTTAATAGTATGCAGTGTCATTTCAGGACAACACAGGAAAGTGAAAAATAAAATATTTATAAGTATTCTAAGAATTCAGTAAGATCAGTGAGATTAAGAAGTACAAAAATCAATAACCTTCATATACTTAAATGCTGATCTAGAGTCACCAGATCTATTCTACACCAACATGTTATTTCTAGAAGTGACAACAATCTACTATCAACACCCGAATTCAGTGCTCTGGACCCACATGGTAGAAAGAAATAACTTCCTTATGATGTCCTCTGATCTCCGTGTGTGTGTGTGTGGTGTGTGTGTGTGTGTGTGTGTGTGTGTGTGTGTTTACAAACAAACATAAGACAAATTATAATAAAGAAACAGTAGCAAAAAAATAAAATTATTTAAAAGGCAAAATATTTAGCTTAGAGATATACAAATAAAAATATTCTGTAACCATGTAGAAAAATGCTCAAATAAGTTCTTCATTATTGACACAAGTTAATGAAAATAGGATAATATTTATAGATTACTAAAATCTAGGATTCTTGAAGCATTCTTTTTTGGTGAGGGAATTAGAAAAATGAAGAGTTTTCTTTTTTTCTGTCGCTACACAATGTATAACATTCACAGAAACATTTGGGCAGTTAATTCCACTCCAAATGACTAATTCTAAGGATGTGAGTATATAAAGGGATACAGCCATTCATTTTAGAATTGTTTGAAAAGGTACAGCATTAACAAATTCTAAGCCACAGATTGGTAAATGGGTCACATGACATTCACACAATAAATTATTTTGCTATATAAAGATGTGAAAATCATCACACGTTTGTACAGAACAACAGCCGCAATAAATATTATGTGGCAAAAAGCAAAATATATTCTGAAAGTGAAGAGGTCACATGCATGCTAACCCATCAAGATATAGACCCAGCCTCAGCATAGGTGAGAGAGCTGAGAGATGCTTCCTGGAAAAGCAAATTCTGTCCCCGGGTGAGCTAGTGGAGAGGTAGAGGTAGTAGAGGTTTACTATCCATTTTTACTCTATCCTACTCTTTGCTATTATATTTTCTGCATATAGCACCTCAAAACCATGTGACTTATTACAAACACCCATAAAGAATGTGTGCAAGGACTGGTGACATGGCTTGCTGGGTGGAAGCACTTTTTGCCAAGCCCACTTACCTAAGTTCAATTCCTGGAACTCATTTGGTAGAAGAAGACAACATACTGCTAAAGGTTGTCCTCTGATCTCCATCCCTACATGGTGGTATATACATATGTGCATACACACATGCACAGAACCACATGTGGGTGAACATACATACATGTTCATACATGTGGGGAGGGAGGAGAGGAGGGAGACACAGAAAGAAATAGAGACAAAGACAAAGAGATAAATTTTTAAAAGAGAATGTCTGGAAGTTCATCGGGTTGTATTTTATAGAAATATGGTATCATGGGAAGGAAGCCATATTCAACATCTAAAGGAAGACGGTAGCTAGTGAGGTAACTGTAATCAGGAAAGGAGCCAGAAGACTGCACACAAAGGAAGCTTGCAGGCTAAATCCAGGAACACCAACTGTCTGCCCCAGCCCCAGCCAGTCTTATTTTAGGTAATATAGATGGTTGTCTCCAGGGTGCTATGCAGTCTGCCTTGGCACTCTGAAAATCATTTCTGTAATCTCTGAAAAACCAAAGCACTAAAATCAATACTGTTGACCATATCTGATTAGTCCATTTCCACTCACTGTCTACAAGCACAGCCGTTTTCAGACTAATTTTAGAGTCAGTTTTCTTTCATATAAAATATGCTACAGAGCTTCAGTCTCTATGTAAATAAATGAAAGCTGTTCAGCTTGAATGAGAGGGTGCAGAGTCTCTTCAGGGTGTCTGTGTGAAGTTACATTTTCCAGCTTTCCTCCAGTAGTCCACACTCTGTAGTCTTACTGAGGCGTGGCTTGAAACCTTTGCTGAACTAGTGGGGAAAGAAACAGAAGTCACACACGGTTTGGTGTTAATAGCGTATGGAAATTCTGTCAGGTAGTAGGAGAGTCATGATTCTGGGATTTTCTTATGGGAGTGGCCAGCAGCAACAAGTCTCTAGTATTTTAGAGGGTTTGTGGAGCTGTTCTCATCTTGAGATGCCTAACTCAATGGCTATATCAACGTGATGTATGGACGATATTTTCAACGAATCAAACTCGTCTCCTTCCTGACAGCACCCCTGACCTATGGAGGAGCTTGATTTTTCACCTTATCAGCTCTATGAGTCCACTTCTTCCTCATCTTAGGTACTCTGTATCTCAATATTGTATAGATATTTCATTTAATTTTATAAACATGATCACAAATATGTTTATGTATAGGGTCTTATCCCCTCTATCTATGTGCATATATATAAATATACATATATTAAATATAAATAAATATACATATATAAATATAAATATACATATATACATATACATAAACATAGATACACATACATACACACACATATACGCATACATACACATTCATATACATACATTTACCTTTTATTTTTGTGTACAGAGGAGAATAAATGATTTAGTAATTTTTCTCTGAGCTTTCTAAGTGTTCTTGGCTGGAATCTCTATAATAAACACCACATAGAAAAATTAAATAATTTATGTAAAGTTTTATATGGCTCAGAAAGTTTTAAGAATGAAAAATGTAGACAAAAGATTTACAAACACAGTCTCTTTCTCCTCTTCTCTCTCTGTTGTGTGTGTGTGTGTGTGCTTGCATGGGTATGTACTAACATGTATGCATGTAGATGTCAGAGGTTGACATTGGGTCTCTTCCTTATCAGTCATTGAACCTGGGTGGAGCTTATAGATTCAGCAAGACTGAGTGGCTGGTGTGTCCAGACTTGATCTCCTCAGTGCTGGGGTTGCAGTCATCAACTCCCATACCCGGAGTTTTACACGAGAACCCAGGATCTGAATCCAAGTGCTGATATTTTATGTACTGAACTAACTTCCCAACCCCCTTAACTCTGTATTTTTATGAGAATTGTTCAGATTATGTTTGGAGGGCACATTACTCAGTGTCAGGAACTTGGAAAGATTAGTTCATGGTGCTTCTTTTTGGTTTTGCCATGTTCATTCTCATTCAGTTAGCATATCACAACTGTCTCATAATTCTTCAGAGGATCAGAGAGGAAGGCATTCATAGTGCCTGACAGGGGCAACTCAAGGAAATAAAGGTTTATACTGGTTCAAGTTCCAGGTGGTGTAGAGCACATGGGGGTACCAGCATGTGGCAGAGCGCCTCACGTAGAGGTCTAGTGTTCAAAGGCCTGTTCCTGGTGGCTAACCTCCCCGAGGTAACTACTCACATCCTCAACTCTCACAGACCCCTAAATGAAGCACTAGCAGATGGAGACTGAGGACGTTTGAGCCTGTGAGGGACATTTCACTCTAACCATGACAGTAAATTCCAACTTCTTCAGTGTTTGTTCTTAATTTCCTTCAGCTAAAAATATTTACAATAGGCAAAGAAACATATCCTCAATATGATATTCAGAGTCTGAATATTACATGTAGCAAGTAAAACATATTTATTATATTATATACAGTAGGCCTGTTATTCATATAAGTTGCATATGTATCTTAAATGTACACAGAGAAAGAACTTCATGCTTCTCAAACTGCATAATTACAATTACGCTCATACACAACACTCCCACTGAGTTCCACTGTTAAATGTTTATCATTGAAAAGATCATGACTAGTTCTTGGACTGCAGGAGCTTAAAGAACCTGACATTTTGCTCAAACTATTCATCATAAGCCAGTTTAAAAATGGGGAGTATGCGAAGGCATACTTGGTGTTTATATTAATATTAACACTAATTGATGTATGCAAAATGCCTGGAAGGATGATTACTTAATCATCCTTCATCTTAAGCTGTACTATAGAGCAACAGTAATAAAAATTGCATGGTATTGGCATAGAAACAGAATGGTGGATCAGTGGAATCGAGTAGAAGACCCAGAAATAAAACCACACACCTATGCACACCTGGTTTTTTACAAAGATGCCAAAATCATACAATGGAAAAAAGACTTGTCATTCATGAAATATTTGATCAAACTTTCATTCTTACCCAGAATCCTACATCTCAACTTAGTATTACATGATACCTTTAGAAGTCAAGGCCTTAGAATGCTTTCTACATTTTAATTATATTTAGTTTTATTTATTTAGTTGTTGTGAGAGTACACACATGACACAGGGCACCTGTGTGGAAACAAGAAGACAACACATGACAGTCCAATTTCTATTTCCATCATGTATATCTCAGGTATCAAAGTCAGATCATTGGTTCAAATGTCTCCACCCACTGAGTACAGGATACCTCAGTAAACCTCTCCTGCTCTGTGTGAGTTGATCTTTTGGTGATAGGTCCTTCAATTTATCTATGTGTTTGAGGTTTTAGTTTGTTAGTGTTTGTGTTAGTCTAAATTCTTTAGAGCAACAGCACTCAAATTTCCTAATGCTATGGCCCTTTAATACAGTTACTCATGTTGTTCTGACCCCCAACCATAAAAATAATTTTGTTGCTATGTTACAGCTGTAATTGCTACTGTTATGATTTATGGGAGGAGAAGAGAGAGGAAGGGTGTGTAAATATCAGATATGAAGGATATCTGATAGTCAACAACCACAGTGGTCATGACCCACAGTTTGAGAACTGCAACTTTAGAGGAAATGAACAAACAGGATGATGATGATGATATGTATGAATTTATTAAATTGTCTTACTTGAAGATAACAACAGTTGACTCATACCTGAGAAAATTAAAACTAAATAATAGCTCAATCTATAACATGAAAGGTTCCTGGGGAGACACTGTTTCTTAGTCAAAGATGGAGCCTGGAAACATTGGTTGTGATATCAACAAAAGTATTTCCAGCATCAATGGGGTAAATCAACTATGGGGAGAAGGCCAAAAACTAAATGGACTGCTACCATGAAGGTGTCGCCCACACAGTTCACTGGGTGGGGCCCAGGTTTTCTTTTTTTTTTATCCCAAATATTTATCCACTTTATTTTAGACCATTATGACTCTAATACATTCATTAAGAGTAATTTCTTTGAACCCACCTTCAATTTAGGGGATATACATTATGCTTTGAGAATAAAATGAAAATCTTAATATATATATATATATATATATATATATATATATATATATATATATACACACACACACATATATATCACAAAGAAAATTGGAATTAAAAGACACTAATGATCAATACTTTCCCTTAGTAGTTAGGATTGACTTTCTTTTTTTTTTTTTTCTTTTCTTTTTTTTGTATTTTATTTTTTCTTATCAGTTACATTTTATTAACTCTGTACCCCAGCTGTGTCCCGATCCCTCATTCCCTCCCAGTCCCTCCCTCCCTCCCTCCTCTCCACCGTGCCCCTTGCCAAGTCCACTGATAGGGGGGACCTCCTCCCCAGGTTTTCTTACTCCTCATTCACAGGACATACTGGGTCCTCCATCAGCCCAGATATTGTCTTTACTCTAGCCTGAATTTTCTACATTCTTGTCATTCATGAAATATTTGATCAAACTTTCATTCTTACCCAGAATCCTACATCTCCACATGCTCAGTTTCTGAGTGTTTAAATACAGATTTTTCTAGTAAAAAAAAAGTTGGATTGGGGGAGGGATTAATCACTTACCAGACACAATATTTTCTTTTCAGAGTCTTGGGGGCTCATTCATTTAACATGTGATTTTTAACATATGTACTTAGCTCTAATAGTTTTGTGACTATTACTGAAGTTCAAGAATATTTTTTTCAAATTTAACATCTATTTTATTTTTTTAAATATGAGTTACAGTTTATTAACTTTGTATCCCAGCTGTAGCCAGCTCCCTCATTCCCTCCCAATCCCACTCTCCCTTCGTCATGTCATCTCCTCCCTGCCCCTTTCCAAGTCCACAGATAGGGAGGTCCTCCTCCCCTTCCATCTGACCCTAGCTTATCAGGTTTCTTTCAGGACTGGCTGCAATGTCCTCCTCTGTAGTGTAGCAAGGCTGTTCCTCCCTCAGGGGAAGGAGGGTCAAAGAGCCAGCCATTGAGTTCATGTCAGAAATAGTCTTTGTTCCCCTTACTAGGGAACCCACTTGTATAAATGATATGCTTTAACTTCCTCAAGCACATTTATATGCTGAAGAGTTAGTGGTGTATTTATTCATAATAAATTGATTCAGCCTGTCTAAATGACTGTGTTTTTCATTTAGAATTTGACATTTTAAAATGTTTTCCGATATCTTTCATCTTTCTATTCTGATTCTTGCTACTCTGCATAAAGGCATTTAGTGATAAACATTATACAGTTTAGTGCTTTCAAGGTACAGGTATACAAACAGACTCTCTTGGAAGCATTTCAAACTACACAAAACAATTCTAATTCCTACAGTATAGAGTAATAGACATTCTGAATGGCCCTCTTGATTAATACAACCTATCACATATGAAGACACAATAAAGCCATAATTGTAAATTCATTGATAAGCTAACAAAGAATTAAGACATGCTGAAAATGAAGTCAGAGGAAAGATATAAGATATAAGCAGGTGAGTTCTAAGGACAACTTTTATTGTATTATAAACAGCTTCTCTCTCCTGTGTGTGTGTGTTCATGAACACAGATTCTGGTGATCAAACCCTAGGGATTCATATATGCCAGGCAAACACTCTTCTCTCCTCTTCTCTTCTTCTTTTCTCCCCTCCCTTCTCCCCTTCCCCTTCCCCTCTCCTCCCCTCTCCTTCTCCTACCCTCCCCTCCTCATCCCCTCCCCTCCCCTTCCCTCCTCATCCCCTCCCCTCCCCTCCTCATCCCCTCCCTTCCCCTCCCCTCCTCATCCCCTCCCCTCCCCTCCCCTCCTCATCCCCACCCCTCCTCTCCCCTCTCCTCCTCACCTCTCCTCTCCTCTCCTCTCCTCTCCTCTCCTCTCCTCTCCTCTCCTCTCCGATCCTCTCCATTTGTCAGGATCTATCTGTTCCTGAACCTGGAAGTAGTTTGGTGGCCAGCAAGCCCCAGTGATCTGCCCTCTTTCATTTGGTTGTCTGTGTATTCTTGGCAAGGTGTGGATAGGATATACTTTTACTTAATATTGAGTTCAGAAGGTTTGAGCTGGGAGGGGAGACTGAAGTTTCCCTTGCATTGTCTTCATGGTCTCATTTCATGGCACCAAATTATTTGAAAATGGTCAAGGTGATAATTATTTTAAGTGATCCTAAGTTTAGTTATAAAGTCACAACACAGAAGGAAACAAGGAAATATGAGTGAAAAGGTAAAAAAAAATGAAGTAATACATTTATATACAAACCATACTATTTATTCAATTTGTATAATGAAAAGTGGATTTTAAAATGTATACAACTGGAAATTGTAGAAATATTTCATAGAAATCCCCGATAGCATCATATTGGTGGATATATATAATTGAGCACATTACTCAAAACTTCTCAAATGACACAGCTATAAAGAGTAAATACTGCTGTTTATAAACTGGACTTCAATAAATCTGACTCAGTGAAAGAATTACTGTATGAAGTGATAATTAGTGGGACGTTTATAGATTTTTAAATGTCTGTAGCTCTAAGGAACAAAAGCTTAAAGGATATGTAAAACATCAACTTTAGACAATTGGATACAGGCAGAACAAAGAGATTAAAGAGATTGGAAAAATAAATATTTAATTGAATAGAACAGGAAACAAATATTCAGGGAGAAGTGCCAACATGGAGTCAAAAGTTGGTCCTCTGAGGATGCTAATTATTCAGCAGCCTTAGGAGCAAGATAGTACTGGAATGGTTTCCATAGCCAGTCAAAGAATGACAGCTGCTTCACTGAACACACTTCTGAGAGTGAGCTGGCCAGCCATAGATGCTCTGAGCTGACCATAGTTCCATATACAGCAGCCAGTAACCAATGAGAAGATACTGGTTCCTCTTTGATCTCTGTGCCTGTCTCAGTCCCATGTAAACATTTTCTGTTTTGCTTGGCAAGAATAGAACAAACACAGCTTCTGCAGGGACTCTATTATTAATCAGTACCTTTCCTCCCTTCCTTCAATCCCTCTGTCTCTCTTTTCCCTCCCTCTCTCTGCATTCTTTTTTCCTTGCATTAACTCTATCCTTTTCTCCACCCCTCCCTCTGTCCTTTCCTGTCTTCACATTATTCTTGGGCATTTCCAAGAGATTTCATGTTTTTTCCACTTTCCACAGAGCATAATGTCTATGCTCACAGTGGTTCTGCAATCTCTTCAGACACTTATATAAGATGATCTCACATAATCCTTCTGAGGGTTCTCCATCTAGAACCACAATCTTCACTATCATCTCAGCTAGAAATTCTTTTTCACTCTGGCCACCCATCTCTTTCCACATCCTTTTTATCAACCTATCCCTAGAGTCAGCTCATTTTGCCCCTAACAGTAACTCTGTTTTATCAGCTTATAATGTCAGCTGTACTGCCAAGTCACTTGAAAAAATGAGAAGGTGCCAGTACTTCCGTTTAATGTGTATTTGGTTTGAGAGAGAAAAGTGGAGTCAGAAAGGCAGGATATTGCAAAGCTCCTTATGCATTCTAATAGGAAGCCACAGTGGCGAAACAAGCGCTTGCCCTGTCTGTGTCTTTACTTCCATTATCACCCTGCCTCAGCCCCCCACAGGTTCACACATGGATTATAAAAACCACTATCAGTTGGGTTTCTGGTCTCAAGGGTTATTCACTTCAAAATTCATCCTTCACACAGGAGAAAGGCCACAGAAGCTGTTGAAATATGCCTATTTCTTTTCCTTTTAAAAATTTCCTCATGACTGCCCTCTAATAAAGTCTAAAGCCTCTTTTAACAACTCCAGAAGCAAATGCTTCCGTGTGTCTCCTATCTGACAATACATGGCCTCAGTCATTGTCAGTAGGTTTTTAAAATAACTGAACATCAGTGAAAATTTTATTTTACCGTTTTTTAGTAAGAAAATTGATTACATTTATGTATAAAAATGTAGCAAAATAACCATTATAGAAGTAGAAAAAAATTAAAACCATGTCTGCATTCTGTCAGTATTTTTTTTTAAATGTTTTGTTTCTTTTTTGGATCCATATAATTTTATCACGTATTAAAGACAAAAGCAGATTTGCATGCTAAACAGACAGGTGTGTTGATAATTTTTACATACAGATTTAAATCTTGACTAAATATTTTGTAACACAGGACATAGAACCTCTTCAGTATATTCCAAAGTTGATACTTTTATGTTTGAAAAAAGTACCCAGAATGGATTGCAAATTACTGATTCAACTGTTTACTTCTAGATTTGCTTCCTAAAGTTTCACAACAGAGAACTTGCACAGATCTCTATTCCCTCATACTCAGGAGGAACATGGAGCCTACACTTCGGAGAGAATGTTCATGAATTGAATTTCTTCCTTTCTAATCTCTGTTTTTATTGTTTGAGAAGTTCGTACCTGCCTATCTTATAGACTGTCTTCATTTCTTCACTTAATTTGACCTCATGTTGGACTTACCTAGTGGTTTTCTACAATGCTCTTGTTTTCAGGATGTCTTCTTTGACTCTCTGTAGGTTGCTTTCATTTTCTTGTTTTACTTTTGTGAGATAAAATCTAATGATGCAATCCTGGAGGAGCTAGAGCTCACTGCGTAGACCTTGAACTTGGAGCAATCCTATTTTTGCCTCCTGAATACTGGTCTTACATTTATGAAGCACCACACACTGCTTGAGTATTGCTTAAGATACTCTGGAAGAGCTGTAGTTGCTTTTCACTACTGAGTAAACTTGTAGTTCCTCATAATTTTGATGCTTCTACAACTCTGAAGCCTCATCATTCTCATTTTCCTTTTTTTAAATCATAGCCAGAGCTTATGCCAGGATGGGTGTTCTATACTTTTCTTGAGTCCTCCTAAGCTTTGTTTCAATATTTCTCTAAGTCCTAAGCATACAACAGTCAACAAAACTGACACTTGTATTCCGTTAAGACCTTATCAGCCCACATACATAAAATAGTAATAAGGCTGGAGAGATGTAGCAGTTGTCATATAAATACAGAACATAATTAACACGAAGAAAGATGTAATTGCAAAGACATGGAACTGATGGATGGCACTTACAGTTATAAGTGCTGGTTGGCACTGAAAAGGGGTAGAAATATTGTAAGACCAAGAGGTAGGGAGTACATAACAAAACGTGTCTTTTGAACATGGCTGGACTGTTGCACTCATAAACTCACTGCAGTTATGGTTGCTTGTACAAAGCCTGAACAATATTAAACCCAGCATGGCCAGCTGAGGCTCATGAACCCCAACTGGTAGCAGAGGAACCACTGACAAATGACGGCATCTAAGAGAGAAAAAGTCAGTTTTCTTTTGGCATAATCTCTGGTAGGTTGCCCATGCTCACACATTATATGTATGTGTAGGTAGTTGTCTCATACATCGTATGTATATAGGAATTTCTCAAATAGTTTATTATTAAAAAAGAAATGGTGACTGAGTCAGCCTGTACCTAGAAGTGAACTCATCTCAGGAATTGCCAATAAATATTAAGTTTCTTCAGACCTTAGAAAATCATAATATAGCTACTTTACGTTATGAAGCCTTCTCTTTCTAGAGCATCTGTTTTAGTCATTATGATTTTCTCGTATTGGCAGAGAGGCTTTTATACAAATTTCCAAGTGTCCATTATGTCAACAGTGCTTGGTAAGCAATGCTCTGTACATGGTAAAACCTACACTGAAAAACTTATTAATTAATTATGTTTTTTTCTGGTTGAAATCTATAGAACAGTCGTAGACTGTACATAAAATTTCTTGACCATGTAAACCACAATATGAGCAAAATGTGGAAAGAAAGCTCTTTGCAGTTTTTATCCTGCCACCAGGTTGCACTATTCATTCAATTTCCCATTCTTTTATTCTTCTCTCACCACCTAGAACCAAGGCACTGACCACCTACACTTTTAAGATGCTACATAACCCACTATCTTAAAAGTGAGACAATCTGAGGTGTCAGTACTTCATGTGTCCCGTAAATTTCTGTTTGATTTTGTTTAAATGTTCATCAAGAGGATGGATGGATGGTTCAGCAGTTAAGAGTGCTTGAAGCTCTTTCAGGAGACTTAAGTTTCTTTCTCAGCTCCCATATCAAGGATCTAACCACTACTTATATCTCCAGTCCCAGAGCATCTGATGCCTTCTTCTCAACTCCATGAGCACCATCACATGTACACACACACACACACACACACACACACACACACACACACACACACACACATGCACGCATATATGCACATACATGCACACACACAATCAAATAAATAATTAAATGAATCTTTTTTTTTTCTTTCGGTTTTTGTTTTTTATAAGACAGGATTTCTCTGTGTGGCAGTCCTAGGCTCACTTTGCCAACCAGGCTGGTCTTGAACTCAGAGATCCGCCTGCCTCTGCCTTCCCAAGTGCTGGGATTATAGGAATGTGGTACCATGCCAGGATATGAAATGAACAAATACTCATCCAAGGAGCACTTCACTAACTGAATTTCGTCTCCCTTTCTAAAAAAGTCTAATGTCCAGTGCAAAGTTCATTATCACAAAATTGCAATGATATCAAACAATTCAGTGGTCATTAGGATTCACTTCAAAGTGATAACACATGACTTTGACTACTTCTCAAGACTAGGAAATGCTGCTACCAGATACACAATGTGGTCGTCACGGTCTCTGCGAATCCTGGCTTAAAATCATCTTTTTCAGAATGAGTTAACACTTGCCAGGAAGCGTTGGCTCTCTGGAGGCAGCAGGCAGGCATTTGGTGCACTGAAAGTTAAAACTCTCCTCTGAAAGTGATTTTCTTACTGACTCGGGTATACTTGTTCAGTGCTCTTACAAAGCATTTATTAACATTCATAAGGACAATTTTAAAGTTTTTGTCAGGATGAAAGTGTTCCACTTTTCTAAGCTCATGTTTTTTCCTTTCTCTGGAGGGGGAAAAATTCTACTCTCTAGGTAATTTTTTAAATATAGGCCTATAAACAACAAGAAAACATCCACACACAATTGAGTCTACGAATAGAGAGGTTTCTCTGTGATCAAATTCAGAGATACTATATTAATCAAGGACAGATACTTCTCTTCACACAATACAAACGAAGTGTCAGAAAAGATGTATAGATTTTTGGTGGTTGCGTATGAATAGCCTAGTTTGCTATGGATTAAATTTACAGCTCATGGGGGGTTTCTTAAGATAATTGTCCTACTTCGTTATTATTACTTTTGAAGTCACAGGAGTTGATATATCATCTTGCTATAGGAATGAATGCTGGTACATCTTAGGTGGTGTGGAATAAAAAAAAGCTTCATTTCTTTCTCATTTACTTGGTCTCCTGTGCTTTGAAAATAAGGCAGAAAGCAAAACCACCTTCTCAGACTTTTTATCCTAGAACAACAATTTTAAATTTCTGTTCCTTTTTGTTACACTTGACTAATGGCAAGGGCTGACTCTAATACATTCTCAAATACATGCCCAACGTTGTCTAGAGGCTTACAGATAATTTCTCACTTTCTTCTTATAAAAGCCAGGGGCAGAGTTGGATGATACCCTTGTAACTGAATCTTCTCCTGTCCAAAACAAACAAACAAACAAACAAACAAACAAAAGAAATCTGAAAGAACATTAAGAAAAGTAAGGGATTATTTAGAAAGTCCCTAAAATTGACCATATATAATACATACATACATACATACATACACAGTTCAGAACTAAGTAGTTGCCAAGTGAAGACTTTATTAAGGGAGCAGTCATACTATTTACATAACTTCTAGTTTGGATTTAATACGACTATATAAAGTCCCCATTTTTTTGTAAAGAATCTCAGTATGTATCCTTGCCTGGGCCCTGGAGCTCCCTATATAAATCATGCTGGCCTTGAAATATACCTGCCTTGGCTTTTGGAGTGCTGGCATCAGAATTGTGAGACACAATGCCTAGCTTATCCTTAAAATTTTAATACATTTTAAAGGGTTATTTAGTGTCCCCAGAGACAACTTCTTTCTTTTTTACTTACCTTCTTCTTTAATTCTCCATTCTCTTCTCCTTTCCTCTTTCTCCCCCCACTTTTTCCTCCCTCTCTCCCTCCTTCCCTTCTTTCTTTTCATTTGTATTTATTTTGTGTGTTGCAGGATATTTGATCACAATGTGAACCATGAGACTGTGTTGCTTACTGAAAAAAGCTGTTTCTAGTTGTGGTATGGCTCACCTCTAACATACACCTTTAATCCAAGAGCTTTCTGTTTGCACACAATTAAATTATCTTAATATTAGATCAAGAGGCAGGGCAATCAGCCAGTTGACAAGGAATAACAGGAAAAAAAAAAGAGTGTAAGAGGAAGTGAAGAGGACACACAGAGGGACACAGTAACTAGAAAGGAGGAACATTCAGTTTGAGGGTTTTTTGAGACAGCATGGGAAAGGAGGTTTCTTTTCCTTTGGGGACATCAGTTTATGAAGAAAGTCAGCTGGGAACTTCTCTGCCTTTCTGATCTAGCAGTCATTCACCCCATCTTCTGGCTCCAACCTCTGTATTGATAAATTTGAAAGTTTGAGATTTTGTTAAAAACAATATTTATACAAGTTGTTTTCTTACTGTATATTTCCTTCCATTTTCTCATGATATTTTTCTTCTCCATAACCTCCTATTCAGGAGCAATTTGTTTCTGTTTGGTAAAAACCCTCTCCAGGTGGCTGACAAATCATAGTGTCTATTGCACTATGAACTCGTGGAGTCCCTTGAGTGATCTGTCCTGTTAGATATGTTCAGTGACCAGGGAATCCACTTCTTACCACTGATGTCCAAAAGCATTATGAAATTTTAAGCCTATGACACAAACAATCAACATTATTTTGGGGACTTCCAATCTTTTGTTCGGTCCCACTTTTCAGCTTGGAGACCTCTCTGCCTTGCTCCCCATCTGCTTGTCCCACCTGGAACCCAGTGGATCCAGTGGAGGGACCACCAGAATGGAGAACACCAGATTCAACCAGATGGCTAGAGGCCAGCGTTAGAACACAACAACAAAACTCAGAGTCATAATGGTACCACCAGAACCAGCAGTCCTACCACAGCAAGCTCTGCAAATACTATGACACTAAAGCACAAGAAAAAGATTTAAAATCTGAGGTTATGAAAATGATAGAGGCCTTAAAGGAGGAATATAAAGCTCTCAAAGCAGCACAGGAAAATACAATCAAACAGGTGAAAAAAATTGAACAAATCCCTTAAAGAAATACAGGAAACTACAATCAAACAAGAGAAGGAAATTAATTAAACTGTCTGAAACCTAAAAATGGAACCAGAAGCAATAAAGAAAACCCAATTTGGGACATTCCTTGAGATGAGAAAAAAATTTATTTCTTTGTGGAAATATTTATATAAATATTATAGAAGGGAGTTTATGAGATATTGAACAACCTTATGTGGAAGACATGAAAACTGAAGAATCAAAGTTATTTTTCTATAAATCCATCCAAGAAATACCCTATCTCTTCAGAAACATGTATGTCAACATACACACAAGTGATAATAAATAAAATTTTAAAAACCCGTCCTATAAATGCCCATATTTGTCTAATACAGATCTCTCCTGATTAATCAGTACTGTGACTCCAGAATAACTCAAATATGGTCAAGTGTCAAGTTTCAGCTCATTGATCCTGGTGCTCTAAGGATCAGTTTCAGAAGTGTCTGCAGGGAACTCAGTAGATGACATTGAGATATCCAGGAGTCAGGATGTTAACTAAGAGCCTGGGTCACCACTTTTCCAAACTAGAGATCCTTCTGTTGCAGAAATGACCAGAGAATCATTCATAGCTGTCAGTGACACATGTTTGCTTTATATAAAATAAATTCTTTACAAGTAGAAAAGTGTTTTTGTTTGTTAAATACACCTTACCTCAGTGTATTTAATGGGTAGCAAACACCTGGAACAATTACTCATTGTGATGCAAGACACAGGGAAAGGAAGTTAATGTAGTTCTTTTCTGAGGTGATTCTCAGAACATATTGACTAATGAAATATTTCCGCCTGCTGGGAGGGTGGGTGATGATTATTTATTTCAAGGAGAAAAAAACATCTGTGAAGATTTGTCTCAAAATATCTGCAGCAACATATGAGGCAGCATTCTAGAAGAAAATTCACCATCAGATTAAGAAAGCATGTTACACAAATACTTCTTCATAGTCAGTGTTTGGTGATCATTGATGGACTAGCTCATTATCACCAGTGGAGAGCAAATGATGACTAAGTAATTCTTGGCAAGGCACGTTTCTTACGATGATGCCAAATAAATGCATAATACGGTCACAAGTTTAAGGAGTCTACTACCATTCTCCATCTGTTTGTATGTGATTGACTGATGATATTCGATCTTTACTCCATGCCCTTCTCTGCAGGTCAGAGGATAGCTACCTCTCAGATCAAAGTAAAAGAAACTGAATCCTATATGTAAATGTGTATCCTCTCATAGTCATCCAGAAAATGATGTAGGTGTAGTAATATAGAAAAATGTCTTAGTGGGCTGGAGAGATGGTCCAGAGGTTAAGAGCACTTGGTCCTCTCTGTAAGAGGACGGATTACCAGCACCCATGTTGGGCAGTTCTCAGCCCTCTCCATCTCCATATTTGGGAGATATTGTGCCCTCTTCTGGCCTCCACTGGCACACACACATAAATACTAATAAACTGTGGTTTTAACTGGGGAGGGGTTAAGGAGGTCAATACAGAAGAGGGAGGAAGGAGGGAGTAAAAGGATGTCCATAAAAGCCACAAGACTCTATTATTATTTATTTTCCTAAAATTACATATAATATATATTGCTCTATATGTATAAATACATAATTTAAATGAAGTTATTATACTTGTTTTGATCATGTTCCTCTCCAAGTCATAGACTATCCACCAAACAAACACTGGGCATGAGAAACCTCTTTTTTTGAGTTTTTAGGTAGTCCAAGAAACACTCAAAACACACACACACACACACACACACACACACACACACACACACACACGTAAGTATGTATGTACACATCATGGGCATCAAAGGACAACATGTAAAGCCATTCCTTCTTTCTGGATTTGGGGATCAAATCCAGGTCATGACCTTTAACCACTGAACCATCTCAGCAGTCCTAGCTGAAAACTGGAAGAAAGTTCAGCCAAAGACAGAGTTAGCCGCAAGCAGAAGAATTTTGTGATTGCAAAAGCCTAGACGGCCTGTCTCCAGAGTGCTAGCTGAAACACCAGTTCTCCTCCATTTGACCCTTTACCCAGTTTTACACACCAGATGCAGTCGTTGAGATCTATGTTCTCCACTAGTGGCTTTTGGCCTTCAGATCACATGTCATCCTGGATCTTCATATACTATTTGCTAGTCTTTCTGTCTCAGTGAATTGCCCTTATGAGTTCCAATATGACAAATAGTTGCAAACAAGTAAAACTATGACGTGTGAGAAATAGCAACAATGGAATAATTATGTGAGAGTAGAAATGGGCATATGGCAGGATAGAACAAGGAAAATACATCATAGTCAAGTTTCCTGTATGATTGAAGGGAAAATGGCACTGTTCACTCATGGCCCAATCAAAGGCCACCAACATTAAACTCTGCATACATCTTTGGCTAATTCATATACTAATCCTGACCTATAAAAAGGGTCAGCAAATATGTGTACTAAAATTGTCCTTATTAAATGAGGAATTTTAAATCATTATTTATTGGTCCTGTTTGATTCTTTTTTGCATATTTTGATGAATTGTGTGCAAGATTTAATCACTAATATACTGTTTATGCTTGGATAAAAAGTATTTGTATTTTTTAAATATGTAACTCATCGATAAGTTATTCTAAAACTTTGTTATTGAAACAAAAAACAGATAATTTTAAAAGTTTTATTTTATTTTATATGTATGCATGTATATATGTATGTATGTATGTGTATATGTTTAGACACTGCATGCATTCCTGGTACCCGTAGAGGCTTTTGGAAGGAGTCAGATCCACTGGAAATGAAGTTACATGCAGTTATGAGCCACCATGTGGGTGTTGGGAATCAAATCGCAATCCTCTGCAGAGAAGCTAATGATTTTTATTGCTGAGCCATTTCTCTAACCCCCTCAAATAATTTTATATTTGGGAAGTAATCCAGAAGTTCATGTGAAATGTTCCAATATGACATCTCTTAGAATATGAGCATGCTAAGACAAAATTCAGAGGTGAAGAAATATTGTATGATATTGCATATCAATAGCCAAACTGTCTTCATTCTCCTGTCCTTTTGCCCATGTTCTTCAGTGTCCCATTGGTATGTTATACATGTGACCTTTCCTACTGATCAGCTAAGACTGACAGTTCTGATTGATTATACCCAATTAGTTCTACTTGATGCCTGTTACAAGGAAACAGAAACTTAGAGCTTTTTTAACATAGAGAATTTTAAATATAAATAATTGTTAGTAGGGTGGACTGTTGTTAATTAGGTTGCTCAAAAAGCCATAGAGTTTTTTGTCAAGACAGCAAGGAGTCAGCTGCTGGAGGAAACAGCAAGAATCCATTAAACTTAGATGCTTAAAAGAAGGTGAAAGTCTGACTGATGAGCTAGCTTGCATCTCAGTTGATCTTAGAGGAGAGGCCTTACCAGACTTTGGAGGTGTGATACAACGTTGCTGGGAGTCCTGGGAGGAGATCTATCCTTGCTGGCTGGCTTCCAAATCTCTACTCTGTCACAGCTGGAAAAGGTACAAACTGAACTGAGGTTCTGCTGCAGGACTGAAGATGAGATGGCGAAGCTTTGCCTGTTGCCACTGGCAGAGATAAAGAGCAAAGCAGCTAGGTGTAAGGTCTTCTGCATCCAGACCTGGGCCTCCTCTATCGCTCCTGCTGGTGGAGCCTCACATGCCACCAGCTGTCAAAGCAAAGAAGCAAAGGAGTTTACAGGGTTTTGGGTGAGCAATTGCAAAGGTCATTTCTTATCATAATGAACTTATCAGCTTCTTTAGGTCTGTAGAAGGCTGTCCTATATTTTACGGCTAATATCCACTTATTAGTGAGTCTATACCATCCCTATTTTTCTGTTTATGGGTTACCTGACTCAGGATGTTCCCTTCCAGTTCCCACCATTTGCCTGCAAATTTCATAATTTCCTTGTTTTTAATTGCTGAGTAGTATTCCATTGTGTAAAAGTACCACAATTTCTGTATCCATTCCTCAACTGAGGGACATTTGGGCTGTTTCTAGATTCTGGCTATTATAAATAAAGCTGCTATGAACATAGTTAAGCAAATGTCCTTTTGCTGAATGGTGGGACATCTATTGGATATATGCTCAGGAGTGGTAGAGCTGAATCTTGAAGTAGCATTATTCCTAATTTTCTGAGAAAGCGCTAGATTGATTTCCAAAGTGGTTGTACAAGTTTGCACTCCCACCAGGAATGGAAGACAGTTCCCCTTTCTCCACAATCTCTCCAGCATGTGTTGTTACTTGAGTTTTTGATCTTAGCCATTCTGATGGCTGTAAGGTAAAATCTCATGTTGGAATCAGTTCAAAAACTTGTCTGCAGTTCAGATGACCACAACCCGAGGCAGACAATAAGAATGTTCAAACCATGTGGCTTTAACTTAGGCATTGATTCAAAAATATGTGTACATACCAGGTTTGTACACTTACTCATTTCCAAAATATTATTCACAAGCTCGAAATAGGAGTAAAGATGAATCCAGGAAACAGCCATTTTTGTACAAAGGATTCTAGTTTGCACAACTTTTGTGAGTCTCTCAATACTGAAACTACACATGTTAATCATGTGCCACTGTATATACATGAAGGAAAATACCTGGGGGGAGTATGTTAGGAGAACAAAATGAGAACAATCCTGTTTTGGAAGGTAAGCTTAGTTTCTAAGGAACTAGAGTAGATTTGTTGCATGCATGGCATCCCATGCAGAATGAACTCACTTCATTCTTTGGAGCAACAAGCCACAGAGAGACTAGAAAAGAAGTACCTTTTCAACAAATTTCATGATTAGTTTTTATGCCAAGTGATAAACTGAGGAAATACTCCATATTTTGCCTTGTTCTGGCACCTCAGATTATTGTAAAAGCCCTTGAGATATCTATTTTATGTTTTCCTGCTTCTGAAATATTAAAATATGACACGCACAGCACACACACAAAAGACTAAGGATAGATTTTGTTAATTGGCATCTGAATGGGTGAATGAGAGAATTAATTGATTAATGAATGGATAATTAAATAGTCGTGCCTATGTTCTGAGTGATATACATGAAATTATTACTGTTTTTTTTTTACTTGCAAGCTGAGAGATGGTGTGATAGTTAATTTTATGCATCAACATGAGTGGGTTACATTTTAACTATACATTTGATCAAACAACAGTTTTGAAACTTCTACAGGATCACTTTTGGTTGAAGTTGCCATTTACCTAGTGTTAGTGAATGTTGTATTGCTGTGAAGAGACATTATGACCAAGGCACCTTAGAAAAGGAAGCAATTAACTAAGAATTTGCTTACATTGTCAGAGGGTGAGTCCATGACCATCATGGTGGGGAAGCATGTCAGCATATGAGCAAGCATGGTGTTGGAGCAGTAGCTGAGAGCATATATCTGGTCCCAAATCAGAAAGAACATACGAGAATGGGCCTGGCATGGTATGTTGAAATCTCAAAGCATATCCTCAGTGACACATTGCCTACAACAAGGCCACAGGTCTTAATTCTTCCTAGAAAGTCTGGGAACAATTTGAACCAAACACTCAAACACATGAACCTATGCAGGCTAATCTCATTGAAACATCACAACTTGGTAGCTTGAAAAAGCAGATTGTCTTCTCAATGTTTGTGGGCTGAAGCTCATCAGGGTAAAAGTCTACAGACAAGAAAGTGTCTTACCTTACTTTGGTTAGAAAATAATTTTTCTGCCTCTCTTCAATCTTTTTTTTTCTTCAATCTTAAATGAAGATGTTTATCTGCTTTTCCCTCAAATAGAAATAGCTATTTTTCCAATGTTTTTATCTTCTGAATTTCAAACTTGGAACAGAACCATAGGATTCACTATCTTGAGTCTTCAGTAGCTGTGCTACAAAGACATTTGCAGATATTGAAACTTTCAATCTCCATAATTATATGAACCAGTTCTTCATAAAAAACTATTTATATGCAAAAATATATCTTTCTATCCAGCTATCATCTATCTGTCTATCTATCTTTCTAATCTTTTATACTTATCTTGTCTTTCTATTATCTATCTCCCGCTTATTGTTTGCTTATTACCTATCATCTATATATCATTTAGCTATCTGTTTACTTCATATTGGTTCTGTTATTTCTAGAGAATTTTACTGTATATAGCTGACTCAAAAAAAAAATGAAGGAGACAAAACAGAGAACCCCCTAGATTTTTCAACCCTGTGTGATTTTTATGCTTCCTTTCTTCTTCTGTGTGACTATTTTAGTAATGAGCACTTCTGATCAGCTGCCAATCATTGTTTACCCCACAGAGCACTCTGGGTTGTACATTCCACTCATTTCATCTTGTGTTTTGAGTTTGGACCAAAAACTCAACCAAACAACAGTAATAACAAACCAACCTGAAGCCGAACTAATGATTTGCCCAATATGACATGGTTAATAAAAAAGCAAGTAAAGCAAGTAAGTAAGTAAATAAGTAAAAGAAAAATATCCTTTGTTTTCAGATTTGAAAGTTTGATTGTCATGTAGTTCGGGTACCAACATTAAAACATGTATTTTTCTCATTTTAGTTTTATTCCTTTTTCAAAAGTGAAGACCTGACTGTGATGATAGTTATTATATCTTCTACTTTAGACAGTCTAGGATTCTGTTTTTCTTAGTCAAAAGGTAACATGAGCATTATGTTCCTGCCAGGAACATTCCATGTTTACAGCCATACAGTGGATGACTATGCTAGAAGAAACTTTTACAGAGAAGTTAAGGCATGTTTACATCAAAGAATTTTGTCTACAGTTGTTACATGGTTTTGTGTCTGTACCTGACCTAACTGAAATGGAGTTGATCTAAAGAAACACTAGTCTCCTAGTCTGACTGTTAGACTATTGAAGTAATGGACCCTAAAGAAATGGGATTTTTCCCAGGAATCACATGCTGGGAGAAGGAACATTCACCAGCCATAGGAGAGCTTGTTTCCCAGAAAAGACTTCAAATAGCCTTAACAATATGTCAGACCACCCAAGAGGATGAGACGGAAGCCAGATAACAATGGGTCAGTGGTGGGCGGAGCCACACCTTTTCATGGATGGCATAAATGTTCATATTCTTGGATTTCTGTGTACATGCTCATCTTTCTTCAGGATCCCAAAGAAGGAGTTGGACTTGAGGGGTTTACAAGATCTCTTTGTCTCTCTTCCTCATGTGGTCATATTGATTAAATGTCCTTTTTCTGCTTTCAACTTTTAATTTGGGTCTTGCAATTGGCTTATTCAGGACTTGTGGCTGGACTTGACCTGGGACACAAGTCATGATTCTCAAGGTCAATAAAATTTTCAATTGTTTTGTAGTATTAATCTATGTGGGCGAAATATGTTAGAGAGCAGAGATTTTTTTTTCTTCTTGTAATTTCCATTCCTTTACGCAAAGGGTATTTCATGATATTCTATTATTACTCTATCTTCTACTTGCAGCACTGCATCTACCCTACAGGCATGGCCTCCTTGATATTGCCCTGTGTGTTTCATTTTTTCCATTCTATAAACTCTAAGCAGCAGTGCCACTGTATCCACCCATGCTTCATTTCATTTATTATTTTCTCTAGACTCCGAAAACAAATCTGGCAGACTTAACAGGTTTCCTAGAATATGTTATACAGATTGTTAACTTTGTTATTTAAAGAAAAAAGTTCTAGAGCCAGATAACTTGAAATAAAGCTAAATGACATAGAATTGCACCCATTTCCGTTTTGTAAGACCTTCTCAGAGCATTTGGCATGTGAATGTGTTCAAAGAATCAACAATTGGATCTCACATTTTGCTTTATTCTGGGATGCTCTTTATTTCAGAGTATCCTGCAAAACTAGAGGGCAAGAGAAAATGCACTTTCAAACATGAAAATTCAAACTACATCCAGAAATAAAAGTATTTAAGATTTTCACATTTTAAGGTGTGAGCATGTATATGTGTTTGTGTGTGTGTGTGTGTGTGTGTGTGTGTGTGTGTAGGCAAGCAATTATATGCTGAAATTAGCTTTTTATAGATCATAGGGATAAGTACTGACAATTCTTCATGCAAGATGGTACTTCGTAGAGCAAAAACTAACTTGTGACAAAGGAAAGAGTTTTGAGGATTTTAATCACCCTGTACTATCAGAAAAGACTAGGTAAAATTACTGCATTTAGGTAAAATTCTAAAATATTAAAAATAATTACTGATGTACTAATTCTCAGGAAAAGAATGCATTTCATGTAGTCTTTGGCCAGATGAGTTAATAAAACTTAGTCACAGCATAAAAATAGCTCAGAGTCCAAGTTTCTGATACATGTCAAGGCTGTTGGTGTTATTAGTAAGGTACAATGAATATTCAGCCTCCAATGTTATATGTTGTATGCTTGCTCCATATTCACCATAAGGCAGATGGCAAGGAAGGGTCGTCAATAAAAGGCTATGTCCAATTTAATCATGAAACATTGCCAGGCTGCATTTGCAAGTGGGCATTTGCAGTTGGTTAAGTGTCTATTTTCCTCAGGTCTAACATGACTACTTTTTTCTTTCTGAATATTTATTTATTTATTTTTTATTTTTTACAATTCATTCACTTTGTATCCCAGCTGTAACACCCTCCCTCATCCCCTCCCAATTTTGCCCTCCCTCCCTCCTCTCCTCCCATATCTCTTCCCCAGTCCACAGATAGGGAAGGTCCTCCTCCCCTTCCATCTGACTCTAGCCTATCAGGACTCTTTAGGACTGGATTCATTGTCTGTGGCCTGGTAAAGCTACTTCACTGAGATCAAAGAGCCAGCCACTGATTTCATGTCAGAGAGGCTTCTGTTCCCTTTAATAAGGAACCTACTTGGAGACTGAGCTGCCATGGGCTCCATCTGTGCAGGGTTTCTAGGTTACCTACATGCATGGTCCTTGGTTGGAGTATCAGTTTCAGAAAAGGCCCCTGAGCCCAGATTTTTTTTTTTTTTTTTTTTTTTTTTTAGTTCTGTTTATCTCCTTTGGAGATCCTGTCCCCTCCAGGTCTTTCATCCCCCCCTTTCTTTCATAAGATTCCCTGCACTCTGCCCAAAGTTTAGGTATGAGTCTCAACATCTTGATACTCTCCTGGGTTGTTTTTCCAAGGCCCTCTATGGGGGCTCCTGTCCTGTTCCCTGTTTTCACCTTCTTTTGATGTCTATCTGTTTGCCTTTCTGAATGAAGACTGATCATCTTACCCAGGGCCTTCCTTTATTTAGCTTCTTTATGTGTTCAGATTTTAGTATGTTTATGCTATATTATATGTCTAATATCCACTTATAAGTGAGTATATATCATGTATGTCTTTCTGCTTTGGGGATACCTCACTCAAGATGAACTTTTCTAGTTTCCATCATTTGCCTGCAAATTTCATGATTTCCTTGTTTTTAATTGCTGAGTAGTATTCCATTGTGTAAATGTACCACAATTTCTGTATCCATTCCTCAGTTGAGGGATACCTGGGTTGTTTCCAGATTCTGGCTATTGCAAATAAAGCTGCTATGAGTATGGTTGGGCAAATGCCCTTGTTGTGTATTTGAGCATATTTTGAGATTTGCCTAGGAGTGCTATAGATGAATCTTGAGGTAGCACTATTTCCAATTTTCTGAGAAAGCATCAGATTGATTTCCGAAGTGGTTGTACATGTTTGCATTCCCACCAGCAATGGAGGAGGGTTCCCCTTTATCCACAACTTCTCTAGCATGTGTTGTCACTTGAGTTTTTGATCTTAGCCATTCTGATGGGTGTAAGGTGAATTCTCATGGTCGTTTTGATTTGCATCTCCCTGATGACTAAGGATGTTGAGATTTTCTTTTAAGTGTTTCTCTGCCATTTGATATTCCTCTATTGAGAATTCTCTGTTTAGCTCTGTACCCCATTTTTAATTGGATTACTTGTTTTGTTGCTGTTTAACTTCTTGAGCTCTTCATATATTCCGAATATTAACCCTCTGTCAGATATATGGTTGGTGAAGATCCTTTCCCAGTCTGTAGGCTGTCGTCTTTTTTTGACAACAGTGTCCTTTGTTTTACAGAATCTTTTCAGTTTCAAGAGATCCCATTTATTGATAATTGATCTTAGAGCCTGTGCTGTTAGTGTTCTGTTCAGGAAGTTGTCTCCTGTGCCAATGAGTTCAAGGCTCTTCCCCACTTTTTCTTCTAACAGGTTTAGTGCATCTTTAGTGTATGTTGAGGTCTTTGATCCCCTTGGACTTTAGTTTTATGCAGGTTGATAAATATGGATCTATTTTTATGTTTATGTGTAGACATCCAGTTATACCAACACCATTTCTTGAAGATTCTGTTTTTTTTCCATTGTATGATTTTGGCTTCTTTGTCAAAATTCAAGTATCCGTAGGTTTGTGGGTTTATTTCTGGGTTTTCTATTCAATTCCATTGATCCACCTTTCTGTTTCTATGCTAGTACCACATAGTTTCCGTTACTATTGCTCGGTAATACAGCTTGAGATCAGGGATGGAGATATGTCCAGATGATTTGTTGTTGTACAGGATTGTTTTATCAACTCTGGGTTTTTGTTTGTTTGTTTGTTTGTTTGTTTGTTTTTCCATATGAAATTAAGAATTGTTCTTTCAAGGTCTGTTAGGAATTGTATTGGTATTTTGATGGGAATTGCATTGAATCTGTAGATTGCTTTTGGCAGGATGGCCATTTTCACTATGTTAATGTTACCGATCCATGAGCATGGGAGATCTTTCCATCTTCTGATATCTTTTTCAATTTCTTTCTTCAGATACTTCAATTTCTTTTTTTTTTTTTCAAACAGGTCTTTCATTTGCTTGGGTAGGGTCACACCAACATACTTAATGTTATTTGTGGCTGTAGTGAAGGGTGTAGTTTCCCTAATTAGTTCTCAGCCTTTTCTTACATGACTACGTTTTAACATTCATCAATGAACTTTATTTTTAAAAACTCATAAATGACACAATTTGTGAAACTATCTTAAGAACCTCATAGATATTGTTATTAAAAGATTAAACATCTTCTTCACTATTTTTACCTCTTAAAACTAACATATATACATCCTGATTTTCCTTTTCAGTAATGTGCATTGTTGACTTTGTTCTGTAAATATTAGGGTTTATCTAGAATTTATTTGTTTTTAAAGATTTATTTATTTTTCTTTTAAATGTATGAGTGTTCACTTACATGCATTCTTGTGCACCAATTGTGTGCAGTTAGTGTCTGGTGAGGTAAGAAGAGTGCATTGGATCGCTTGCTACTGGAGCTACAGTTCCTGTGAACAACCATGTGGATATTAGGATGTTAACCTCGTTCCTGGGAAAACAAACAGTGCTCTTAACTGCTGAGCTATCTAGAACCTGGAATTCACTCTGGTTGTAAAAGTTAGCCAATAACTCTGTTTCCTACATAGCTACCAAATTATCTCAGATATATAACAAGCTAGATATATCCTCTTCACCAAAAAAATATAATTGTGATTTTATAGTACCATTCATTTGTTTTTTTTAAGTGTGCTAGTTGACTTGCTTTTAAATCTATTAATTTTTAAGCATATGTTGGCTTATAATTCATCATCACTTTCTAGTTAGAAAGTTACTATACTATTTTTGTTCTAATTATATAAAATTTTAGAGTAATTTGATGACTGATGTCATTAAAAGGTCAAATTTTCACTCAGGTAGATATAATACTAATAACCAAACATTGTGATTTTCTATATATCAATTCATTAAACTATGAACATTGTTTGAATAATACATAATCATTAGCTAATTCATATAAATTAGTTACAAATATGGCCACACAAAGGAAAAATAAGTGATTTTACTAATAGTTTGCTAATAATACTAAAATATTAATGTGTTAAAAATTATTGTGTGATTAATATTTCTTAAACCTGTTTGAGTTCTTTAATGCTGCTTTTTGTTTACATTTAAATTCTGACAATTTGTTGTTTTATTATCATTAATTTTAGTTTTGACATAATACATTTTGTTAACACTCACTTCCCATGCTCTGTTTTCTCCCTCTAGCTCTCACCAGCTTCACCAGTTTCTTTCAAGTCTCCCTCCAATATTCATGTCTTCTTGTTTGATTTGGTCATGGTTTTGATTCTAGGTTTGCCAGGGCCATCAACAGCACATGATGCGGCTCCATCCACTGGAGAATGTGGGATTCACCAATGGCTTAATGTCTGAAATCCATGTCTCACCCCTCATCCAGCAGCCACTGACTGTCAGTAGCTCCCCATGGAGGAATTGTGCCCTAAGAATATCTTCCCCATCCATGACTGAATATTGACAGGCCTCCTCTTGTGCAGATATAATACTTTTTACAACAGACAGCTTTGGCTGCTGAGTTCATGTTTGTAATTTGCTTTTCATGTGCTATGCATGACATTCCATGTCTTTCTTCCTCATCCTCTTGCTCTCATATTGTTTTATAGCCCTTTTGGGGAGATGTTCTCTCATATTAGTGGCTCACATAGATGGCTAGCGTTCTATAATTACACATTTTTTACCAGTTTGGGTAGCCATGAGTCTCTACTGTGCTGTTGTTCACTGCAAAGAGAAGCTTCACTTATCAAGGCTAAAGTCTGCACTTGTCTATGGCACTAAAATAAGAAATTTAGAAAGCAATTTGACACCATATATGTTGAAAAAAGCAGTAGCAGTTTACCCTCAGAACCTGTGACCTCCCCGTAAATTGGCTTTTAGCCAGTCTTTCAGTTGCAGAGGTGAATTACCTCCTGTGGAGTGAGTCTCAGATAGAAGCAGGTATTAGTAGGTTACCTAAATAACACTGCTGCACCAATAGGTCCGTCTTGCTTGACACACCAGTATAATAGCACAGTAGGTCCATCACTGGATAAAACCATTGATTTTTTTTTTTTTTAGTTAAATATTTATCAACAAATTTCTTCAATAATGGGAACATCTCTCATCCTTGGAAGTTTTGTTTTTATGTGAAAAATGAATATTCTATTTGCCAGAATATCAGCAATAGCAAGCTGTTTATGGGGAAATGTGAACACATACAAACCACAGAATAATTCCTTCAGAGTCTAAAATTACAAATCAATGTGTTTATTGAGCTTCTTTATAATACAGTGGTGGGTAAGTACATGCAGAGAATAGCTAGCAATAATCTTCTATGATATTTTAAGAGAACCAGATATTCTCTGTTACCCTTCTTTCTATCCTGATTAAAACTTAGAAAATTAGTCTACTTGGTTCTTTAGACAACAAAATATATATTAAAAATGCTTCAGAGAGAAGAAAGTTGATGTGTTTTTACACTAAATTTTGAAATCTGTTTGTAATCTTAACCAAAATGAGATACTGGTTTTGGATGCCAATCCGTTTGAAAAGGAACCAGCCAGCTCCAGACTTTCCTGAAGCTTAAATGTCAACCAACATCAGAATGCACTTTTTTTTTTAAATGAAACTAGAGAAGACATTCAATTATTTAATGGCTTAAAATACTCAGATTCTTTTCAGATGACCTTCTTCCAGTAAGTGCCACATGTAGCTGTAGTTCATATTTACAAAGAAATGGCTAGAGTCATCAGGTTAGGACTACATCCCCAGATGGTTTGGGAGTCTTATACTTTCATGCACATACTAGAAGCACCCTGAAGAAAGACTATACCTATATAGCAAATAGAGAAAAAGGGTGCTAGATGGGAGAAGGCTAGTGTCATAGTTATTTAGTTCTATTCTTGTGAAGAGACATCATAAATAAGACAAATCCTATAATGAAGCCATGTAATTAGGAGCTTCTGTACAGTTACAGAGGCTTAGTTCTTTATCCTCATAGTTTGGAGCATAATGGCAGGTAGGCAGGCATGTTGTGGGAAAAGTAACTGAGAGCTTTGTGTACTGATCCATAGGCAGAAAGAAAGACACGGGACTTAGAATAGGCTTTTGAAATCTCAAAGCCCACCCCCAGCTAAAAATGTCCTCCAACAAGGGTACAATTACTCAAACAAGGCCACACTCCTTAATCCTTCCCAAACAGTACATCAACTGTAGACCAAACATTCAAATATATGATGAACCTATAGGGCCAACCTTATTCAGACTAACACAGCTGGTCAAAAGGGAAATATGGAGAATGTCCCCATATGTTTAGTTATGAATAATGAATGCATTATTATTTAGTTTTATAAACAGGCTAAGATGGAGTTTGAAAATATGTAACAGAAGAAAATGAAATTGTATGTTTTAAAGGCAAGAAATTGATAAAGCACTTTCAAATTTATATTTTAACTCTATGTGTTTGGGTTTGTGTGTGTGTGTGTGTGTGTGTGTGTGTGTGTGTGTTTTATTTGAATGCAGATGTTCCCAGAAGTTAGCAAAGAGCTTCAGATCCCCTTAGACTGTAGTTACAGGCAATGTGAACCATCTGATGTGTGGTGAGGACCAAACTCTTAATGACTGAGCTATGTCTCCAGCCCTAAAAAACAGATAAAATATTGTGAGCTGGATTTCTCAGTGGCCAGGCCATGATGGAGGAAAGGGAAACAGATAGGGAATACTATTGAGAAAGAATTTTAGTATGAAATGTTATTGAATACTGTAGAATAAAGAATGGGATGATGAACATTGCATAGTGATTGAGGCTCCTAGTAATTTAATGATTATCTATTATTAATGAATATTATAGAATCATCACTTCACATATAGGCAACATGATCAAGTGAGAACAATGTTACTGAGACTTTTGCTCTGTGCATGGGAGCAAAGCTAGCAAAGTCATTCCTCTATTGGTTTTTCAGAACATACTTGTATTGGCAGATTTTCTTGAAAACAAAAAGTCCCAACAGACAGTGATGATCCTTTATTTTCACTGGTTATAACTCTGTAAACCTTTCATAAAGTATACATGGAAGTATTATATGCCTAAATGAACTGAATGTACTTGGCCTACCAAACAGCTTTGCTTAGAAACACAGTTCACTGCAGGCATTGTTTTCCTCCTACTCCTGCGGGGGCTGGAAACAGTGGCACAGTTCTATCTGTGGCAACATCTACTTCACATTGCAAACTTGGGAAAAGATCAAAATTCAGCATTCCCAATACACTTTCTATTGAATGTGCACTGGTTTCAGACAACCTCATAAGTACAAAAAAGTGTGGATCGTTTGAATGTTCAGACACATCCTTCACACTCATAGTTTGACCAGCAGCACACTGCACCCCTGTTGTGGCCTCAAAAGATTATAACGTAACTGAAAATTTCCAATTGCCTATTGCCATTGTAACGGTCACAACAAATTGCAGTGCTACTCACACAAGTGTGGTGAATTGGCAGAGATCAACAAGCCTGCTATCCCGTCTCTAATAGAAAAGTACAGTGCATACAGTTGCTTATGGCACACAGTACTTGATAATGATAACTGTATTTGGCCACAGTATGAATTTACTGTATTGTATGTTTATAGTCAGGCAGCACACCACTTACATGTTCGCATGTATTTTTGTATTTTACACAATATATATTGCATATTTTGAAAAAGAAGAATAACTTTTAATCAGAAAATAACTCTCTGAAAGATTTTTCTCAAAATATTCATAGTTGTTATGTATAGTTTTTAAAGACTTTTTTTCTTTACACATAATTTGTGTGTGTGTGTGTGTGGGGGGTGTCTGTGTTTGGATGGTCTTGAACCCATAGTATAGCTGAGGTTAATTTTGAACTTCGGATTTTTCTGAGTTAACATTTCAAATGCTTGAGTTCCAGGTGTATACCACCAGGCTCAAGTTTTACTTAGCCATATTTTTATCCTATAACTAATATTTTCCTACAAATCATAAAAATTTAAAAGTTGGTGATGGGTGAAATAAACTCACTGAAGAATAATTCTAAGAAAATTTAATAAAATTATAAATTATTGTGTAAAGTAAATTAGCATCCAATACTTTAGTGCCTATTAGCTCCTAGGTATGAATGAACCTCCCAACTCAATTTTCTTGGTATTGGGTATAAAGATGTGAGTCCTTAGGCCTGAGTTTGCTGACATGCTGAGGACCCTAAAAATAGAATGTGAGAGACTGTGTGAATACAGATCCATAAACTACAATAAGCCATTCACCTTTAAGTATCACTATAAAGCATTCCTTTATAATGTTTCTTTGCAGCATTTTTTTTTCCATATTGAAACTTTGGATTGAATTTGAACTCAAGAGCCCATTACATTCTACACAAGCATTCTTCTATTATCTACATCCTTAGCAAGCAGTAACAGTGTGATTCCAAGAAAAAGAGGGAAATAGACCACGAGCACACAACATGAACCTCAGTAGCTTCTTTGGCTTGGCTTGGAGAATGATGACATTAATTAATATAGGCAGCAAAAACTTGAAGATGATGTTTGATCCCACAACTAAGACATATTGTCAGGAATTCTGGTGTGCTTTTAATCCAAGAATCCAAAAATGGAGGCAAGAAAATCTCTGGAAATCATTAGCTAGCTAGCCTAGCCTAATTAATGAATTCTGTGTCCCAGTAAGAGCTCTAGATTCAAAAAAATGAAATGGAAAAGTCTTGAGCAAGAATTATGCTTTAGGTGGGCCTCTGGCCACAACATATGCAGTTACAGACACAAACAAGCATATGTGTATACATACATATACAAACAGATTCTTTTAGTATACTTTAACTAAATGCTATTTTTTCCTTTTAGCATTTTATAGGCACTTCATTAGCCTCCTCAAAATAATCCTTATGGTAATCATATTTAAAGTAATGTTGAGTTCAGTAAGTGAACTCAATTTAGATCTTAGACAAATGAGGAGGAAACCAGAGGCCTCCACAAAGCATCGTTACCAGCATCGTTCAAGTGTCTTTGTGAGTGCACACCCACTTTGCAGCATCCAGGAAATAGGGCACTGTCAAATGCTCCTCATAAAACCCTCCTTTATCCTTGATGGAACGTTGATAGGACTGGTCTTACCTAGACCTTGTGGAAACACACAGTGTTGTAACCTCATGGGTGTAATGCTTACGTCAGATTGTGCTATGGACTACAGACAGAGTTTCACAGGTCTGTTTCTCATCAGATTTCTTTTGGAGAAGTTTGGAGGCTAGAGTCAGGTATGAAATTTTCAATGTAAGTTGATGTTGGAATGATGAAATTTAGAGAAAGAGAAGCATATCACTAGCAAAAGAATGGGGGTGACCTCTCGAACTCAGCTAGTTGGTGATAAGTTCCATAGCACCAAGGATATGTTCCATTCATTAGTATATACACACTGTTTTAAAACATTAGAAATAAAAAAAAACAAAGAAAAAGCAAACCTTAGAGAAACAAATGTTAACTGAGTATTTACTTATTCTTTCCATGGCAGACATAGTCTTTCAGAATCCCTAATTTTCAAATAGTACCATTGTTTCTTCCAACCCCACTCTACATCCTTGACAGAATCTAAACACACTCCTGTTCTCTTATTTCCCAATAAGCCTGTGTAAATATGTGCAGAAAAGGACACATAGTCCTGGTTACTTTATAATAAATATTGAAGTAAAGTATTAATTGACTTGATGTTTTTTTACTCCTTCTACCCTATAATTTAAGTGCATTTATCTTCATCTTCCACAAATAAAATAATTGCCCCATTAATAAGAAATCATTTTGAGAACAACCCTTTTGATATATTTTAAATATGTACCTAAGTCTTGTATCCATTGACTGGTTTTAAAAATTATATGTCCAAAAACAAAGCTATAAGAAAGTTTTGCCTTAACAAGGTCAACATTTCTGAAATAAGTTAAAGCAAAGAAAAAACACCCTAAAGCTTTACCATAGCCAACATGATAAATAGAAGGGGACAGGGGTTCAATTTCAACAGTGTAGGATTTGCCTTGACCTAAGGGAGCATGACTAAGGTGGACATTAGAGATGTGAAGCAGCTGCTGTCTCAGGTTTGGTCAGTGTTAGGGGCCTCCTCTCATGCCCTCCATGTGGCTCTGATTGGAAGTGACAACACCTGCGGCTTCTGTCAGCACCATGAGGCAGTGCAGGAAGCAGAAAGGCAGTGTCTGACTGAGGGATGAAGGCAATCACAGGGCTCTCAGGTGCAGACAGCACTTCTCTGTGGTTTGCTTGTTAGAGTGAAAGCAAGAACGAATCCCAGTAAACACTTTTGGTAAGGAGAAAAGACTACTGATCCACTCCATATGAAAAATAACTTGTCTTTCTAAAGTCTTACAGGAAAAAAAAAAACATGCTTGATTATGATTCAGTTGTGAACATGAATGTTAAATAAACTGATGTAGCTTTCTCTAGGTAAATCTCTGATGCACAGTTGGAAACTTTGGCCAGCCTCAGGTTCCTTATCTATGCAACACAGAAGACAAAGTTTGCATCAACTCTCAACTGTTATATTGGTCAAATAATGAATTCTCAATTAGTTTAGCTATGGTGCTGTAGAGTTTTAATTGTCACTAGACTTGGATGGGAGCCTCAATTGAGGCTGGATTATTTGGATTGTGTTAGTCTGTGGCAAATCTTTTGGGATTATCTTGATTGTGGGCTGCACCATTCTTTAAACAGGGGTCCTGAACTACATGAAGAAGGAGAAACATTGTTGAGACTAGCATATGGGCAACAAAAGGGCACTGGGTTCTCTATATCCTTGAATTTGAATGTGGAATAGCCAGCAGTACCAATCTCAGGCTCCTATGACTAATTTATTCTGACAGACTGGATGGCTTCAATTTAAATGTGCTTGTTTAATTTGAATGTAACTCATGACAGAAACCAGATGGTAGAGGTTAGAAGTGCTATTTCATACATGGCTATTATTTTTTATATTTCTTGGGATTATAACATACTGTTACTTCATCCAACTCATAAACTTTTTTTGTTAGGATGATCTGTTTGAAGACACAACTGTTCATGCTCAGAAGTGAAATCAAAGAAAAATATCAGTGCATGAAGAAGTCATTAGAGCACCGCATGATATGTTTGAATGCATGTCTTAGAAGCATTAGTCCTTCGATTTCACTATTGAAACATGAAGAAAATTCTGTAGAGAATTTCTTGACTTAAAATTATGCAGTAACATGACCGCACAAAAGACTTGTAGAACTTACCTATAAAGTATAAACGTTCTTAACACACAGTCCTTTGGCAGCAGATGGATTCTGCTGCAAATGTGTGACATAGAGGTAGTCATTCTCTATTGGTATATAATTTTAGATTATTTTCTCTTGGGTCTTTAGCTTTCATCCTAAAAAAAAAAAGAATTTTAACTTTTTTTCCTGAAAAAAGTTAAAATATAGGAGGATTTTCTTTTATCTTTGCCTTTACTTAATTATCAGAAAATAGTTAACACTTCCATTTTATTATCAGGAATGGGAGGATAAGTTCTGTTATTGTTATTATTATTATTATTATTATTATTATTATTATTATTATGTTGCCCTTATTTTGCAATGATTTCATTGAATTGGAAATCTCAGCTGTTATCTAGAATATGTGGATGCTCATTGATTCCTTTGCTCCTTCTGGATTTCTGTCTTCTGAGAAAGTATCTCTTGACATGAGTGAGCCCTGTGTATCAGAAAGAATTCTGCTGAAGGTTTCATAGACTCCCCAGACAGCACTGTCAGCTGAGAACCAAATTTTCAAACCCATGAGTCTACAGTCTTTTCTCTATTTTTGATTTATGTTCATGTATGTGTATTTATGTGTGAGTCTTTGCACATGGAAAGTCTTCTTAGATGCTGTATAGACCCTTGTGAGCTGCTGTCTCATATTTTTAGCTCTAACGCCCATTTTTTATTATTAATTAATTAAATTTAAATTTAAATTCCCCTTCCTAAATTATATATACATCTCAATTATATATACATTATTATGTATAGTTATATATACATCTCAATTACAGGTCCCTTGCTCCTTTCCTCCCAGTCCCTCCACACTCCCTAAACCTTCCTCTACATATTTCCTCAGAAGAGTGGTGCCCTCCCCATCCAAAAAACCCCAGCTCATCTATTCACATGAGGCCTGAATTCATCTTCTGCTCCTGTTACTTGGTAGGGAAGTCCCATCAAGGCAAAGTGATAAAAATGCGGGTAACATAATCCATGTCAGAGAGATCCTCCATTCCAGTGACTATTGGGCCAGCATAAAACCCAAGATAATCATTGGGTATTTATTAGTAGACTGCCTATGTCCAGACCATGCATTGTGTTTGGTTGGTGCTTTAGACTTCATAGGCCCCTCTGAGCCCATGGTTGATTAACTCTGATGCTCCTTTTTCCCACTCTTCTGCCATTACCTCTGTTTATTCTATTTCCCCTTCTGATTGAGATTTACAGGTCCTCCCTAGGTTCCTCCTTATTATGTATCTTCGTGGAGTCTGTACAGTGTAGTATGTCCATTCTGTACTATCTGACTAAAATCCACTTGTAAGTGAGTACATACCATGTGTGAGTTTCTGCAACTTTGTTACCTCACTCAGGATGATCTTTTCTAGTTCTATCCATTTGCCTGCGAATTTTATAATTTCTTTGTTTTAAATGGCTAAATATTATTACATTGTCTAAATGTACCACAATCTCTTTATACATTCTTCAGTTGAGGGACATCTAGGTTATTTCCAGATTCTGGCTATTACTAATAAAACTACTATGAACATGGTTGAACAAATGCCTTTACTGTATGGTGGAACAATTTTCAGGTGTATATCCAGAAGTCATGTAGCTGGGTCTTGAGATATAGCTATTCCCAGTTTTCTGAGAAATCATCAGATTCATTTGCAAAAGGTTTGTACAAATTTGTACTCCCACAGACAATGGAGGAGTGTTCCCTAAACCACACGAAGACTCAACAAAGGGAAAATTTCAAACCAATCTTGCTTATGAACATTGATGCAAAAGTACACAATAAGAACTGAATTCAAGAACACATCAAACACATCATCCACCATGATCAAGTAGGCTTCATCCCAGGGATGCAGAGATGGTTCACCATAGAAAAATTCATCAATGTAATCTACCATATAAACAAATGAAAGAAAAAAAATCACATGATCATCTCATTAGATGCAGAAAAAAACCTTTGACAAAATATGACACCCCTTCATGATAAGAGTATTGGAGAATTAAGCAATACAAGATCCATACATAAACATAATAAAGGCAATGTACAGAAAGCAGATAGCCAACATCAAACTAAATGAAGAGAAACTCAAAGTAATCCCACTAAAATCAGGGACAAGACAAGGTTGTCATTCTCTACATATCTCTTCAATATAGTACTTGAAGTTCTAGTTAGAACAATAACATAACTAAAGGAAATCAAAGTGATACAAATCAAAAAGGAAGAAGTTACAGTATTGCTATGCACAGATGATATGATAGTATGCATAAGTGACCCCCAAGATTGCACCAGAGAACTCTTGCAGATAGCAACATGGTTAGATATAAATTTAATTAAAAAAAATCAGTAGCCCTTCTATACACAAATGATAAATGGGCTGAGAAAGAAATTAGGGAAACCACCCCTTAACGATAGCTACAAATAATACAAAGTTTCTAGGAGTAACTCTAATCAAGGAAGTCAAGACCTGTATGACAAGAACTTCAAGTCTCCGAAGAAATAAACTGAAGAAGATAGCGGAAAATGGAAAGATCTCCCATGCTCATTGAACAGTAAGACTAGCATAGTAGAAATGTCCATCTTACCAAAGACAAACTTCAGACTCAATGCAATCCTCATCAAAGTACCAAAACAATTCTTTACATACTTTGAAAGAACAATTCTAAACTTCATATGGAAAACCAAAAAACCCAGAATAGCTAAAACAATCCTATACAATAAGATAACTTCTGGAGGTATCTCCATTCCTGACCTCAAGCTATATTATAGAGCAATAGTAACATAAAATACATGGTGCTGTCATAGAAATAGGCTGGTTGATCAATGGAATAAAATTGAATAGCCAGAAATAAACCCACACACCTATGTACATCTAATTTTTGACAAAGAAGCCAAAACCCTGCAATAGAAAAAAAAAAAAGACAGTATCTTCAACAAATGATGTCAACACCCGGTTCTTAAAAATCCCACTCCCTCCACCAAAAGTCTGCCATCTTTCTGATTTACCACCTAAATACTGTATCTTATGGTTCCATGATAGCTATTCTTTCATCATGAATCCATAATAGTTTCTCATCTCTTCATTTTGTGGCTATCCCCACCTTTTCTGTTTTTTTTTTTTTTTTTTTTTTTTTGTGATAGCTACCATTCCTACACACCTGTTTATTCTGATGGTCTGCCACTGTAATTCCCTGAAAAGGTCTTGTATTCATTTATATTAAAAAGATAAAGATCTTATTGCATAATTACACTTTCTGCCTTGTGACCAGGTCAATAAATGGAAATGTGTAAAAGCAGTTTCAGAGGAGATTCTAACACAACAAACAGAGATGACACAAACATAGAAAGGGCTTCAAAAACGCAAAATTGTGTTCCTCAAAGAGAACATCTTTGAAAACTGTAATTCTGAATCTTCATGTTTATCTTCTTTGAGATAGTTTATAATCTGGTGAATTGTAACTCACTGTAATACAAAATAATTTTTATTTACAAACATGTTTATTCTGTGAAGTGTCATTGTAGCCATTTGTGGAATTTACTTTACCTCTGTATATTCCTTTTTATATTTGTGATCTAAATGATTTCTCTTCTCAGGGATCTTAAGACAGGGTTACCAAAACAGAGTCAAAACTTCTTTCTGGACTTGTCCTGTCATTATGCATCTCTGACTGTGGTGAGTAAGTGAGACTAATGTATATGCTCTGCTCCTGTATATGTACCCAGTAAACTCAAAATTACTATGTTATAGTAGCTTAATAGAAAGCCTAGTCCAGAAATGAAAATTGTGTAGAAGTAGAAAGAGTTTAAATTTTACTTGAAGTGTGCTGATCTCTGGTGCTTGATGAAGCCCTTAGTCCTTATCTTGAAAAGACAAACATTTGGCATTAACTGCCTGAAGTGGAGATTCTCACAGCTATCTGGACAAAAGCCATACTGTGCGTCCTGTTTCCTCAGAAATTCTTCTTTATTGCCACTTGCCAAATGTTTGTATATTTTATTGCTACCTTCAAGAAAAAGTTTTTTCCTACAATTTCAGTTTCTGTAAACATGTCTAACTTTGAAGGAAATTCCTTCCAATGAACAGATAACTCAAAGCTACTTGTTACCTGACCTGTAAGCTCTTTAAGAATTTGTAGGGATGTTCATGGCTTGGCAGGATTAGCAGTAAAAATGGCCATCTTACCAAAAGCAATCTACAGATTCAATACAATTCCCATCAAATTACCAATACAATTCTTTACAGACCTTGAAAGAAAAATTCTCAATTTCATATGGAGTAACAAGAAACCCAGAATTGCTAAAACAATTCTCTACAGTAAAAGATCTTCTGGAACTATCTCCATCCCTGATCTCAAGCTGTACTATAGAGAAACAGTAATAAAAACTGCATGGTACTCACATAAAAACAGAATGGTGGATCAATGGAATCAGATGGAAGACCCAGAAATAAACCCACACACTTACAGACACCTGATTTTTGACAAAGATGCCAAAACCATTCAATGGAAAAAAAGACAGCATCTTCAACAAATGGTGCTGGTCTAACTGGATGTCTACATGTAGAAAGATGCAAATAGATCCATACTTATCACCGTCCACAAAACTAAAGTCCAAGTGGATCAAAAACCTCAACATAAAACCAGGCACATTAAATCATTTAGAAGAAAAAGTGGGGAAGACCCTAGAACTCATTGGCACAGGAGACAACTACCTGAACAGAACACCAACAACACAGACTCTAAGAGCAATGAATGGCTAATATCTAGTATATATAAAGAACTAAAGAAGTTAAAGAGCAACAAATCAAGTAATCCAATTAAAAACTGGGATACAAAGCTAAACAGAATTTTCAATAGAGGAATATTGAATGGCAGAGAAACATTAAAGACATGCTCAACATCCTTAGTCATCAGGGAAATGCAAATCAAAATGATCCTGAGATTTCATCTCACACCCATCAGAATGTCTAAGATGAATAATTCAAGTGCCAACATTTGCTGGAGAGGATGTGGATAAAGGGGAACCCTCTTCCATTGCTGGTGGCAATATAAACTGGTACAACCACTTTGGAAATCAATCTGGTATTTCCTCAAAACACAGCTAAACCACTCCTAGGCATATATCCAAAAGTTGCTCAAGTATACAACAAGGACATCTGCTCAACCATGTTTGTAGCAGCTTTATTTGTAATAGCCAGAAGCTGGAAACAGCCCAGATGTCCCTCAGTTGAGGAATGGATGCAGAAATTGTGGTACATCTACACAGTGGAATACTACTCAGCGATAAAAAACAAAAAAAAAAAAAAAAAAAAAAAAAAACAAAAAAAAAAAAAACAAGGAAATCATGAAATTTGCAGTTAATGGTGAGAAATGGAAAAGATCATCCTGAGTATCCCAGAAACAGAAAGACACACAGGGTATATACTCACTCATAAGTGGATAGTAGACATATAATATAAGATAAACAAACTAAAATCTATATACCTAAATAAACTAATCAGGAAGGAGGACTCTGGCTAAGATGCTCAATCCCCATCAGAAAGGCAAACAGGATGGACATCAGGGAAGGGAGAAAACAGAGAACAGGACAGGAGGATACAACAGAGGGCCTCTGAAAGCCTCTACCCTGCAGGATATTGAGGCAGGTGTTGAGACTCATAGCCACATTTTGGGCAGAGTACGGGGAATCTTATGAAAGAAATGGAGCTAGTGAGACCTGGAGACGACAGGAGCTCCACAAGGACAGCAACAGGTCCTAAAAGTTTGGGCACAGGGGTCTTTTCTGAGACTGATACTCCAGTCAAGGACCACTCATAGCCATGGCCTGGAACCCCAGCACAGAGGTAGCCCACGGCAGTTCAGTGTCCAAGTGGCCTCCATAGTAATGGGGATAGGGGTTGTCTCTGACATAATCTGATTGGCCTGCTCTTTGATCACCTCCCTCTGAGGGAGGGCAGCCTTACCAGCCTCAGAAGAAGACAATGCAGCCACTCCTGATGAGACCTGATAGACTAGGGTCAGAGGGAAGGAAAGGAAGACCTCCCTTTTCAGTGGACTGGGAGAGGAGCACTAGTGGGGAAGAGGGAGGGTGGAATTGGGAGGGGAGGAGGGAAGGAGCTACAGGGGGGATACAAAGTGAATAAACTGTAATTAATAAAAATAAAAATAATTAAATAAAAAAGAATTTGTAGGGCCTGCTTGACCCTTTAAAGAATTAGCTTGGGTGTTCAGCCTGCATGCCAATAAAATTCTTCTTCTGTCTTGTGAGTGCATGATTAAATTCTTACTGTTTTTCTATACAACTCAACATTTCTTTCCTGTAAGTGTCAAAACTAGAATTGCTCTTACTTAAGGTGGGTGATAGAATCCCAAAAAAAATATTCTAATTTTTTTTTGTCTTTTTTTCATGTATGAGTTGGCCTTAAAGAAATCCAAAAACATTTTTTCCCCTTCTTTTTTGATAGGTCATGAGACCTTCATTCCAGGATGAGTTCTGTCCCATCCCAGAAGAGACTCTACATAGAGGTCAAGCATAACCAGAATAGGCAAGACTTCCACGGATCTCGCCATTTAATAACATTCTCTTTGCCTGTGTTTCTATACGGCTGTGAGAAAGAGACCACAGCAGGGACCCACCACAGGTGTACTCCCAAGCTTTAACACAGGGCCTGTTTCTTAGTAAAATATGGTGTGTGTTTTTGCGAAGAGTCTACCCTCTTAACCAGTCCTATTGATTTAAAATGCAGGTATGAAAGTCAGCAATGGTTACACGTATCTGTAACTTGAGAGGGCAGAGATAGGCTGAAGTGTTGAACTCACAATCAACCAGAATAGCCAAATTGGTGAACTCTCGGTCCAGTGAAATAAACTCTCTCAAAAAGGAAGGTAGAAAGCAACTGAGAAAGACTATCAAATAGCCCAGTGACTCCACAGGTGTGTGCCTGTGCATGGGCACTCTTACCTGTGAATTCACATATATCCATAAGAATGCCTACATGTGCAATACATATCAAGCTGTGCTCTCAATTCACCCCCATATTTATCAATGAAAACTTTAAAAGTAATATTTACATAGCATGATTCTATTCCCAGTTCACACAGGCTAGCATATACTATCAACCATTTCAGGCTTATAATGGGTGCTAGAACTAGTACAGTTGAATTGAAAGGAAAATTAGGAATTACCTAGCCCCAAACTCTCCTTACACAGAGGAGGGCAGAGCTATTTATTACCTTTGTCTACAGTTCCATGCCAGGTGCACTTCATTTATGAATGACTTGTTCTTAAGCACTGAAGTTCTGTGCCCTCAAAGGGACCATTCTTGTGCTTCCTTTTTTCTCTAGTTCTGAGCACCTAGGGAGTGATTGACCTTAGAGTTGTCATCCTTTATGCAAATGAAAAGAAGCTTCCTCTTGTTCTAATGTAGATAGAAAGTGAATAGGTCCCCTGGATTCCTGCTTTTTATTACCAATTCTTCTGCTCTGAGAAGCCCTTGTTCTTCCAACTTTCCAGTGAAGTGCTCACATGTCTTAGTCAGTAAAGTTTATAGTTATTAGTTATTCGGTATTTCAATTTAATATTCGTAATACATTTGCTTAACAATGTGGCTTTTTATCAATGGTTAGTTGTGGCTAAAATAATTCAGGGAGGGTTAGGATATATATAGCTATGTTATATTTGATTAGAAGCTTTTATACTGGATTAAGAATAATTTTAATAACATTTTTATTTTTTTAATAGAAGAAGCTTCCTACTTACCAATTGTCTTTAAAAGTGATATTACTTGAGACCTTGCTGGGCAGTGTCTTGGGCAGAATGCAGGTAAATCTTATGAATGAAGGGGGAGATAGAAAGACCTGGTAGGGACAAGAGCTCCACAAGGAGACAAACAGAGACAAAAATTCTGGGCCCAGGGGGCCTGCAGAGACGAATACTCCAACCAAGGACCATGCATGGAGATAACTTAGAACCCCTGCACAGATGTAGCCCATATTAGCTCAGTCTCTAAGTGGTTCCCTGGTAATGAGAACATGAACTCTCTCTGACATGAACTCAATGGCTAGCTGATCATCTCCCCCTGAAGAGGGAGCAGCCTTACCAGGCCACAGAGGAAGATAATGTAGCCAGTCCTGATGAGACCTGTTTGGCTAAGGACAGATGGAAGGGGAGGGGTCCTCCCCTATCAGTGGACTTGGGGAGGGGTATGGGAGGAGATTAGAGAGGGAGGGTTGGATTGTGAGGTGATGAGGGAGGAGGCTACAGCTGGGATACAAAGTGAATAAACTGTAATTTATAAAAAATATAAATAAAATTTTAAAAAAGTGATAATTCTTGTCTTTCCAATGGTACCTCAAAAAAGATTCTAAGAAAAGCAAATTATGCTTACTCAAGGCCATGAGTTTCTCTATATTAGAACCTTCTCTCTCATCCCCAAATAAATTCAAAGACTAAACTTCATAAAACCACGTACAAAAACTTATTCAAGAAAACAAAAACAAAAAACTATAAGCCAGGCATGATGGCATACTCCTGTAATCCTAGTACTCTGGGAGGTAGAGACCCGAGGATCTCTGTGAGTTCGAAGTCACCCTGGTCTACAAAATTAGGCCAGTACAGCCAACCTACAATGGGAAACCTGGTTTTGAAAAACAAACAAACAAAAAAAGTCAACCAGTACATTTATTAAATTTTAAAGCTTGCTTAATTTGAAAATTAATGCTTAATCTTTAAGCCTTGTTGTGTGTGTCACCTTTTCAATAATGTAATCTAAAAAGCTACAAAAACATTTATTAATATAATGAAGAGAAGACACCCAGGGCTGAGAGACCAAAAAGTTTAAAAATCAGCAGTTATTATTAAAGTTTAAGGCCTGAACTAAGGCTAGCTGGGTGGAGAAGTCCAGTAATGCCCTGAGGCGAAGAACCACCTTACTGCATTCTTTCCCCACCCACTAAAGATACAGTTGCTAGGAAACTGGCCCATCCCCCTAGAAAGGGGCACCAGATCATTAATAGTTTGGGGACCTTCCTATAGCCAAGCAATTCAAAATGTAGCATTTGACCAATAGATGCTTGCCAGGCAGGAATTGCCCCTGCTTTGGGCATGCTGAGAGGGACCACAATCTTTAAATCACCCAACTAATCTGAGCACAGGGCTCTTGGTTCTTACTGCTTAGGCGGTGTGTATGGGGGTTAGCCTGAGCTGCAGTTTGTAATGATTTGTAATAAAAAGAACCTCATGTATTTACAGCAGAGTCTGTTTATTCCTGGTCTTTTGGGGTTCGCGAATTGGGCAGAACAGGGCAGCCTTTTCCTCAAACAGTCCAATTAATCGCTAGCATGTGCACGTTCTCTTATGTCTACTTAATAAAATTGCTAATTCTGCTTTGTTCTGACTCATCTTGTAATTCCTTTCTGCCTGGAAGAGAGGTGCTCAGGCCACAGTGGGTTGGGAGACCCAGACAGGACTGCTACTGTAGCCTGAGTTCCCTTCTGTTCAAGTAAAAGCCACAGATATCATCTTAAAGGAAATAAAAAAATTAAAACAAACAAACAAAAACAGTTCAGTGTGTAGCCATTGTCAATGACCATGGCCTGGGAATACAGATTTAGGTAACTTCAAATTTGATGTCTCAGTGTGGATGAAGTTTCTTAGTTTTACAGAATAAACGAAATCATAATTCAAGGTGAGTTTAAAATGCATTGGCTCTACACCAGAGAGACAGATACAAGATGGGGGAAGGTCTTCTATAGGCTCACAAGTGGTTGGTTAATAGATTGTAAAAAGTTTCTATCATTTACTCACAAGATGTTTGGACAGAAATGGGCAAAGAATGGCTGTTCTGGAGGCCTAGAAGTACCCTAAGATGAGGTGATTAGCCTCTGGCCCTACAACATTCCAGTCTCTCCACTGAAATGCTCATCAGTCCTTCAGTCTCTGAAGGGGAGGCTTCCTGTGGGATAGGTCCTCTTATATCTAAGGAATCACACCACTCAAGTAGCTTCATCTACCGCCCTAAAAGGGCACACTTTATATTCATATACATTCAAGTGTCTTCAGTACATGTACCAAGTGTATGAATCACAGTCATCAGTACATGTAGGGATACAACACACCACAGCACCCTGCACATGCATGTACACATAGTAGATTTGTCTGTGCATCTTTTAGATTAAAAAGTCCTTAGATACAGGGAAGTTTACTCATTTTACTTCATGGCTTTTATTTTTAAACAATGTACATTTATTATCATCTATCATAATCAAAGGCATTTCTTAATGTTAAATAATTAGACAATAGGAACTCGGGCTTCTTTTCACTCCCTTATAGGGCAAAATTTTTTATGTGGTAAATTTATATTGATAAAATACTTAATGACTAATCTAGAAATGTATTCTTCACACTTGTGTGTGTGCTATATCAGCACGTTTATTCAGTTATTTATAATAATTTTAATTTATGGCAGCCTTAATAAGACATGTGTCCTACATAATCATCCTCTACGTTATTCCTTTGTGTCAGGTCTCTCACTGAACCCGGAAACAGACTGGCAGCGAACACCAGTGAGCTTTCTGTCTCTGTTCCACACAAAGCTGAGATTGACAGGCGCAGGTGACCATGCACAGCTTTTATTTTTGAAAACTGTGCTCATGACTTGAACTGTGGTCCTCATCTCTTCAGTCTTCATCTTCTATTATTTAGATGGATACTATCCATAATAAAATTTAGTTGTTTCTTGTAATTTGTGAGGATTGGTTCCAAGATCTCCCACAGGTATCATAGTCTAGACCTCTTTTACAAGTTGTGCAATATGTGAATATGACCTCTCATGTACTTCATGTAATATCTAGAAGACTGACAAGGTAATAACCATGTCAATTTGTCTTATATCATGTGTTTCAGTAATATGACAAGCAAATGCCAACAAGGACTATTTCTAACAGGAACTCAATGGAAGGCTCTTTGACCTCCCCACCCCCCAAGGGAGGAGCAGTCCTGTTAGGCCACAGAGGAGAGCTTTGCAGCCAGTCCTGAAGATACCTGATAAAACAGGATCAGATGAATGGGGAGGAGGTCCCCCCATCAGTGGACTTGGAAAGGGGCACGGTGGAGATGAGGGAGAGAGGGAGGGACTGGGAGGGAATGAAGGATCAGGACACAGCTGGGATCAGAGTTAATAAAATGTAACTGATAAGAAAAAAATAAAATTAAAAAAAAGAAACAATTTTTAAAATTAATATTTTAGGTCTGTAGTATTCTAAATCCATGATGTAGAACTCAGAGAAATAAACATTGATTACAATTTATTTTATGTACTGTCTATACTAAAATCCCCATTAAATAACAGGTACTTTTATTAAGTTCTAAAACTGCTCCCCTCTCACCATATGGTTCGCAGTATCTTCGTGAGCTAACCACTAATATCGCCCTGTTTAGAGATAAAGAAACTGAGCAGAGTACCATTTAATTTACCTTTGTTTTACTAAGGAAAATGAGTGGTACAGGTCCTATATAAATTCACAAGGAATATATTTAAATCTACTTGCAGAAGAGGAGTCATGCATGTAAGAGACCAAATAAGCTGCTTGAGAGTACTGTTTCAGTTTAGAAGCAGGACGTGAATCCTATTGGTATGGCTTCTTGACTGGCCCCACCGCAAATCTCAACACATCTACATGATTTGATCAGAGGTGTTAGCAAATCATCAGAAGTATTATCTCCACTAAATAGCAAATAAGTGTAATATACCAGCCACCTCTAGTATGACTTCTTGTGGACATGATATGAAGTTCAGAATAAATGAGCTGCAAAACTTCATGTATGCTTGTGTGATTAAGCTAAGCTGTTGTGGGGTGTCTTAGTTAGGGTTTATACTGTGGCAACAAAATACCATGACTTAAAAACAAGTTGTAGAGGAAAGATTTATTTGACTTCATGGAAGGAGGTCAGGACATAACTCAAAGCAGGGCCGGAACTCGAATCCAGGAGTAAATGCAGATATCAAGGAGGGGTCCTGCTTACTGGCTTGTTCCCCATGACTTGCTCAGATTTCTTTCTTATAGAACCCAGAGCAGGGGTGGACATAATGGGCTGGCCTCTCTCCTATCAACAACTAACTAAAAAATGCATTACAGTCCTATCTACAACAATATATGATGGTAGTATTTGTAATTGAGGTTCCCTCCTCTCTGATGACTCCAGCTTGTGTCAAGTTGATATAAAATTATCCAGCATATGATATATTCACTGATCAAACCTTCTCTACTCTGGCATTGTAGTCATTGGGTGCCTGGTTTTCCAGAAGTCCAAATGTCACTTCTAATTAATATCTCAAAATAGATTACATAGCTGCCCCTTCCTGAAAGTCACTCCTTGCAAAGCTCATATTATTCTCATCTTGGAAACTTGAGAATGTAGAGTGTTCACTCTGGATTAAAACAAGCTGTATCACTGTAAGCATATGACTATTTATTAAAACATGGTCATTGGTGCTAATTTCAAAGTTAAGTGTGAAAGATACATCATTTCTCTGACTCTATCCATTATTATTGGTTTAAGGCCAACGCCTTATATATTTTCTTGCAGTTAAGTCTGAAACACAAAAAGGGAGTCCAGCATCTTTTAAACAAAGATTAGAAGCAATCATCCAACAAAGTGTGGTTCCGAGTGTGCTGATATGACATAACTATTAATTGAAAGTTCTTGGAAGGTATTTGGATGATATAGTTAACAACTTCAATTTTTCATCCCTCTTTTCTTCTGTAGACCTGAATCCACTATATAGGTTTTCTTACTATAATAAATGAAATCCTATTTAAATTTTTTTTCTATTTAATAAAAATCATAAGACTAGGAGTTTCGATTTTTACTTGACACTCTAGTTTGGCTGATCTCGCAGGGAAGAGACAGGCATTAATTCCTGGAAACTTAGTGATGAGATTAAAACAAGAGGGAATAACAGAAGGATCATTCAGAGCAAAGCCTTGTCTGCAGGCAGCGCCACTATAAACCGTCCCAGGGAACAAGAATTTCTTTAATGACCTTTAGAGAAGGAGATTTTGTCACCTTTTTAAAGAGGCTTTCCACAGTATTGGGTTAAAAGGATCCTCTTAAAGAATCTTATAGCTGCAGAACTTGAAAACATATCTATAGAGATAGCGCTGAAATTACAGTGAAGAATCTTGAGCTCTGTACTATTGATCTACCCCCTACCATTGCAGCAATCCAAATGCTGTCTGAGTACTTGTGAGGGCTGAAGAGCCAGCTCAAGATCTATCGACAGCCCAAGGGAATTTAACTGTGTGGGAAAGGGTTTTATTTCTTTAAAAAAAAAAGTATTGGAAGCATAGCTCTTCCTTTTATTACCTTGAACTAATTTTGTGTGCTCTAAATATTGTACGTGTTACAAAATGCTCTTCTGTTTGTGCATGCATACATGCACACACATGCAAACATTCACACCAACCCAAATTGTAATCTCAATTTGGAATTACTTCAAAGCTTGTCCACTGTTCTTTTTTATCTAACAGATGCTTAGAAATTAAGATTAAGCTTTTTGTTCTTTATGGTAATTTAAGACAGTTCACAGCCATTATCTACAATGTGAGTGAGCTAACATATAAAATTTTTGCTGTACAACTCAGCATGTTCTAAAGTCTTAAAAGATTTTAGTTGGCTCATTACCCTCTTTCACAATAATTTGTGCATTAGCATCTCACAGTGCCACCCCTTCTTGTCATATTTCCAGATGTATTGATTATAGAGATGGCAAGTTTGGTGTGTGCATCTTCTGCTACTTCACCCCCATCACTTGCTACCTCTAGCTGCTGGTAATAGACTTCTTGAGACCAGCAACAGGGCTTTCCATCTGTGATACTGTGACACCTGGCATAGTGCACTGAATAGAGATGGCTGGACTTTGGACAAAGAGGGGGAGTATGAATGAGAACCAAATCTGAAAGGCTTAGCCAACTTCTGGGGAGGAAGGCTGAACTTTGAGAAATATTTGAGAACAATCTGTAGCATTTTCTCACTCCTTACTGGCTTCATAGCTAAGATGTGTTTGTATATGTTGTATAATTATTCCATACACTAGCCAAATACCTATCACTATTGTCACCCTCTGTTACATGGGAAAAATAGAGGTTAATTTACTTATTCATTGTAAGCTGTCCAAATACTACTTAAAAGGACTGGGATATCAGCCCAGGTTCAATGTCACGTTTTCTTCCGTAGTGACTACTTTTTGATATTTCAGGAAGGCTTTTGACAGCCATGTAATACAGAGGAACCCCTTTCTTTTTTCCATTTTATCTATTTATTTTTTTTATTAATTATAGTTTATTCATTTTGTATCCCAGCTGTAACCCCTTTCCCAACCCCTCCTAATTCCACCCTCCCTCCCTCTTCTTCTCCTATGCCCCTCCCCCAGTTCAATGATGGGGAGTCCTCCTCCCCTTCCATCTGTCTTTCAGGTCTCATCATAGAAGAATCCTTTTCATCTTTCTACTTCTAGACAGCCTCAAAACTCTTTGGCAGCAGCAGAAAACAGATAAGAATTTTTGTCAATTCAGCAGCTATACTAATCATGTACTGATCACAGTACATACAAGGCAATGAACCTTGCCACCCCTGAAGTTCAGAAAATGGGGGTACATGAGGCAATGTGATCTTTCTGATGAACCTGACATTCTCATTGCATTACCCCTGGAAGAGAAATGATAGGTACACATGTAGAAGTTCCTACATATATTTGAACTCTTGAACATGTGGGCTATATCACCTGTCTTTTGTTTCCTTTCTTCTTAAAATTCATGTTCTCCTGAGTCATTGTAATATTTCAATGTGCTTCACACTTGAACTGTACTCATTTATTTAGTTTATCTATTTCCCTTTCATTGTCTAATGCAGAGGTTAACAAAATATGGCCTGTACACTAAGAAAGAATTTGAAGTTTTACATAATTAAAAATAAAGAACAAATTAATATGTAATGATGCATAAAAATGTTGTAAAGTTCAATTTTTATTTTTCCACGATTGTGTGTCTGTGTGCATGTATGTGTGTCTGTTTGCATGTAGATGGGTATGAATATCCATGATGACCAGATGTGTCAGACACCCTGGAGCAGGAAGTATAGGAGGTTGTGCACACAGGTGAGCAGGAATGTGTGTATTTGTGTAGAGGCCAGAGGTCATTCCAGGGTGGTGTTCCACATGAGACATCTACCTTTGTCTTTTGAGACACAGTAGCTCACTGTCCTGGAGCTTGCCTATTAATTCAGGTTGGCCGGTCAATATCCCTCTATGTCTGTCTCTGCCTCTCAGCACTGGGATTATGAGAGCACCCAAAAATATTTAACTATTTATTTTAACTTTCTTAATTATTTTTGTTTAATTTTTTTTTTACAATTTATTCATTATATATCCCAATTGAAACCCCCTGCCTCAAGCCCTCTCATTCCTACCCTCCTTCCTTCTTCCTGCCATATCCCCTTCCCTTAGTCCACTGAAAGGGAGTGTTCTCCTCCTCTGCCATTAGCCCATAGTTTATCAAATCTCATCAGGACTGCATGGATCCTCTCCCTCAGTGGCCTGACAAAGCCGCATCACCAGGGACAACTGATCAAAGAGCAGGCAACAAAGTTCATTGCAGAGGCAGCCCCTGCTCCCCTTACTAGGCCACCCACATAGAGATTGAGCTGTCAATGAGCTACATCTGACCAGAGGGTCTAGGTCCTCTCTATGCATGGTCCTTGGTTGGGTCTTCAATCTCCACAAGACCCTCTGGGTTCAAGTTTTTTACCTTTGTTGCTCTCCTTGTGAGGTTCTAGTACCCTCTGTGTTTTTCTGCCTCCCCTACTCCCTGCTTCTTTTATAAGACTCCCAGAGCTCTGCCCAAACTTTGGCTATGAGTCTCAGCATCTGCTTCAAATTCCCTGTTGGGTGGAGTCTTTCAGAAGATCCTCTATAGTAAGCTTCCATCCTTTTCCCTCTCATCCACTGCTTCTGGTGTCTATCCTGTTTGCCATTCTGAATGAGATTTAAGCATCCTCCCTATGGTCCTCTTGTTGATTAGCTTCTTTAGGTCTGTATATTTTAGTGTGGCTAGCCTATATTATATGACTAATATCTGCTTATAAGTGAGTGTATAGCATCTGTGTCTCTCTGTTTCTGAGTTACCTCATTCAGGATGATCTTTTCTCGTTCCATCCATTCGCTTGCAAATTTCATGATTTCCTTGTTTCTAATAGCTGAGTAGAATTCTATTGTGTAAATGTGCCAAAATTTCTGATTCCATTCCTTCATTGAAGGACATATAGATTGGGTATATGCCCAGGAGTGATATAGCTGGATCGTGAAGTAGAACTATTCTCAATTTTCTGAGAAAGTGCCAGATTGATTTCCAAACAGGTTGTACAAGTTTCCACCAGCCACGGAGGAGTGTTTCGTTTCTCCACATCCTCTCCATCATGAGTTGTCACTTGAGTTTTTGATCTTAGCCCTTCTGACTGGTGTAAGATGGGATCTTTGAGTAGTTTTAATTTGCATTTCTCTGATGACTAAGGACATTGAGTGTTTTTGAGTCTGTCTTAGCCATTTGAGATTCTTCTGTTGTAAGTTCTCAGTATAGCTTTTAACACCAGTTTTAAATTGTATCATTTGACCTGTTGGTGTTTAATTTCTTATGTTCTTTGTATTTTTTGGATATTAGTGCTCTGTCTGACATAGGGTTGGTGAAGATTTTTTCCTAGTGTTTTGTTTGCTGTTTTATTCTATTGACAGTGTCCTTTGACTTACGAAAGCTTTTCAGTTTTATGGGATCCCATTTATTCCATTTATTAATTGCTGTTCTCAGAGCCTGTGCTGTTGGGGTTTTTTTTTTTTTTATGGCAAATTGTCCTCTATGCCAATGAATTCCAGAATTTTCCCCACTTGGTCTTCTAATGCACTTAGAGTCTCTGGATTTATGTCAAGGTCTTTGATCCACTTGGACTTGAGTTTTGTGCAAGGAGATAAATATGGGTCTATTTTCATATGCATATTTTCTATATGCAGACATCCAGTTTAGGACAGCACCGTTTGTTGAAGTGCTTTCTTTTTTTCCCATTGTATGGTTTTGGCTTCTTTGTCAAAAAGTAAGTGGCTGTAGGAGTGTAGGTTTATTTCTGGGTCTTCAGTTCTGTTCCATTAATCATCCTGTCTGCTTCTATGCCAATACCATGCAGTTTTTACTACTTTGCTCTGTAGTAAAACTTGACAGCAGGGATCTTGATATTGCCAGAAGTTCTTTTATTACACAGAATTACTTGAGTTATCCTGGGTCTTTTATTTTTCCAAATGAAGTTAACGGTGTTCTTTCTAGGTCTCTAAAGAATTGTGCTGAAATTTTGATGGGAATGTCATTGAATCTGCAGATGGCTTTTAGCAAGATGGACATTTTTACTATGTTAATTCTACCAATCCATGAGCATGGGATTTCTTTCCATCTTCTAAATTCTTCAATTTACTTCTTCAAAGACTTGAAGTTCTTGTTCACAGGTATTTCACTTGTTATAACAGGATATTTCATATTATTTGTGGCTATTGTGAAGGGTATTGTTTCCCTAATTTCTCTTTGAGCCCTTTTGTCTCTTGTATAAAGGAGGGCTAATGACTTTTTTGAGGTAATTTTGTATCAAGACACTGCTGTGAATATCAGCTGTAGGAGTTCTCTGGCAGAATGTTAGGGTTCACTACCAAATCATCTGAGAAGAGCAATACTTTGATTTCTTCCCTTCCAATTTGTATTCACTTGATCTCCTTTACTTTTCTTATTGTTCTATCTAGAATTTCAATTACTATATTGAAGAGATATTGTGAGAATGGGCAGCTTTGTCTTGTCCCTGATTTTAGTGTGGACAGGTTAAGTTTCTCTCCATTTAACTGATGTTGGTGATTGGCTTGCTGTATATTGCCTTTATTGTGTTCAGGTATGTTCCTTGAATTCCTGATCTCTCCAAGGCTTTAAATATGAAGGGGTGTTGGATTTTGCCAAAGGCATTCTCAGTATCTAATGAGATGATCATGGTTTTTTGTTTGTTTGTTTGTTTTTCCTTTCAGTTGTTTATATATGGTGGATTATATTGGTAGATTTTCATATGATAAAGCATCCCTGCATTCCAGAATAAAAGGATGAAATCTACTTCATCAGGGTAGATTTTTTTTTTTTTTTGGTGTGTTCTTAGATTCAGTTTTCAAGTATTTTCCTGAGTATTTTTGCATCAATATTCATAAGGGAGATTAGTCTGAAATTCTCTTTCTTTGCTGCATCTTTGTGTGGTTTAGTAACACCATAACTGTGGCCTTATATAATGAGTATGACAATCTTCCTACTGTATCTATTTTTTGAATAGTTTGAGGAGTGTTTATAGTACTTCTTTGTAAGACAGTTAGAATTCTGTGCTTAAAACTCTCTGGCCCAGGGCTCTTTTGGGTTGGGAGAATTTTGATGACTGCTTCTATTTCCTTAGAGATTATAGGTTTATTTAAATTGTTAATCTGATCTTGATTTAACTTTGATAAGTGGTATCTCTCAAGACAATAATCCATTTCATTTAGATTTTCCAATTTGAAGTACGAGCTAATGATTCTTTGTATTTCCTTGGTGTCTGTTTTTATATCCTCCCTTTTCTTTCTGATTTTATTAATTTGTGCACTCTTCCTCTGTCTTTTAGTTAGTTTGAATAGGTGTTTGTATATCTTGTTGACTTTTCTTAAAGAATCAGCTCTTGGTTTTGTTGATTCATTGTATTGTTCTCTTTGTTTCTAGGTTATTGATTTCAGCCCTTAGTTTATTTCCTGAAGTCAACTCCTCTTGGGTGTGTTTGCTTCCTTTGTTTCTAGAGCTTTCAGGGGAGCTGTGGTATGTTCCTTGTATGAGCTCTCTCCACTTTCTTTACTAAAGCACCTAGCACTATTAACTTTCCTCTTACACTGCTTTCATTGTGTCCCATAAGTTTGGGTATGCTGTGCCTTCATTTTTCCTTGAATTTTAGAAAGTCTTTAATTTCTTTCTTTATTTCCTCCCTGACCAAGTAGTCATAAGTACAGAGTTGTTCAGTTTCCATGAGTTTGTAGAAATTCTATTGTTTCTGTTGTTGTTGAAGTCTAGCTTTAATCCATGGTGGTCTGAAAGAATACAAGGTGTTATTTCAATCTTCTTGTATATGTTGATGCTTGCTTTGTGTCTGAGGATGTGTCTGAGAGGGTTCCATGAAGTGCTGAGAAGAAGGTTTATTCTTTTGTGTTTGGATGGAATGTTCCGTAGATATCTGTTAGGTCCAATTGACTCATAACATCTGTTAGTTTCATTATCTCTGTTTATTTACGTCTTGATGATCTGTCCATTGGTAAGAGAGGTATATTGATGTCTCCTACTATGAATGGATGGGGTTCTATGTGTGATTTAAACTTTAATAATGCTTCTTTTACTAAGGAAATTGAAATGTCATTGTAGTCAGTTTTTTCTTTGATGAGTATGCAGTGCCCTTCCCCACCTCTTTTGATTAATTTTGGTTGAAAGTTGATTTTATTAGCTATTAGAACAGTTACTGCAGCTTGTTTCTTGTGTATGTTTTCTTGGAAAACCTTTTCCCATCCCTTTATTCTGAGCTAATGTCTATCATTGTTGCTGAGATGTTTTTCCTGTATGTAGCAAAAAGATGGGTCCTGTTTCTTATTCACTCTGTTAGTCTGTGTCTTTTTTTTTTTTTTTTGAGTTGAGGCCATCATTGTTGTTATGAAATGTTAATGACCAGTGTTTCTAATTCCTGTAATTTTGATATTTTTTGGAAGTCTCTCTCTCTCTCTCTCTCTCTCGTGCTTTCCCTCTTTTAGTTTTGCTGTTATAGTGTTATTTCCTGTGTTTTCCCAGGTATGGTTTGTTCCCAGGGGTTGGAGTTTTCCCTTTAGTTGTTTCTGTAGGGCTGGGTTTCTGTATAAGCACTACTTAAATTTGTTTTTGTCCTGGAATTATTTGTTTTCTCTATTTATGATGATTAAAAGTTTTGCTGGGTATAGTAGTTGGGGGTGACATCTGTGGTCTCTGAGTGTCTGCATGACATCTTTCTAGGCCCTTCTGGTTTTTATAGACTCTGTTGGGAAGTTAGGGTGTAATTCTGATAGGTTTGCCTTTATATGTGAGTTGGCATTTTTCTCTTGCAATTTTTATTATCCATTCTTTGTTCTGAATATTTAGTGTTTTGATTATTATGTGATGGGAAGATTTTTGCTGTTCTGTAAGCTGCTTCTATGTTTATAGGACATCTCTTTTTTTACTTTGGGAAAGTTTTCTTCCATGATTTTTGAAAATATTTTCAGGGTCTTGGAGATTAGACCCATAATTCTTAGCTTTGCTCTTTTCATATTGTCTCAGGTTTCTTGGATGTTTTGTGTCAGGAACTTTTTATATTTAACATTTTCTTTGACTAATATATATATTTTTTCAGTTGTATCTTCTACACTCAATATTCTCTCTTCTATCTCTTATATTCTGGTGGTAATACTTGTGTCTGTAGTCCCTGTTCTCTTATGTAGGCTTTCTATCTCGAGTATTGTCTCAGATTGTGTTTTCTTTACTACTTCTACTTCCATTTTTAGGTCTTGGACATGTTTATTCATTTCCATCTCCTTCTTGGTTTCATTTTCCTGTATTTCATTAAAGGTTTTATTCAATTCCTTCACCTGTTTGATTATATTTTCCTGCATTTCTTTGAGGGATTTATTTTCTTCCTTTAAGGTCTCTCTCATTTTCATAACTTCAGATTATATATATATATATATTGTAATTCCAGTGTGATATTATCCTCAGGATTTGCTGTGGTGGGGTAGCTGATTTTGTTGCTTGTGTTCTTGCGCTGACCTCTAGCCATTGGGTTGACTCTGTTATTAGCAGGCCTGCTGGTCTGTGATGGTAGTAGCTCTCTGCAGCGGTAGGCTGTAGGTAGAGCTGCCCCAGATGGCGGCAGTCCTCTGGTTTTCCTGCTGTTCCCTGATCTGTTCTGATCTGCCCCTCCCTGATCTGTGTTGACCTTTGGGGCGGCAGATCCAGGCAAGTGCTGGGAAATGGGGTGTGGAACTCACCAGAAAAGCTCAGAGGGCCCTGGGTAGACATTGCTACTGATATTGGTGGGCTGTGGCAGGCAGATATCATCTGCTGCTCCTCATCTAGTGCCACAGATCCTCGTGGGTGCCTAGGAGTGGCAAAGGACCGGGAATCTTAGGGTGCACAGTAGAGTGCAGAGGGCACTGACCAGAGCTCTCCACTGTTGTTGGCAAGCTGAAGCAAGCCAGTAGCTAGGGCAGGATCTTACCTGCTGCTCCCTGATCTGAGCTGCTCTCCCTATGGTAGACATTTTTAAAGCTCATCTTTATAATAGATTTCCTCCCTCTGTATTTCCTGATCATCTTTGTAGAGAGCAATAATGTTGTTCAGTCATGTTTTATGTAGAAATGAGAGTCAATTAGTCCTTCTGCAAGCATGATTAATTTAAGTCTGATTTTTCATTTAACTGTATTAGAATAGTTTCCAAATCACAACTCTTTGAGAAAAATCACAGTTTTAAAAAATGTTAATACATATGAATGAGAATAAAGCTATCAAAATTATTTGATATAAAAGGTCCAGAAGCTGAGGTGGTTTGAAATGTCTTCATGTTTATAAACTAACCGGTTGTAGAATTTCTGTTCTATACATATAGGTTGAAGACCTAAGATTTATGGGTCAAAGACAAAGGGCAAAGGGCTTTGTTACTCACAGTATAAATGACAGATGGAGATTAGTTTCGATTTTTCCAAGTTTTATGGGGGTCACAAGTGGGTTTTATCATGGAAGTTTGCACACACTATGGCCTTTTTGTCAGGAGTGGCCCTCTAATCTTAAAGGATTCACCACTTTGATGGACAGTGGAAGCAAGCTGATATTTGTCCAATGGGAGACATTACCTCATCCCTCAGGTTTTCTGTCTGCAAACACAGCCCAGAGAAACGTTTAGATGAGGGGTTTTCAAGGCTTTGTGTTCTTTTATTTTCTAGTAAGAACATTCACAGTTGCTCAGGCTCCACCAATCATTAATTCTTTCATCAATGAATGGAAAAATTTATGGGCATTTCAAATCATATTGTGCAATGGTTTATTTTATGGTAAAAATCATGTGAATTAATAATACTCATTAATAATGCCAACACTGAACCTGAAGTGAGTTATAGTTAATCTTGTGTTACTGAGCTGTGTGAAATCAACAAAAGTTTTACATTTTCTAGTTGTTCTTAGTACTAAATTCTCACCAAATATTGCTAAAAACAGAAAAACTATTAATATTCTCATTCAAAATATAATACTCCTTTAAGAAATATTGTTCTTGCTTTGATCTAAAATTTATTTCGTTAAATTTATTTTTATATGCCAGAATACTTTTTATTGATTTTATTGCTGATTCTTTCAACTTTTGATTTCACCTTTCATTTTTTTTACATTATATATTTTTCAGTTAAACAAACACATCTGAAGTCAATGTTAGAAAATTACATTTGAGCTTGTATTCCCTCAAAAGTAGACCTGCCTCTAACAATGATTTGAGTATGATTTGCA
>NW_026596240.1:5957052-5976660 GCF_907164565.1 Psammomys obesus | reverse complement strand
AAAAAAAAAGAAAATTGCTTGAGTACTATGATACACAGATGGTGTGGTTCCAGAGTTTGGAATCTAATTTTGAGATTTAGCTCAACTGTTACTTGATTACTTCCTACATCTTTCAGAAGATGTTCTTTCAACTGTCCAATGAAGCAATCCCCCTTAACATTGAAAAATTATTTTGCAACTTATGTGACATATGCTTTATTTGTACTTATTCATTTCTATTTGTCTGTGCGTGTGTGAATGTGCCTGTGTGCCAGCTCCTCTGCATGCGAACCCTAAGTATACAGTACTCGTAGAGAGCAAAAGAGGGCATTTGACTCCCTGGAACTGGAGGTAAATGTGCTTATGTGCTGTCCAGTGTGGTACTGCTAACTGAAGAGAAGAGGGTTATGAACAAGTGTTCTGAAAATGAATACATAGCTCAGAAGACTAGATAGTTTTTAAGTCTACAGCAAATATAAAACACTAAGGATGGTATTGTGATCAGTTAAGTAAGGGTAACAAAACACAAAGAGCTATTACTGAAACTGTCCAGCAAACGCTACATTTTCAAAACAGAGTATTTGGCTTAAAATGTCTTTTATTTTTTTCAGACACACATTCTTTGATTATTTTTGGGAGATATATACTAAAGAGTTGTTGAGCTTAAAGTTGGTCTATCATTTTTTAAAAATTCAAAAAACAAAAATACTTTCCTCTGGGAAGTGCTTTCAAGAGTAGCCTATTGAGATGAATTCATCAAAAAGAACTGAGATTTTTGCCACTTCACCCTAAAAAGATATTTTAAGGTGTGAGGAGATAACCCATTTGGTGAAATGCTACCATCGCGAACATGAGAACCTGCATCCCATCCCCAGAACTCATTTAAAAATGGCCATCTATTGCAGCTTGTGCGTGCAGTGTCAGGGCTGGGAGAGGTGATCTCCAGCACATACGTGGGCTCCATGGCCAGCCAGTCTATCTCAGTTGGAAAGTACCACAACAGGAGAGAACCTGTCCCAAAGGCAAGAGAGACAGTGCCAGAGAAAGGGCATCTGAGGTTGATCTTTGGCCTTCACACAAACCCGAATAAATCAAAAATATGTAAGCATACCCAGACATACATGTTCACCTGCATACTTAATATGTATATATATATATATATATATATATATATATATATATATATATATATTACTTGAGAAAAAAAAAGAAAGAAAAAGATGTACACTTTAACCTGTTGGGAAGAAAACTTGAGTGTGGTAAAAAGCTTGTTTATTTGGATTTCGGCAGTGATAAAGCTTTGCTAAACAATGGGTGAGCTTGCGGTATGAAGCTGCTGAAATGTGCCACTGCTTCCATTTTTATCTTGTTCTCTGTGAACTATGATATATATTCAGTAAAGGCAAGCACTACAACATATTAGACTTACAATCAAGTTGTTAGCTGAAAGCAGTCTCTAGACAATCATGAAACTTCCTGACAATAATCAATTATATTCTTTCATGAAGTTATTTTCATGGAAGGTCTAAATTATGTGTTATTATCATAAAGTTTTAATGTTAATAACTAAAAACCCGCAAAGTTTATTTTTTCATTAAAAACAGAACACATGATGAAATGTAAAAGCATAGGTATTTTGCCCACATTCAATTTTAAATTACTGATACATAAAATGAAAAGTAACATTTTAGAGATAAGGTCTTATAATGAAAACTATAACATACAAGAAAATGGTGGAACACTAAAAAATAGGTAAATAAATTGCACATTGGTGTAATTTATACAGAGTATATAAATCATAATACTTTACATAAATGTGCCTCTCCTGTGAAAATTTTCATAGTTCTTGCCCTCTATCATTATAGAATAAAATGTTTTAAAAATCATTGGGCTCTTTAAAACTGTCTATTTGAGCTGATATAATAGCAAGCTTGTTATATTTATACTGAATGTGATAATTCTCTGACATAATAATTTAAAATTTGTAAATCAAAATACATGAATGTAGTAATAATATCTTACAAATAGGCATAATTTTAAATATTTGACTTCTTTTATGATAAAGGGAACTTATTTTTTTCTAAAAAGTATCTCATAATGATTTTGATAAATGAAAACTTATTGAATTTATTTATTTATTCATTTTACATTTCAATCTCAGCCCCCTCCCTCCTCTCCATCTGGTCCTACCCTTCCACCCTTTTTTTTCCCTCTCCCCCTCCTCTTTTCCTCAGAAAAGGGGTGGACCCCAAACCCACTCCTGTATGAACATACTTTAGCTCATCAAGTTGCACCAGGACTAAGCTTATCCTGACATCAGACAAGGCACCCTAGTGAGGGGAAACTGATTCAAAGGCAGACAACAGAGCACATGTCAGAGACAACCCTGTCCTACTTGTTAGGAGACCCCATGAAGAACAAGATGCCCATCAGTTACACATGGGTTGGCTTAGGTCCAAGCCATGCATGGTCTTTGGTTGGTGCTTTGTTCTCTATCATCACCTAAGGGCTTAGTTTACTTGACTCTGTTGGTATTTTTGAGTTCTTGTCCTCTCTGGGACCTTCATTCTTTCCCGTAGTCTGCCCCAATACTCCCTGATCTCTGCCTAATGTTTGGCAGTGGGTCTCAGCATCTGTTTTGATCTGCTACTGGATGGAGCCTTTCAGAGGACAATTACACTAGGCTCCTATATATAAACAGAGTATCATTAATAGTGTCAGAGGTTGGCTCTCTTCTATGGGATGGTTTCATGTTGGGCCAGTCATTTGTTTGCCATTCCCTCAGCCTCTGGTCCATCTTTACCACTGCATGCTTTTGTAGGCAGGATAAATTTTGAGTTGAACATTTTGTGGATGGTTTCGTGTCTCCCTCCCTCTAATGGAAGTTCTGCCTGGCTAGGAGGTGGCCTTTTCAATCTCCATCTCTCACACAGGTAAGAGTCTTAACTACAGTCACCCCCTATCCATATATGACTTTTTGTCCCATTGGCTTAGAACAACTTCACCTTGTCTTATTAATAAGTAACCATTACCTATAGGCCCACCATCTCACACAGAAGCTTATCAACCTCTTGCATGTGTTTTCCCTCTTACCTATACATCTCCTGCATTCTCACAACTGCCAGATTCATACTTTATATCTTATTGTCAGAGAGACTCAGATCTTGTATCTTATGGTTAAGACTCTCTTGTGTTGTTTTTTAATGGGAACTTATGCTTTAATTATATATACATGTTTTATTAACATTATTTTTCATTTATTTTTAATGGTGTGAGCTGTTATATTTAGGTGTTATTTGGAATGTTTATTTCTTTTAATATTGTATTAGTAAGACTAGTATCATTGTATGTTGTTATTCAATTTTTTTGAATGCTAAAAAATGCCATCAGATAAGTTGCTGTGGTCTATCCACTCATTCTCCCACTGGCAGGCATTTGGAACATTCAAATCAAAATGACTCTGAGATTCCTTCTCACATGAGTCAGAATGGAAAAGATCAAAGCCTCAAGTGACATCATATTTTGGTGAGGGTGTGGAGAAAGGTGAACATTCCTCCATTGCTGTGTAGGAAGTCCTGTGGAAAAGTGGGAGGAAAGAGAAAAGGACCTGGAGGTAACAGGAGTTCCACAACAAGACCAACAGAGCCACCTAACTAGGGCCCAGAGGGGCTTGCTGAGATTGAAGCATCAACTAAGGACTGTGCATGATCTGGACCTAGGTCCCCTACAAAGATGTAGCAGATAGGCAGTTTAGGCTTCATGTGAGTCCTCTAGTAAAGGAAGTAGGGACTGCATAGGAGAGTGGCTCACTTGCCAGCTTCTTGATAACTTTCCCCTGGTGGGATTGCCTTACTAAGCCACAGGGAAAGACACAATCCTTATGCAACTTGATGAGCTGGAAAGGGTGGGAAAAAGAGCTCCACTTTTCTGAGGAAAAGGGGAGGGGAGAGGAAGGGAAGGTAGAACTGGCAGGGGGGAGGCATAGGCGTACAAGAATGTGAAGTGAATTTTAAAAAAAGATTATGTCCCAAAAACAAACTCTTGAAAACCACTGGACTGAAGCAGGACAGGAATAGTATGAAGTAGCATAGATCATGGTCACCTACTAACAGATGTACACTTTGAAGAGTTCAGCTCGGGTCTTACTGTTTCTGAAGTCCTACTTCAGAACATCTTCTCTAATTAATCTGTTTTTATCACTTAACTCCATTTGTATTTTCATAAACAAATCTGTGTCTTTCTTTGATCTTATAAACAGATTTGCTTATTTTTCAAATATTTTTTTTTCTCTCTCTAGATACAAAATGCCAAGGATGGATTTGTTTTGGCCTATTCACAGCTGGGTCTCCAGCATACATGACAGAATCAAGTACATGATATTGTGTTGATAAAGGAACTGAATGAGGGTCTGGAAATATGACTCTTCTTTGCTCTAGAAGAGACCATTATGTAGGACATTGGACGGCTAAGAACATCATATAATTCCAGCCCCACCAGGGTACTCACTGCTTGTTTCTGGTTTCCCTGGGCACCTCACATAGCTGACACGTACACATAAATAAAAACAAATAAATGAATAAAAGAATATTGATTTATCTAGGGTTGTTTTTAAAAGCCCAGAACTTGGAATGGAGTGTTTCCTATCCCTAGAACTTGGAGTGGAATGTTTTCTATCCCTATGTTTTACTTACAAATTTAGGTCAGTAATTCAACAATATCATTTTTTTCAATTTTATCAAGAAGCTTGATATTTTTAATTTTCTTCCAAAGTTAGATTTCTGTGCATAAAATTTGTACATGTTTTCATGCTCAAAAGTGTTCTGATGAGAAGAAAATTTAAAACTCCTTTTGTATATATTTCTCTCAACAGTAGTACTAGGATTGCACTGGGCTCATGTTTATGGATGGTGATCATAGATTCAAGAAAGTTTAAATAATTTGTCCAAAGTCACACAGATCTTAATGCTATGGCTCAAATGGGAGCCATTTCTGCCTCACGGTGAAGCACATCATTCTCCCAGTTATCTTAGTGTGTTTAGGTCATCATTATATTGAAGGAAACTGCACTGAATATAAACGTGGTGACATAGAACTAAGAATAAATTATGTTAATAAAAGGATGATCTAATTATTTTTCTGAGAATCCTTGAAGAGCTATTGGTAAATTTTCATCTTCAATAGAGGGACATAGGCTATGCTACAGCCTGGAGATAAGGGCAGACTGGTCAGTAGGAACATGGGTTGGATTCTTGAGACTTTAAAAATATAGATATTCAATTTTTTATTAACCATATCATTAGAGGTGGCTGTAAATACATAATTCATGAGTTTCTGCTAGATATATACCATCTGTAACATGTTATACAGACTTATTCATCAGAAATGTGAAGAAAGAGAGAAGGTGATATAATTAGCTACATTTTATTAATTTGTATATTGATTGCTATATTCTACCTTCTGTAATAAAGGTAGGAAGATTTCCCATCAGTGAAAAGAGCAAGGAACTAATAAATACTGACAAGAAAAAATTCAAATCCCTTAATGTGAAAGTCACGTATAAAATTAAACTGTAGGAAGCAGATAAAAACCAACAATACCACTGTGTATTATCACAAAACTACTTAAGTTCAGGAAAATAAAATCAGGAAAAATAAATTTGAGGAAGTGCAATTAAGACTAACTTTGAACAAATGGGATTTTATATCCTTGTTCTAATTAAAAACAAACAAATAAAAAATAAACAGCTGCTGAAATTACTTGGCTTCAATTAAAGAATATTTGGAGTTTTCTCATTCAGTTATGGCTCACATGTTCACCTTCCAGGGGAAGCTGAGCAAATGTGAAGGGTTGGCTTCAGTCTGCAGTGTGTCAGCAGAGTGCACGGATAATTAGGACACCAAACACAAATTAGTAAACTTTGAAGCTCAGCCAAGCCCAAAGTATGAGATAAGATGCAATTAAAATGGAACTATGAAGCTTTATTGTGAAATATAAATGTTTTACATCCCAAGAAGTGCTGAGAAGTAAAGAAGTCTCAGTAGGATTCATTCTGTCAATTCCTTTTAGCTTTCTAATGTTTCTCATCCTGAGATACACATTGTTTTGTTTAAAATTTTTCTTTTTTAAGTTTTATGTGATTATTTTATTGTTTTGTTTTTGTTTTTTTATTGACAATAGATTCTTCTCCCATACAATATATCCTGACCAGTTTTCTCCCTCTCCACAATTCCCAGCTACTCACCACCTCCCCTCTCCCCAAGACTACTCCCCTTCTGTTGTTTTCTTTTCAGAAAAAAGCAGGCCTCCAAGAGTCAATAGTCAAAGAAGATAAAACAAAATACAATGAGACAAGGCAAAAACCCTCATATCAAGGCTGGACAAGGCAACTCAATAGGAGGAAAAGTGTTTGAAGAGTAAGCAAAAGAGCGGGAGCCCATGCCACACACTGCCTCGATAGCCAAGACTGGAGACTGGATAGCCCAGAGAGTTAGGGTAGGACTAAACACTACTGATTCCTCATGACACACTGATCTACTCATTGATCAGTGCTTTCCTTGTTAAGTAGGCATTAGAGAGGCTTCCTCTAGCAGCAGATGGGAGCAGGTGCTGAGACCCATAGCAAGGCATTATGCAGAGAGAGAGACAGACAGAGAGAAAGAACCTAAATATGAGGTCTCCATCCAGTCTGTACCTTCAGAAGAGGGGGAGGAAGGATTATAGGTCTCAGAGGGGATGGAGGACACCAGGAAAACATGGCCCCCTGGATCAACTAAGCAGGGCACATACGGCTCACAGAGACTGAAGGGGTAAGCATGGGGCCTGCCTGGGGCTGCACCAGGTATTCTGTGTATAGGTTATAGCTGTAAATGTTCCTTTTATGTGATATGACATGTTGGTTTGTACAATCTGTCATGTTAGAAATTTAGTTTAATCCTTTAGAAATGGGATGGGGAAGCTATTGTCCTTGTATTTCAGGCAGGATTAAGAACAATGAAAACTTGAAAGACATTGTGGATGAATGATGTGTTACAGGGACTACTCAGTGATGGGCAGTTTAATTTGTCTGATGGGAGTGTTGATAAGATGACTCAAGTGAATATCACTGTTAGGGATGTGTAGGTACAGATCCACAAGCTTATCAAGGGATTGAGAGCAGCAGTATGAACTAGGTAGCTAGTTATACACATATATATCTTCATATACATATGTGATTAATGCATGATTGATAGATATATGCTAGATAGATGGTGTGGTGGTTTGAATTATAATGACCTTCATAGGCTAATATATATGAATAACTGGTCTTAGTTGCTGGGCTCTTTTGAAAGTGTAAGGAGGTATGGCCCTACTGAAGTAGGTATGTCACTGGGGTGGAATTTCAGATTTCATAAATCCATGCATGGCCCAATCTTTCTCTGCCTCTTGCTGGCACATCAAATGGAAACTCTCAGCTACTGCTCTCGCTCTCTTCCTGCCAGCCTGCTCCTATGCTTCCTGCCTTAATGATTATGGACTAACCCTCTGAAACTATAAGCAATGTCCACTTAAATGCATTATTTTATAAGCTGCCATGGTCATGAAGCCTTTTCACAAAACAGAAAAGTAAATAAGATGGTTAATATGTGATAAATAGTAGAAGATAAATTATGGATGACAGATGATGGGTATATAGATGAGAGATGATAGAAAATTGATAGATAGTAGATAGAAATGATAGATTATAGATGATTGATAGGTAAATAATAGATGAAGATATAAATAGATTATAGGTAAATAAATGATAGATGATTACTAGACAGTTGATTTATAGGTGATGATAATTTATAGACAAATGATAATAGATAATAGGTTATAAACAGATGATAGATGATGGACAGATGGAAAAAATATAATCTATCTACCATTCATTATACATATGTATGTACATATAGATGTCCATATATATGATAAATGATGATGACTGATAGGTAGGTAGATAGATGACAAACAGATAGATAGATGGATAGATAGATAGATAGATAGATAGATAGATAGATAGATTGATAGATGATTAGCTGTCTTGGAAAATCTCTTTCACAGAAGAGGCTTGATTACAGGGCCTTTACTTAATGATTTTACTAACTTACTCAGGACTAACATGGTGAACAATGACTATGGCTTCTGTGTTTGTTGAGTGTGGTTGCTCAATGAAATTGGTTTTCATAGGCTCATAGAGAGTGGCATTATCGGGAGGTATGGTCTTTTTGGAGCATTTGTGGCCTTCCTTGTTGGAGGACAGTGGGTGTCGGCTTTGAGGTTTTAGAATCTCAGTAGGCCCTGTACTTATTCTCTCTGCCTGCTGCCATAGGCCAGGTTGTAGAATTCTTGGCTCCTTCTCCTGCAGCACTAAGTCTGCCTCTGTGCCACCATGCCTCCTGCTATGATGACAGTGGACTAAACCTTTGAACTGTAAGTCATCAAGTCAGCTCCAGTTAAATGCTAGAGATTCAGTGCAGGGGTGAGTGTATGGGAGGTAGTTTCATCCTTTGGTATAAGATGTTTGCTCTAAGAGTCTCAAGCTTCCAGCACTAACTCTGAGATAGAAATAAGAATGAAAACACAATCTTATTATTAGGCAATATGCATTCCATAGGTGTTAATTAACATTGTACAAAGATAGTTTGTTTAACGACTTTCCCTGGATTAAAAAAAAAAAAAAGTCAGAAAAGAGACTAAGATTTGAGAGGTTAACAAAATGCACACTTAAAATGATCAGACAGTAAACAAATCACAAGTTTCAGGAAATTTCCCAAACTTGAAGGTTTCAAAAAGCCCCATCTTAATGTTATTTAAGCTGTAACAACTATTAGGAGAAGAAATTCTCCAGTTTGATAAGTTACCTATTTATAAGTATTAGTAGAAACCTAGGGATTTAACTTTCATGAGCCATCACCTGTTTTGGGTGAACTTTCTAATGATAAAGCTGTTTTTTGCATATCCTTGCTTCTACAAATAACCTCAAAAACTCTCTAATCCACTAAACTAGACTTGGGTGGAGCTATTTCTTTGATCTGCCTTCAATGCCCTACATTGAGTGAACAGAAATTTGTTCTTATCTCCCCAGGAAATGTAACAAAATGTGGTGACATATAAAAAAAAAACAATGAAAAGAGAGTACAAATGTAGATATACAGAAATTTAATATTCATAAATGGGGCAATGTTGGGGGCTAGGTACAAGCAAAGGACGTTTGTGATCCTGTGAATAGAACAGTAGTACTGAGCTTCTGTTCTCTGGAGAATGTTTGGAAAGGCCAGCAATGGACTGGCACTGTGGTTTGGCTTGGCAGGGGGAGGGGCAAGGAGCTTGGGCCTTGAGAGTTTCCCTGTAAAGCTGAGATATGAAATGATTTGCTTACTGAACCAGCATGTACCTTGCCAAAAAAAAAAAAAAAAAAAAAAAAAAAAAAAAGTAAAAGAAAGAAAAAGAAACTAGAGTTGCTCTGACCCTATGTAATTGTGCTGTTGTATGATGCTCTGTACTGATTTGTTTTCTGCTTCCCCATTTGAGGGGTGCAAAAGTAGCTGTAATAATGGTAAACTTGGGGTGTTGGCTTCTTGGTCGCTGCTGCAGTCCTCCGGACCCCTGGTTTTGCATTTTTTTTCTCATCCATAGTCCTTCTATTCAGAGACCCCGCATGAACCCTGCTGGAAGAACTGCTGGTCCAATTTAAGACAACAACAGACAGTAGTAAAATGAATACATAAAGAAATATTCTATATCCAAAATATGCTCAAGCACACAACAAGGACATTTGCTTGACCATGTTTTTAGCAGCTTTATTTGTAATAGCCAGAACCTGGAAACAACCTAGATGTCCCTCAACAGAGGACTGGATACAAAAATTGTCATACAATGGAACACACTCAGCTATTAAAAACAAGGAAATAATGAAATTTTCAGGCTAATGGTAGGATATAGAAAAGATCATCCTGAGTGAGGTATCCCAGAAGCAGAAAGACACACACAGTATATACTCCCTTATATGTGGATTTTAAACATGTAATATAGGATAAACATAGTTAAATCTGTACAACTAAAGAAGCTAAGCACGAAGGAGGCCCTTGCATAAGATGATCAATCTTCATTCAAGAAGGCAAACAGGATGGGCAACATAAGAGGGATAAAACAAGGAACAGAGGGCTTCTGAAAGACTACCCAACAGTGTATCAAAGCAGATGCTGAGATTCAGCCAAACTGTGGGCAGAGTGCAGGGAATCTTATGAAAGAAGGAGGAGATAGAAAGACCTAGACTGGTCAGAAGCTCCAAAGGGAGAGCAACAGAATAAAAAATCTGGGCCCAGGGGTCTTTTCTGAGACTGATTCATGGATATAACCTAGAACCCCTGCACACATGTAACCCATGGCCACTCAGTGTCCAAGTGGGTTTCCTAGTAAAGGGAACAGGGACTGTCCCTGACTGTGGATAGCTCTTTGATAACCTCCCCTGAGTGGAGAGAAGCCTTACCAGGCCACAGAGGAAGTGCAGCCAGTCCTGATGAGACCTGATAAACCAGAGTCAGATGGAAGGGGAGGAGGACCTCCCATATCAGTGGACTTGGAGAGGGGCATGGGAAGAGATGATGAAGAGAGAGTGGAATTAGGAGGGAATGAGGGAGGGGGCTACAGCTGGGATACAAAGTGAATAACCTGTAATTAATATAAAAAGTAAAATTAAAAAAATAATTAAAAACGAAAAGTTTAGGTGGGTTTATATGTTATATGTTGGTCATTTTGAAGAATCACTATGCCAGGACCTATGAGAGCCTCTATGCTGCAGAAAGAACATTACAAGCTCTCAGTAAAAGTTTGAAATGTATCACATAAAATGAAGTGGGCAATGTTTTTTATCAGTATTTCATGGTAATCATGTGGCTTTTACTGGTTGTTCAGAGATATCAAAAGCATAAAAATTGTCACTATAAAGTTTTCATAGAGGTGGTAACCAAAAGTGCCTATTATATTTTGGTTAGATTAAGTTTAGAGTAATTCTTTTTTGGAGAAGGTTGCACCAAAAATGGTTAGGATTTTTCATAACATTAGAGACTTAAATTTTTATAAGATTTTTTTGAACCAAAAAGGCCTGGAAGATGTTGAGCTTGGTTTCAAGTTGTGTGTTTTTGAGATGGTCAATAAATTTTTTTTAATCTTTTTTTTATTTTTTATTAATTACAGTTTATTCACTTTGTATCCCCCATAAGCTCCTCCCTCCTCCCTTCCCAGCCCCATCCTCTTTCCCCCTTCTCGCTTGCCCCTCCCAAGTCCACTGAAAGGGGAGGTCCTCCACTCCTTCCTTCTAATCTTAGTCTATCAGAACCCATCAGGAATGGCTGCATTGTCATCTTCTGTGGCCTGGTAGGGCTGCTCTCCCCTCAGGGGGAGGTGATCAAAGACCAGGCCTATCAGATTATGTCAGAGGCAGTCCCTCTTCCATGGAACCCACTTGGATACTACGATGTCATGGACTACATCTGTGCAGGGGTTCTAGGTTATCTCCGTGCATGTTCCTTGGTTGGAATATGAGTTCCTGGGGAGACCCCTGTGTTGAACTTTTCTGGTTCTGTTGCTCTCCTTATGGGGTTCCTCTCCAGATCTTACTATTTCCCACTTCGTACTTAAGATTCCACACACTTTGCCCATCAGTTGGCCTTAAGTCTCAGTGTCTGCTCTGATAGTCTGTAGGGCAGAGCCTTTCAGAGGCCCTCTGTGGCAGGTTCCTAGGTTGTTTCCTGTTTTCTTCTTCTTCTGATGTCTATCCTCTTTGCCTTTCGGGATGGGGATTGAGCATTTTAGTCAGGGTCCGCTCTCTTGATTAGTTTCTTTAGATGTTCAGGGTTTTAGTAGGTTTATCCTATGTTATATGTCTATATGAGTAGTATATACTGTGTGTGTCTTTCTGCTTTTGAGACAGCTCACTCAGGATGATACTTTCCAAGACCCACCATTTACCTGCAAATTTCATGATTTCCTTATTTTTCATTGCAGAGTAATACTCCATTGTGTAGATGTACCACAATTTCTGCATCCATTCTTCAGTTGAGGGGCATCTGGGCTGTTTCCAGCTTCTGGCTATTACAAATAAAGCTGCAACAAACATGGTTGAGCAAAAGTTTTTATTGTGTACTTGAGCTTCTTTTGGATATATTACTATTAGTGGTATGGCCGGATCTTGAGGAAGTGGTATTCCTAGTTGTTTGAGAAAGCGCCAGATTGATTTCCAGAGTGGTTGGACGAGTTTACATTCCCACCAGCAGTGGAGGAGGGTTCCCCTTTCTCCACAGCCTCTCCAGCATGTGTTGTCACTTGAGATTTTCATCTTGGCCATTCTGATGGGTATAAGGAGAAATCTCAAGGTTGTTTTGGTTTGCATTTCCCTAATGGCTAATGAGGTTGAGCATTTCTTTAAGTGCTTCTCTGCCATTTGATATTCCTCTACAGAGAATTCTCTCTTTAGCTCTTTAGCTCCCCATTATTTAAGTGGATTACTTGGTTTGCTGTTTTTCAGCTTGTTTAGTTCTTTATATATACTGGATATTAGCCCTCTGTCAGATAAACAGTTGGTGAAGATTCTTTCCCAGTCTGTAGGCAGTCATTTTGTTTTGATGATGGTGTCCTTTGCTTTGCAGAAGCTTTTCAGTTTCATGAGGTCACATTTGATTGTTACTTTTAGAGCCTGTGCTGTTGGTGTTCTGTTCAGGAAGTTGTCTCTTGTGCCAATGAGTTCAAGGCTCTTCCCCACTTTTTCTTCTAACTGATTTAGTGTGTCCGGTTTTATGTTGAGGTCTTTGATCCACTTGGACTTCAGCTTTGTGCATGCTGATAAGTATGGATCTATTTTTATTTTTTTACATGTAGACATCCAGTTGGACCAGCACCATTTGTTGAAGATGCTATCTTTTTCCCATTGTATGGTTTTGGCATCTTTGTCAAAGATCAGGTGTCCATAGATGTGTGGGTTTATTTCTGGGTCCTCTGTTCGGTTCCATTGATCGACCATTCTGTTTCTATGCCAGTACCATGCAGTTTTTATAACTGTTGCTCTATGGTACAGCTTAAGATCAGGGATGGAGATACCTCTAGAAGATCTTTTATTGTAGAGAATTGTTTTAGCAATTCTGGGTTTCTTGTTATTCCATATGAAGGTGAGAATTTTTCTATCCAGGTCGGTAAAGAATTGTGTTGGTAATTTGATGGGAATTGCATTGAATCTGTAGATTGCTTTTGGTAAGATGGCCATTTTTACTATGTTAATCCTGCCCAGCCATGAGCATGGGAGATCTTTCCATCTTCTGATATCTTCTATTTCTTTCTTCAGAGACTTGAAATTTTTTTCATAAAAGTCTTTGACTTCCTTGCTTAGGGTTACTCCAAGGTACTTTATGTCATTTGTGGCTATTGTGAAGGGTGTTGTTTCCCTAACTTCTTTCTCAGCCCTTTTGTCTTTTGTATATAGTAGGGCTACTGATTTTTTTTTTTATTTAATTTTGTATCCGGGCACTTTGCTGAAGGTGTTTATCAGCTGTAGGAGTTTCCTGGTAGAATTTTTGGGGTCACTCATGTATACTATCATATCATCTGCAAATAGTGATAGTTTGACTTTTTCCTTTCCAATTTGTATCCCTTGATCTCCTTCAACTGTCCTATTGCTCTAGCAAGGACTTCAAGTACTATGTTAAAGAGATATGGAGAGAGTGGTCAGCCTTATCTTGTCCCTGATTTCAGTGGGATTGCTTTAAGTTTCTCTCCATTCAGTTTGATGTTGGCTGTAGGTTTGCTGTATATCGCTTTTAGTATGTTTAGATATGTGCCTTGTATCCCTGATCTCTCCAATATGTTAAACATGAATGGATGCTGGATTTCATCAAATGTTTTTTCGTCATCTAGAGAGATTATCATGTCTTTTTTTTTTCTTTCAGTTTGTTAATATGGTGGATCACATTGATGGATTTCCTTATATTGAACCACCCTTGCATGACTGGAATGAAGCCTACTTGGTCATAGTGGATGATATCTTTGATGTGTTCTTGTATTCGGTTTGCAGTTATTTTGTTGAGTATTTTTGCATCAATGTTCATAAGGGAGATTGGCCTAAAATTCTCTTCCTTTGTTAGGTCTTTGTGAGGTTTAGGTACCAAGGTGACTGTGGCTTCATACAATGAGTTTGGTAATGTTCCTTCTGTTTCTATTTTGTGGAATAGTTTGGAGAGAATTGGAGTTAGCTCTTCTTTGATGGTCTGGTAGAATTCTGCACTGAAGCCATCTGGTCCTGGGCTTTTTTTGGATGGGCGACACTCGATGACCGCTTCTATATCCTTGGGGGATATACTGCTATTTAATTGCTTTACCTGGTCTTGATTCAGTTTTGGTAAGTCGAATCGGTCAAGAAAATTGTCCATTTTGTTTAAATTTTCAAATTTTGTGGCATATAGACTTTTAAGTAAGTCCTAATGATTGTTTGGATTTCTTCAGTGTCTGTGGTTATGTCCCCCTTTTCATTTCTGATTTCATTGATTTGGATGGTGTCTCTCTGCCTTTTAGTTAGCTTGGCTAAGGGTTTGTCAATCTTGTTGATTTTCTCAAAGAACCAGCTCTTGGTTTCATTGATTCTTTGAATTGTTTTATTTGTTTCTAATTGATTGATATCAGCCCTGAGTTTGACTATTTCCAGCCATCTACTCCTTTTTGGTGTGTCTGCTTCTTCTTTTTCTAGGGTTTTTAAGTGAGCCATTAAGTTGCTTGAATGTGCTGTCTCGAATTTCTTCTTGAAGGCACTTATTGCTATGATCTTTCCTCTTAGCACTGCCTTCATTGTGTCCCACATGTTTGGGTATGTTGTGTCTTCATTTTCATTGAGTTCTAGGAAGACTTTAATTTCTTTCTTTATTTCCCCAACCCAGCTGTTATTTAGTAGCAAGTTGTTCAGTTTCAGTGTGTGTAGGCTTTTTGCTATTTATGTTGTTATTGAGGTCCAGTTTTATTCCATGGTGATCAGACAGGATACAAGGGATTATTTCAATCTTCTTGCATCTGTTGATGCTTGCTTTGTGACCAACTATATGGTCTATTTTGGAGAAGGTTCTATGAGGTGCTGAGAAGAAGTTAAATTCTTTTGTGTTAAGGGAGGAGCAGTCCTGTTAGGCCACAGAGGAGGGCTTTGCAGCCACGTGAAGACACGTGATAAAACAAGATCAGATGAATGGGGAGGAGGTCCCCCCAATCAGTGGACTTGGAAAGGGGCACGGTGGAGATGAGGGAGGGAGGGTGAGATTGGGAGGGAATGAGGGAGCGGGACACGGCTGGGATACAGAGTTAATAAAATGTAACTGATAAGAAAAAACATAAAATTAAAAAAAATTAAAAAAAATTCTTTTGTGTTTGGGTGCAAGGTTCTGTAAATGTCTGTTAGGTCCATTTGATTCATGACCTCTGTCAGAGACATTGTTTCTTTGTTTAATTTCTGTTTTGTTGACCTGTCCTTTGTTGAGAGTGGGGTGTTGAAGTCTCCCACTATTAATGTTTGGGAATGTATATGTGGTTTAAATTTTATCAATGTTTCTTTAACAAATGTGGGTGCTCTTGTATTTGGGGCATAGATGTTCAGGATTGTGATGTCTTCCTGGTGGAATTTTCCCTTGATGAGTATGAAGTGTCCTTCCCCATCTCTTTTTATTAATTTTGGTTGAAAGTCTATTTTATCAGATATTAGAATGGCTACTCCTGCTTGTTTCTTGGGTCCATTTGCTTGGAAAGTCATTTTTCAACCCTTTATCCTCAGGTAATGTCTGTCTTTGTGCCTTAGGTGTGTTTCTTGTATGCAACAGATTGCTGGGTTTTGTTTACGTATCCATTCTGTTAATCTGTGTCTTTTTATTGGAAAGTTGAGTCCATTGATGTTGAGAGAGATTAATGACCAGTGGCTGTTAGATCCTTTGGTTTTGATGTTGGGTGTGGTCATAAGGTTGTGTGCTTGGTTGCTTTTTGTTTTACTGTAGTGAGGTTAATTATTTCCTGTGTTTTCTTGAAAATAGCTATTTTTCTTGGGTTGTATTTTCCCTTCTAGTATCTTCTGTAACACTAGATTTGTGTGTAGGTATTGTTGAAATTTGTTTTTGGCATTGAATATCTTGTTTTCTCCATCTATGAGGACTGAGAGTTTTGCTGGGTATAGTAGCCTGGGCTGACATCTGTGTTCTCTTAGGGTCTGCATGATATCTGTCCTGGTCCTTCTGGCTTTCATAGTCTCTGTTGAAAAGTCAGGTGTGATTCTAATGGGTTTGCCATTATATGTTACTTGGCATTTTCCCTTGCAGCTCTTAGTATTTTTTCTTGTTCTGTATATTTTTATTTGTTCTGTATTCTCACTGTTTTGATTATTATGTGGCGGGAGGATTTTCTTTTCTGGTCTAATTTATTGGGTGTTCTGTATGCCTCATCTATTCTTATTGGCCTCTCCTTTAACTTGGGGAAATTTTCTTCAATGATTTTATTTAAAATATTTTCTGGGCCTTGGAGCAGGGAATCTTCATTTTCCCCTATTCCTATTATTCTTAGATTTTGTCTTTTTATGTTGTCTTGAATTTCTTGGATGGTCTGTGTCAGGAATTTTTTAGATTTAACATTTTCTTTGACAGATACATCCATTTCTTCTATTTTATCTTCCACACCTGAGATTCTTCTTCCATCTCTTGTAGTCTATTGGTTATGCTAACCTCTGTAGTTCCTGTTTTCTTCCCTAAGTTCTTTTTCTCTGCAATTTCCTCCATTTGTGTTTTCTTTAATTTTTCCAATTCTATCTTCAGATCTTGAGCCATTTTGTTGATTGCCTTCACTTGTCTGACTGTATTTTCCTGTTTTTCCATCACTTCTTTCAGCTGTTTGTTTGAACCAACCTCTGTTTCTTTTATTTCATTCAGTGCTTTAAGCATTTCCTTTCTAAAGGCCACATACTGTTTGGCTGCAACTTCATCTATTTCTTTACGGATGGCAATATTCTGTTTGAGTTTATCTTCCTCTATATCTTTATGTATCTTATTTGTTTCCTCTGTTATCATCTTCATGAGCACAGTTGTTAGGTCATCTTTTTTAATTTCAGTTATGCCGAGGTGTCCAGGGCTACTTGCCCCTGGGTAACTGGATTCTGGAGATGCCATATTGCTCTGTCTTTTGTTTCTTGAGCTTTTACACTGGCCTCTACCCATTGGGCTATCTTAGGTGTTTGGGGTTAGTTTCTGGTGGTTCCTGGGGATCCTGTGATGGAGAGAATCCCCTTGGCAGAAAGCTAGTTTTTCCTGAAGGATGTCTTCTCAGCTTTTTGGGTATAATCCCTGGATGGCTGGCGTTTTTTTTAGGAGTTGCTGCTGCTCACCTCAGGGATAGAGACCTGAATGGTAACTGTGGTCTTTGTTAGTCGAGATGGTTTTCCTCTCACCCAGGGAAGTCCTGAAGAGAGCTGTCCTGTTTTTGGGTTTCTTGCTGTAAATTTAATGATCAGCTGCTGTGACACAGTTGCATAGTTGGCACGCAACAAGTGTTTGTGCCTGTGTCTGGAGCACAGCTCAGTGATGGCGGCTTGGCCCCGCCAGTCTGCGAGACTTTTTTCAGGGAAGGACTGGGTGAGTTAAGTCAGTACAGTTTCCTCCTTCCCTGTGGATTCTCTCATGACAGGGACTCCCAGTCTCTGGTGTTTTTGTGCCCACCGATCAGCCTGGGAAGGTGATCAGGACATGCAGGCGTGTGGCTCTGGTCTGGGGACCTAGTGCCTGCACGACCTGGGATCTCTTCTGGGTTCTGGCTGGGAGACCTGAGAGTGGTCAAAACCGATTTCCATGCTGTGGGGGTTTCATCTCTCCTGAAAAACATGATCGCTGTTGTTTTAGGGCCCAGGGTTCAGTCTCTTGGTCGCTGGACAGGAAATGTTGTCCGGCTCCTCAGATGCCATGTTCTCCTGGCACAGCCATCTTGTCCCGCTGGTCAATAGATTTTAAAAAATTGTAGCAAGGCCCCTTTATTTTATCAAATAATTTTCCAGAATTTAAGTTTAGTAACCATAGAGTAATGGTTTGTCAATCCCCATATTGTGGCGAGCTCCTTTATATTCATATTAGAGCAATACAACTGTTGGATGGTAAATTAATCTTCTCAAAGGAACATATCAGTGTGACAATGCCTTATTTATGCACCTGGAGAATGTTGGACACAGTAAAAATTGTGCCTACAAGCTGAGTGTGATAGGCTGTTGAGGTGGCTTACAGATAATGATTGTTGGGTCACTTTGAAGCTGAAACTAACTGTGGCCAAAGGTTGACTGTATTGAGCATAGAATAGAACCTTGTAGTCAAATCTATGATTGCAGAATGTTTGAAAACCTATTGCTGTTCAAATGGAGTCAGTGTTTTCAATGTGTTGGGTGGGATCAACTCACTGATGTTGAAGTAATCTAAAAGACAGGGTCATTCCTTTCTTATGGCTTAAGAGCAGGCTAGAGGAAGCTGTGAGGTTAAAAAAAAAAGCATTATGTCTTACCACCCCATCATTAAATATAGTATGAAATCTCCACCTTTGCCTTCTCATTTTAATTTGCATTGGGACATTTTAATGACTTTACAAGATCCCATTTTATTAAGTCAATTTGTAAGTGCCAAAGGCTTACTTTACTTGTAATTTATGACTAATTGTGTTAAAACTTCTTGCCTTCTTTGCAATATTTTAGGACAATGCATTTTATGATTGGAGGCAATTTAGATAAAGTAATACTTCTGATAGTTAAATAGATTGTATGTGTGTTGCCTGTTCTATATTCTAGAATATAACCTAGTGAATGCACTTTTGTAAGAGTATAAGGTGTATCCTCTTTGAATTTACTGTAATGCACAGGTATAATGGTCACTGGTTCCCACTGTTAAAGGTTTGCTAACTGATGCATTTAAGCGGATCATTGTCAGTGCCAGGTCTTAGGGCATGCTCTTTAACTGCTCAATTACCAGGCCACTTTCTCCTATTTTAACAACATTAAAGTGAACCAAGAATTGTTACTACAGTGTAAGCCATACCCCTCTCAAAGAAGTTGTATTTGCAGTAGAAAGCAATTATCAAAGAGACCCACAAGTGGTTCATGTGCAGATATTACAAGTCTGTGGGGTGCTTAGGTGCCTCTTTACAATAGCCTCTTCAATGAAGTTTCAGAGATAATCATGGAAGACAAGCATAAAAAGTATAAGAACTAGAGACAGTGGATCACTATAAGAAAACAGTTTTCTGTACACAACAGAGTAGTTTCATATATGAACTCAAAGAGATTGTGACAGCATCCAAACAACCTGTGAGCTAGATTAAATTCCAGCATAGATGGGACATATGAGGTGGGCCTGAAATTCTGCCCCTCACTGGAAAGCCATTGACATTTCCTTGTTGCTGGGAGAGGGAAAGCTAATGTTTTTTAGTGATGTGCTCTCTGGTAGGTATGCTACAGTCAGGAGTTTGGGCAACAGAATTTAGATGTTATTTATATGTTTCCTTTCTTTCTTTTTCCTCCTTCCTTCCTTCCTTCCTTCCTTCCTTCCTTCCTTCCTTCCTTCCTTCCTTCCTTCCTTC
>NW_026596240.1:5912338-5957042 GCF_907164565.1 Psammomys obesus | reverse complement strand
TTCCTTCCTTCCTTCCTTCCTTCCTTCCTTCCTTCCTTCCTTCCTTCTTTCTTTCCTTCTTTCTTTCTTTTCTTTCTTAATAAGAACATTACGTTGGGAGAGTAGCAAGGTGAGGAGTAGCTCTGGAAAGTGTTTGGCAGAAGGATGACGATGATAAAAATTCATGTATAAAATTCTCAGAAAACTAAAAAAAAAATGAAAGACATCTCTATTTTATAAAATAATTTTTGTTTACACATATTCTTGTAGCTAAAATTGGGTCACTCTCTTGACATTTATTTCAGCATTGATTCCTCTCCATGAATTGTATTTACTCTTTTGTCCCTCTCTCAAATACAACTGGGAGCAAGGGGGTGGTTCTTCTCTGTCTAGCTCACATTTCTTTGGATATTTTTCCCCAAGAATCTTTAATAAGCATCTTTCAGTGTTAAGAGATTCTTTTATCTCAGCAGTTGAATTATTCTCTTGCATATGCCATCCTCTGAACCTTGAGGTATGTCTTAATTTTGGTGATGGTATAGACATCTATGTGTGTGTGTGTGTGTGTGTGTGTGTGTGTGTGTGTGTGTGTAGGCTAGGGGACAGCTTCTGGCATTAGTCCCAGTTTTGTTTGAGACATGGTCTCAAGCTATTCACTGCCATGTGTTCGAGACCAGTTACCTCAAAAACTACAGAGGATTCGCCTCACTCCACTGTCCATTTTTCCAGAGGTGAGGGGTCATTGGTTTGCAGATGTGAGGAGCAATGTCTAGATCTATGTTTGGGTTCTCAGTATCAAAAGTTCGTGTCTCATGTTTGAGTAGCAAGCATTTTACCCACTGATTCATCCCTCTAATCCAGCGGTGCTCAACCCGTGGGCCACAACCCATTTCAGGGTTAAATGACCCTTTCACAAGGGTTACATATAAGATATCCTGCATATCAGATATTTTCATTATCATTCATAACACCAGCAAAATTACAGTTGTGGAGTAACAAGAAGAAGAGCTCTGTGGCTGAGGGTTACCACACCACAAGGAACTATATTAAAGGGCGGAGGCATTAAGAAGGTTGAGAAGCACTGCTCTATACCTACATGTTTCTTTACATGTTGTATTGGCCTGGGTTGCACTGGGAAGGATAAAGGAAGATTTTTGCCCTTTAGCTCAGTTAGCAATATCCTGATGCTATAAAACAATTTATTAAACATATAAAGGAAAACTAGGAGGTAGAGTGAGCTCTGTAATTTTGTAAAAGCCAGGAATTTTGATGGGCTGGTATGTGTGGTCTGAATTTCCAGCAGGCATCAAAAGCAACACAGATTTTCTTTCTTTACTTTTAAAGATTTATTTTTATTTTGGATGAATAAGTATTTGCTTGCATGTGAGTACCTTGTGCATGCATTGCCCATGGAGGCAAAAAGAAAGTATAAGATCCTCTGGAAGTGGAGCTACTGACATTACAGATGATGTGGGGCTGGCAACCAAACCAAGATCCTCAGCATGATCAGCAAATGCTCTTAAATACTGAGACATTTCTCCTGCCACAGAAAGCACAGATTTTCTTATGAAGCCAAACATAAAATTATGGAATCAAGGCCATTGTATTGCCCTTAAATTTTAACCCTGTGAAAATACTGCATATTTGAAAACAAAGCCAATTCTCTGCCAGGATGAAAAAAAAAAAAAGATTAAAGAATTGCTGGAGTCCTGAAGTTTCAATTCATAATTTTTAAATCTACACTATTTCTCACTAATCTTTTTTCATGTTACAAACAAGATTAGGGGAAATAAATTTATGCAAGTAAGAAAATCTTAGCAATTTCCATTTTTTGAAAGAAGTGTTGAAGTTAAATACAGATTAATTTATGTTCTCAATGTGAGGTTGAGAATCAATCTATGCATAAACAATGTGTTTTGTTAATTTGTTCGAGAATACCTGGTTTTAACCTTGCTTTGTTACCATCATCTGAATATAGGAATGAACTTCCTCGTATGAATGGGTCCAACTTTCTTCATGTAATCTATCATTTTAAGATCCCTTTCTTTGCTTACAATATTTATTATTTTAGTTTTAATTATGTGTGTTTGTACAAATGTATGCTGATATGTGTGTGCATGTGTTTGACCTCAGAAGCCAGAAGTGTCAGATCTCCTGGAGCTGTAGTTATAGTAGTTGGGAGGCATCTAATGCGGGTGTTGGGCACCAAACCTGGGTCACAGACAAGAGAAGTCACGGATCCTTACTTGATTCCATAAGAAGCTCACAATAATTGGGACAGAGCGTGGATTTCTCACCTAAGACTTGATTAATCACAAATATAGGTTTTTGGTCTCTGATGTTCCTTAAGGTACCATGACTTGTTTCATGCCCCAGCTCCATCATCATATTGATTGTTACCTTTGCTTCTAACCTGTATTGATTTCTCCAAGTTTACTTCTGTACCACCATTTTCAGGCCAGTTTTCTCCTCCAAATGAAGTTTTATTTTTATCATTGGCTTTATTTGTATTTTACAGGTTTGCATAAAGGCAGTTTTAATCTTCTTATTACTTACTCCAGTGGTAACACAGCAGCCAATGACGTTGGATTAGGCAGGTCACTTGGTACAATATTTTAGACCATATGCTCAGAATGTGGGGGACATTTACATTCATGCTGCTCTTAAATTTTCTATTAAAGCCAACAAACTGACATGAATGAACTCTCCATTTCTTTCCCCATTGGATCCAGAACACATAAATATGAAAAATATGTTTCATATTTTTTAATTTAATTTTTATTTTTATATTAATTGTAGTTTACTCACTTTGTACCCTAACTGTAGCTCCTCCCTCATTTCCACCCAATCCCACCCTCCCTCATCTCCTCCCATGCCCCTCTCCAAGTATATTTCATATTTTAAATGTGAAATCTAGATTACTAGAAAAGGGACACATTTTTTTACAAGTTAATTGGATCATAATTCATCAGACATTTTTTAATGGAATTGTTTATATTTTCAGTGATTTACCGATCTCTGTTATTGATATGAATTTTAATATTTTCCTCATTGTTGAGATGTACAAAGTCCAATGAGTCAGTTCTTCATTTTTAAAATGACTTTAATAATATCTTGATGAAATTGGCATTTCACATACCTCTAAAATTTTTATTTCATATATACATATATATGCATGTTTGTGTATGTGTGGGTGTGTGAAGGCTACAGTATTCATATGTGACAGGCAAAGACTGTCAAGACTCTTCAAAGACTCCTTCACAACGTGAAGGAGTGAGTCATCTCCTTCCATCATGTGCATGTGAGGACTCAAACTCGGTTCATGAGGTTTGGCAGCATACACCTTAACTACTGAGCCATCACACCAGCCTGTTGTATGCAGTATCGAGAAATAGCAAACGTGATCGTGAAAACTCATTTCCCAGCTTTTCTCAATAAAATGGTTTTGAAAACACTGTAGTATGATATGGTGATATTGACTCAGAATATTCCCATCCCCATGAAGTTCTTTTGTGTTTCCCTTTGACAGGCAAAATAATTTCATTCACTTCCTTATTTTCTTTGTAGCCCATGGCAATAACTGAACTGTTCTTCATTTTTATCATTTTGTAATTTCAAGAATCTTAGGCAAGTAAAATCACTAAATTTGTGACTTTAGGAGACTGGTTGTTTGTCCCTCTCTCCCCCCTTTTTCTTATTTGAAATGCTTTCAAAGTTAAACAGTTTTTTTTTTAATTTAAAAATACATTTTGCTTGTGTGTGCGTGTGTGTGTGTGTGTGTGTGTGTGTGTGTGTGTGTTTAGATGGAGGCACCAGGGCATGCATGTGAAGATAAGAAAACAGTCTTTAGAGGTCATGAGTATTACAGAGATGAAACTCAGGTCATCCAGTTTTGTGGTCTTTATTTTTGTCTTATCACCTTTATCTTCTGAGCCATCTCATTGACCTGAGACTAGTATCTTACCTATTTGTGTAATTACTCTCACACTTGTTCAAGCTGTCTGCATCAATAGATTATATTTTTTTCTTTTCTACATTGTTTTCCACAGTGTGGATGTCACATAGTTTTTCAATTTATACCTCTAAAAACCAGCTGAGCTGTGCATGGTTTTTAATTTCTATATACAAATCTAGTTTAAAATTTATATTCAGATTACTAATATAAAGTTACATTTCCATTTGTGCTGATATTTTCTGGAAAATATCTTGGAGTTGGTTGTAATTCTTAACTTACGTAGTATAAGTTTCACAGTGAAGTTTTCTGAGTGCTAATTTCATTTTTGGGATAATACTTAAATTACAAGCTCAATTCCTTAGACAGGTTTGATTAGACAGGTTAGAGAACCTATTTCAAGTTGACTTACATTCTCAGTATAACTCACATTTGGCATTTGGTGAGTCATAAGATTTTTACTTTTTAATTTTTTTCCAACCTAAATACGTCATCTATCCATAAGACAATTCTCCAGTCTTTTCTTTCCTGGAAAGTGTTGGTCTTCCTCCCACATTTAAGATTCATTGATTTTCTTATGAGTGCAGTTCCGTAATGGCTTTAAGAAAAGTTAATGATATCCAGCTTATCTATTCTCATTGTGATTAAGAAATTAGAAATGTGTAGCTCAGCCACTGAATTGAGGTCTTGAGGCACACATAGTGATATTTTCTTTCTGGAGTATGAACTGTAAATAGGATACAATGATAGCCAAATAATGATAAAAATGTTCCCATAGAATGTAAAAGTCCTTCCATCTGCAGCAGCATCATTACTCTTGCATGTGAATCCAGGCATGTTACTGTTCTGATAAACATGCTGCCTTTTGTCTGCTGGCTCCTCACTTCCCAGCTCCCTCCTAACAGCATTACCCTCCCTAATCTCACCATCATGACAAATGAATTTATGTAGCTGATGGAAACTACAAGAGTGAGTATAATCCTGGGTCAGGCGGGGCCCACCTATCTCTCTTCTCTCTATCATCTCTCTCTCTCTCTCTCTCTCTCTCTCTCTCTCTCTCTCTCTCTCTAGCTTACTTTAGGATAATGGTAATCAAGCTCCAGAAGCAGAAGCATAACTACTAACACCTGAAAGAACATGGGCCAGTTTCCCTGGAGTAGGCTGTGAAGAGAAGATTACAATGAGACTTTTCACAAGCTCACCATTGATCACTCAGACTCTGACTGCTCTACGTGCTAGAGTATGAGAATGCTGCATCGAAATGAGAAGCTTCCCCACCATGTGTGTGCCTGTGTGCATGTGTTTGTGTGTGTGTATTCCAGTGTATCCCACCAGGGATGATTAAATTTTTCATCTTCCTATTTCCATGTGTAGACATCATGACTTAATTGGTATGGGGTTCCAAGTGGGCACTGAGGATTATAAAGTTCTCAAATGATATTAATAGGTAGTAATGTTTGGAATTCACTGTTGTAAACCCTCTTTAAGCCAGTTGTGTGAGGAATGCAATTGTAATCTTGATGAAAGGGTTCCTAAAGTAACTGATGATCAGGTTAAGAAATTGGTCATCCTTCCTGGAGTTCAGGTTTGGAATGAGTTAACTCTGTTCCATGCCTAAAATTGCCCATGTTTATTCAGTAATAAAAAGAGTTCTTTTCATAAAGTCAAAAGGCCTCGTTCTTAAAAGAAATACATATTTAATGCCAGTATTTAATGAAGTCAGCCTTTTGTACAGAACTTTTTTGCACTGTGTTTTAATTGGAATTTTAGTTGATCTTTTTGCCTTTTGACACAACTCTGAAAGTCACCGAGACGATTACAACATTGTCATCATAGACCTAGGATTTCACATAATTCCTTTAACTTACAACTGATGGGGACACTGAAATGTTCCAGTAATTCAGAACATGCAGAAAGGGTCAAATGCTTCAATAAATTGTGTGTGTTTGTACAGATTGAGAATTATTTAATAGACTTTATATGGAATATATTTTATGTGGAATTTCCTGCCTCTAGGTTTTTTTTTTGTAATTTTTAGAATTTCATACATGATTGCTCTATTTACACCATTTTTACCCACCCTCTCCAAGGCCTCCTGCTCTCTCCCAAATTTGTAACAGCTTCTTTTTAAATTACTTTTGTTATACACACACAGACACCCCCCCCACACACACACACTTCTGAGTCCATTTGTTGTTCATATGTATATGTGTTTATTGTTTATCAATAAGGATTAGATATCCTATCAGGAGCCTTGTCCCAGGAAAAGACTGATCAATTCTATCTATTTGTCTTCTTATCTATCTGTCTGTCTGTCTGTCTACTATCCATTTATCTATCTTCTTACTCAAAGGATATAAATTATACATCAGAAGTTTCAGGCAACACACATAAGAAAAATAAAAGAATTTTTAAAAACTTCCATAAGTTCTCCTGTCAGGTTAATAAGGATTTCAGAGTAGTAACTTAAAAAAATAAACAAAAACTTCAAAAAGATACCTTATATTCCTGGTAGTGATAGGGAAGAAGGAATCTTTCTGTTATTTTGCTCAGAATTATATCTGGCTATCCAGAAAAATGATTGTAAGTTATAACAAAAGATAGAGCAAATGAAGAAGTCATCTGATAGGGAAACACACACATGCACACATACACACAGACACAAATATCAATTTGAAACATTATAGGCACCATTAATTAGTATACTAAGGACTCAGTTGCATAAGAAAGATAAAGGAGAGCATTAAATTATAGACAATGAAAATTATGAGTCTTAAGGAAATATAGATGTTACACATGAAACTATTAAAAAGCAGGGACTACATACTTACCTACAAGTCAAGAATTGACAACATTGGAGTGATTACTAAAAATTATTAAATAAGATTTAAGACTTAGTTCAGTTTTGATGATGAAACAAAACCACACAGTGCTTTCATAGGAAAATAAGACTTGAAGAGCACAGAAATCAATCAATACAAGAGATACAGTGAACACTCTACCTGAGGAAAGTGGATACATATTATTTGCAGGTACACATGGGATTTTCTTCTAGATGGATCTAGGTCGCAAGCACGGCTTCCTGTCTGAATTCCTAGACAGCTTCTTGGACAATTTTGTACTTTATGTTTCTGTTATTTATGCCAAACTTTGTCCTTTTCTTTTTCCACTTGAGATCAGGTCAATTAAAAATGACCAAAGGAGGCAGACAAAGAGAACAGTCTTCTGTTCTATACACACTCTTTATCTGTCTGTATCTGTGTGGAAATACTTTAGATTTAAGGACTTCACAATATACTAAGCACATAATATATATTTTAAGATAAAAAGTAAAGACTTTAGTCCAGATGAAGTACAGTTTTTCTATAGCCCTTAGCAATCTCAGATAAATCACTGTAGTGTCAAGTAAGTATTTGATTGCAAGGGGCTATATTTTGAAAAACTGGGGAAAGAATGCACAGGTGAATGTCAATGGTTAGGAATACTCTACTTATTGATTTCCATGAAACTTTTGGTGTTTTGTCTTATTTTATTTATTGTTTTAAATACAATTTTTTAAAGTCATATGTATGTGTGTGGTATGTGTATGCACAAGAACTTAAGAGGAAGAGACTATTCAATGTCCTGAAACTGAAGTAAATGGCAATAGTGAAACATTAGGTATGGAACCTGAGAACTTAAGTGGATCCTCTGGGAAAGCAGGAGGAGCTCTGATGCATGGAAACATCTCTCCAGCCTCAGCACCTCTTGTCATACCAGCTCCATGGATCTGGTGACTTCTGGCCTCCATGGTCACCTACTTGCCAAACATAAGGTTCCATGAGCCCTTCCCGATCCATGATTGATAGGTTTGATTTCTAAAGACTTTTTATATTTATTAGCTGTTTTGAGGGTGGGATTTTTTGAGTTAGTTGAGGTAAAAGTCTATGTAATATATTGTGAAGAATGAGGCCGAATGTTTGCATGTTCCAGAATGCCAGGAAACGTGGTGAAACAATTGCTGCTAAAAATGCCTGCATAGACAAAACTGGGACAACGGCGGTATGAATGGACATGGAAGGCAGACATTTTTGAGACGTCCTGTACTCACACTATGAACCGCAGGAAAGTAAAAGTAAAGATTGCTGGGAGAATTAAGTTTTCCAAGGCATGAGCCTCTCATTAATTGCCCAATGAAGAGTTATCAGCCTTGAAACCATATACACTTATATATTTAAGCATACACACATTTAAGTAACATAAATAACCAAAAATAAGAGGGTATTATCTTCAGGTAGGGCATGGGAGTTCAAGGAATCTGAGAGGGGCTAGAAGAAGAAAGAACAGGGGCAAAGCGATATAACTCTACTTAAAACAGTTTTTACTAATAATAAATAAGGAGGAGTTCAACAAGATGGTGGTGCCGGGAGGACACTGTGTCTGAGTAGCAGGACAGCAGTGTCAGCACATCAACCAGGAGACTGGACTCTGGGACCTAAAACACCAGCGTTTGTGATTGCCAGGTGAGAGGAAATCCTATAGTGTGGAAATCAATTGGGACTGACCTCAGGTCACCCAGTCAATCCCTGGAAAAGGTCCTGTGGACTGGCAGGCACACCCCCTTCTCAGATCGGAGCCAGCCTGGGATACACAGCCTCCAGCCCAGAGTGAGGCGCCCAGCCTCCGGACCAGAGAGGAGACCTCAGTTGCCTGCTCAGAAAGGAGTGCACAGCCTCTGGCCTAAAGCTTGGTGCACAGGTGCCAGCCCAGATCGGAGGGTGCACAGCCTTAGGCCCAGAGTGAGGTGCCAACCCTCTGACCCTGAGCTGAGCCCTTAGCTGGCTGACACAGAGAGGCATGCACAGCCTCTGGCCCAGAAGGGGACACATAGTTGCCAGCCCAGATAGGAGCACAGAGCCTCCAGACCAGAGCGGAGCCCTCAGTTGCCAGCCTAGAGGAGTGCACAGCCTTGGGCCCAGAGTGGGACCCCCAGCCGCCATCTCAACCTGGGCACAGAGTCTCTAGCCCAGAACGGAGCACTCAGCCTCTGGCCCAGGTCTTGCTGGGCGCTCCTCTCACTTTCCCAGACAGAACTGTGTGCCCCAGGGTACCAGACTGAGTTTCCCTGTTGGGAGAAAACCCCCCAGCTAGGGAATCAGCAGGTTCTTTAAGAGGACTGTACCTGGAAAACAGTGTAACAACAGCAGCAGCTCACTAAATTCAGACGGAGAAATCCAGCAGCAGGGCAGCTGTCTCCTGGACTTCTACAGGTTAGAGGAGAAGGCCCCTGACTAACAAAGACCACAGCTACTACTCAGGTCTATACACCTGAAGTGAGCAGTGGCAATTCCTGAGAAACACTGGCCATTCAGTGACCATACACAAAAAGCAGAGAAGACTTCCTTCAAGAAAAACCAGCTTTCTGCCAAGGGAATTCTTCCTACCCCAGGATTCCAGGAAGCACCAGAAACTAACAGCCAACAACTAAAACAGCCCAGTGGGTAGAAGTCACTACCCACTACCCAGTGGGTAGAACCAACAAAAGGCAGAGCAATATGGCATCTCCTGAAACCAGCCATCCAGGGGCGAGAAGCCGTGGACACCGCAACATAATTAAAATTCAAGAAGATGAACTTACATCTATGCTGATGAAGAGGATAATAGAGGAAAATATATAAATATAAATAAATATATATATATATATACATATATATATATATATAAAGAATTAGAAGAAGATAAAATCAAACAAATCATAGCCATCCATGAAGAAATACAGGAAGATACAGCCAAACAGTCTGTGGACTTCAGAGAAGAAATAATTAAATCACTGAAAGAAATAAAAGAAACACAGGAATGTTCAAACAAAGAGTTGAAGGAACAAAAAGAAAAACAGAAAAATACAATCAGGTGAAGTAAATAAACAAAACAACTCAAGATCTGAAGATAAAATTGAAAAAATTAAAGAAGACATAAATGGAGGAAATCATGGAGAGGGAGAACCTAGGAAAGAAAACAGAAATTACAGAGGTAAGCATATCCAACAGACTACAAGAGATGGAAGAAAGAATCTCAGGTGTAGAAGATACAATGGAAGAAATCAATGTATCTATCAAAGAAAATGTTAAAAAAATACAAAAAAAATTCCTGACACAGACCATCCAAGAAATCGAATACAATATGAAAAGACAAAACCTAAGAATAATAGGAATAGAGGAAAAAGAAGATTCCCTCCTCCAAGGCCCAGAAAATATCTTCAACAAAATCATAGAAGAAAATTTCCCCAACTTAAAGGAGAGGTGTATAAGAATACAAGAGGCCTACAGAACACCTAATAAATTAGACCAGAAAAGAAAGTCCTCCTGTCACATAATAATCAAAACTAAATATACAGAACAAAGAACATATACTAAAAGCTGCAAGAGAAAAAGGCCAAGTAACATATAATGGCAAACCGATCAGAATCACACCTGACTTCTCAACAGAGACTACGAAAGCAAGAAGGGCCTGGACAGATATAATGCAGACCCTAAGAAAACACAGATGTCAGCCCAGGCTAATATATCCAGCAACTCTCAGTCATCATAGATGGAGAAAACAAGATATTCAACGACAAAAACAAATTCAAATACTACCTACCCATAAATCCAGCATTACAGAAGATACTAGAAAGAAAAATAGAATGCAGAAAAACTAACTACATTCAGGAAAACACAGGAAACAAATAACCTCACTACAGCAAAACCAAAATTAGCCAAGCACCCAAACACACTTCCATAGCCAACAGCAAAATCACATCATCTAACGGCCACTGGTCATTAATCTCCCTTAACATCAATGGACTCAACTCTCCAATAAAAAGACACAGACTATCAGAATGGATATGTAAACAAGACCCAGCAATCTGTTGCATACAAGAAATACACCTAAGTCACAAAGAGTGACATTTCCTGAGAGTAAAGGGATGGAAGACAGTTTTCCAAGCAAATGCACCCAAGAAGCAAGCAGGAGTAGCCATTCTAATATCTAATAAAATAGACTTTCAACCAAAAATAATCAAAAGAAATGAGGAAGGTCATTTCATACTCATCAAAGGAAAACTCCACCAAAAAGACACCACAATTCTGAACATCTATGCCCCAAATACAAGAGCACCCGCATTTGTAAAAGAAACATTGATAAAACTGAAATCACACATAGATCCTCACACATTAATAGTGGGAGACTTCAACACCCCACTCTGAACAAATGACAGTTCCACAAACCAGAAATTAAACAAAGAAACAATGACTCTAACAGAGGTCATGAATGAAATGGACCTAACAGACCTCCACAGAACCTTTTACCCAAACACAGAAAAATTTACTTTCTTCTCAGCACCTCATGGAACCTTCTCCAAAATAGACCATATAGTTGGTCACAAAACAAGTCTCAAGAGATACAAAAAGATTGAAAAAAATCCCATGTATCCTATCTGACCACCATGGCCTAAAGCTGGATCTATGACAACAGAAATAGCAAAAAGCGTGAAATTGAACAACTTGCTACTCAATGACAAATGGGTCAGGGAAGAAATAAAGAAAGAAATTAAAGTCTTCCTAGAATTCAATGAAAATTAAGGCACAACATACCCAAATTTATGGGACACAATGAAAGCAGTGCTAAGAGGAAAGTTCATAGCACTAAGTGCCTTCAAGAAAAAATTCAAAACATCTCATGCAAGCAACTTAATGGCTCACTTAAAAGAAGCAGACACACTAAAGAGGAGTAGATGGCTGGAAATAATCAAACTCAGAGCTGAAATTAAGAAATTAGAAACAAATAAAATAATTCAAGAACTGGTTCTGTGAAAAAATCAACAAGATAGACAAACCCTTAGCCAAACTAACTAAAAGGCAGAGAGAAACTATCCAAATCAACAAAATAAAAAATGAAAAGGGGGACATGACTACAGACACTGAGGAAATCCAAATAATCATTAGGATTTGCTTCAAAAGTCTATATGCCACAAAATTTGAAAATCTAAATGAACTGGACAATTTTCTGGATTGATTCCACTTACTAAAGGTGAATCAAGACCAGGTAAATCAATTAAATAGTCCTATATCCCCTAAGGAAATAGAATAGAAGTGGTCATCAAAATTCTCCTATCCAAAAGAAAAAAAAAAAAAAAAAAAAAAAAACCAGGACCAGATGGTTTCAGGGCAGAATTATACCAGACCTTCAAAGAAGAGCTAATGCCAATTCTCTTCAAATTATTACACAAAATAGAAACAGAAGGAACACTTCCAAACTCATTCTATGAAGCCACAGTCACCTTTGTACCTAAACCTTACAAAGACCCAACAAAGAAAGAGAATTTCTGCCAATATCCCTTATGAACATTGACACAAAAATACTCAACAAAATACTTGCCAACCAAATTCAACACATCAAAGATATCATCCACTATGACCAAGTAAGATTCATCCCAGGTATGTAGGAGTGGTTCAATATCTGGATATTCATCAATGTGATCCACCATATTAACAAACTGAAAGAAAAATAAACACATGATAATCTCCTTAGATGCTGAAAAAGCATTTGAAAAAATCACATATCCATTCATATTTAAAGTATTGGAGAGATCAGGGATACAAGGCACATACCTGAACATAATAAAGGCAATATACAGCAAGCCTATAGCCGACATCAAACTAAATGGAGAGAAACTTAAATCAATCCCACTGAAAATAGGGACAAGGAAAGGATGCCCACTCTTTCCATATCTCTTCAACATATTTCTTGAAGTCCTTCCTAGAGCAATAAGACAATTGAAGGAGATTAAGGGGATACAAATTGGAAAGTAAGAAGTCAAAGTATCACTATTTGCAGATGATATGATAGTATACCTGAGTGACTCCAAAAATTCTACCAGGAAATTAGTACAGTTGATAAACACCTTCAGCAAAGTGGCCGGATACAAAGTTAACTCAAAAAATTCAGTAGCACTCCTGTATACAAAAGACAAAAGTCCGAGAAAGAAATTAGGGAAACAACACCCTTCACAATAGCCACAAAAGACATAAAGTATCTTGGTGTGACCCTAACCAAGCAAGTAAAAGACTTGTATGAAAAATAATTTCAAGTCTCTGAAGAAAGAATTAGAAGAAGATATGAGAAGATGGAAAGATCTCCCATGCTCATGGCTTGGCAGGATTAACAGTAAATATGGCCATCTTATCAAAAGCAATCTACAGATTCAATGCAATTCCCATCAAATTACCAACACAATTCTTTACCGACCTTGAAAGAAAAATTCTCATCTTCATATGGAATAACAAGAAACCCAGAATTGCTAAAACAATCCTCTACAATAAAAGATTTTCTGGAGGTATCTCTATCCTTGATCTCAAGCTGTACTATAGGGAAACAGTAATAAAAACTGCATGGTACTGGCATAGAAACCAGCTGGTGAATCAATGGAATCGAATAGAAGACACAGAAATAAACCCACACACTTATGGATACCTGATCTTTGACAAAGATGCCAAAAACATACAATGGGAACAAAGATAGCATCTTCAACAAATGGTGCTGGTCTAACTGGATGTCTACATGAAGAAAAATGCAAATAGATCCATACTTATCACCCTGCACAAAATTAAAGTCAAAATGGATCAAAGACCTCAATGTAAAACCAGACACACTAAACCACTTAAAAGAATAAGTGGGGATTGATCATCTTACCCCATGTCTACTCTCTTGATTATCTTTTTTAGGTGTATAGATTTCATTATGTTTATCATATCTTATAGGTCTATATAAGTGAGTATATACCATGTTTGTCTTTCTCCTTCTGGGATATTTCACTCAGGATGATCTTTTCTAGGTCCCACCATTTGCCTGCAAATTTCATGATTTCCTCCTTTTTGATTGCTAAGTAGTATTCCATTGTGTAAAACTACCACAATTTCTGTATCCATTCTTCCGTTGATGGACATCTGAGTTGTTTCCAGGTTCTGGCTATTACAAATAAAGCTACTATAAACATGGTTGAGCAAATATCCCTTTTGTGTACTTGAGCAAACTTTGGGTATATACCTAGCAGTGGTATAGCTGGATCTTGAGGAAGCACTATTCCTAATTGTCTTAGAAAGCGCCAGATAGATTTCCAGAGTGGTTGTACCAGTTTACATTCCCACCAGCAGTGGAGGAGGGTTCCCCTTTCTCCACAACCTCTCCAGCATGTGTTGTCTCTTGAGTTTTTCATTTTGGCCATTCTGATGGGTGTAAGGTGATATCTCAGGGTCGTTTTGATTTGCATTTCCCTGATGGCTAATGAGGATGAGCATTTCTTTAAGTGTTTCTCTGCCATTCGATATTACTCTGTCGAGAATTCTCTGTTTAGCTCTGTTCCCCATTTTTTAATTGGATTACTTGGTTTGCTGCTTTTCAGCTTCTTTAGTTCTTTGTATATACTCGATATTAGTCCTCTGTCAGATAAAGGGTTAGTGAAGATTCTTTCCCAATCTGTAGGCAGGCGTTTTGTTTTGATGACAGTGAAAGACTCTAACTAGCAGTGTTTTCAAAGCAAAGACTCATGACCAAACCTTTGGCAGAGTACAGGAAATCATAAGAAAGAAGGGGAGTTAGTCTGATGAGGAAAGGATAGGAGCTCCACAAGGACCAAATATATCTGGGCACAGGGTCTTTTCTGAGACTGACATGCAACCAAGGACCATGTATGAATGTAACCTAGAACCTCTGCTCAGATGTAGCCTGTGGTAGCTCAGTAACCAATTGGTTTCCCATAGTGAGGGGAACAAGGACTATTTTTAACAGGAACTCAATGACTGGCTCTTTGGCCTCCCCACCCCCCAAGGGAGGAGCAGTCTTGTTAGGCCACAGAGGAGAGCTTTGCAGCCAGTCCTGAAGATACCTGATAAAACAGGGTCAGATGAATGGGGAGGAGGTCCCCCCTATCAGTGGACTTGGCAAGGGGCATGGTGGAGAGGAGGGAGGGAGGGAGGGACTGGGAGGGAATGAGGGATCGGGACACGGCTGGGGTACAGAGTTAATAAAATGTAACTGATAAGAAAAAAATAAAATACAAAAAAAAAAAAAAAGAATAAGTGGGGAAGAGCCTTGAACTCATTGGCACAGAAGACAACTTCCTGAGCAGAACACCAACAGCACAGGCTCTAAGAGCAATAATCAATGAATTGGACCTCATGAAACTGAAAAGCTCTTTAAAGCAAAGGACACTGTCCTCAGAACAAAATGACTACCTACAGATTGGGAAAAGAACTTCACCAACCCTATATCTGACAGAGGGCTAATATCCAGTATATAAAAAGAACAAAAGAAGTTAAAAAGCAACGAATTAAGTAATCCAATTTAAAAATGGGAAACAGAACAAACAGAGAATTCTCTGCAGAGGAATATCGAATGGCAGAGAAACACTTAAAGAAATGCTCAGTGTCTTTAGTTATCAGGGAAATGCAAATCAAAACGACCCCAAGATTTCACCTTACACCCATCAGAATGGCCAAGATGAAAAACTCAAGTGACAACACATGCTGGAGAGGTTATGGAGAAAAGGGAACCCTCCTTTACTGCTGATGTGAAATAAACTTGTTTAACCACTCTGGAAATCTATCTGGTGCTTTCTTGGACAATTAGGAATAGTGCTTCCTCAAGATCCATGTATACAGCTTCTAGGCATATATCAAAAAGAGGCACAAGTATACAATAAGGATATTTCCTCAACCATGTTTGTAGCAGATTTATTTGTAGTAGCCAGAAGCTGGAAACAACCAAGATGCCCCGCAGTTGAAGAATGGCTACAGAAAGTATGGTACATCTACACAAAGGAATATTACTCAGCAATTAAAAACAAGGAAATCATGAAATTTGCAGGGAAATGGTGGGAACTGGAAAAGATCATCCTGAGTGAGTTGTCCCAGAAGCAGAAAGACACGCACTATGTACTCACTCATATAGACATATAATATAGGATGAACCTACTAAAATCTCTACACCTAAAGAAACTAATCAAGAGGGAGAACTCTGGCTAAAATGCTCAATACCCACCCAGAATGGCAAAGCAGATGGACATCAGAAGGAGAAAAGAGGGAACAAGTTAGGAACCTGCCACAGAGGGCCTCTGAAAGGCTCTGCTCTGCAGACTATCAAAGCAGACACTGAGACTTAAGGCCAACTGATGGGCAAACTGCGTTGAATCTTAAGTAAGAAGTGGGAAATAGTAAGATCTGGAGATGACTGCAACCCCACAAGGAGAGCAACAGAACCAGAAATTTGAACACAGGGGTCTCCCCAGGGACTCATATTCCAACCAAGGACCATGCATGGAGATAACCTAGAATCCCTGCACAGATGTAGCCCATGGCAGTTCAGTATCCAAGTGTGTTCCATAGTCATGGGAATAGGGACTGTCTCTGACATGAACTGATTGGCCTGCTCTTTGATCACCTCCCCCTGAGGGGGGAGCAGCCTTAGCAGGCCACAGAGGAAGACAATGTAGCCACTCGTGATGAGACCTGACAGACTAAGATCAGAAGGAAGGAAAAGAAGTCATCTGCTCCCAAAGGACTTGGGAAGGGGCATGCATGGAGAAAGAGGAAGAAAGGAGGGGTTGGGAGGGGAGGAAGGAGGGAACTATAGGCAGGATACAAAGTAAATAAAGTGTAATTAATAAAAAAAAGAAAAAAAAACAATAAGTAATAAAATAAGTAAATAACAATATGTAAAATCTGCTGAAAACTTTTTTTTGAAAGCTATGGTCTAGAAGTATTTATAAAAAAAAGCTGGTAGACAAAAATATCAATTTTAATGTTAGAATGGTGCCTTAAACCATTGAGAACTTGTTGAGAACTTGGCTCTAAATGAGAAATCTATATCTCCTCTTTGCAGGCCCAGGGTTATATTTTGGTAAAGAGGATACAAATTTCATTAGAGCTGGAGAATCCAGAGATATGATGTGAAATTCAGGGTTCTGGATTACAACATAGCTGTCGTAATCAGCTATCTTACTTAATCACTATTCATCTTAGTTTCAGAACAACATAGCTGTTGTAATCCTGAATACACAGCACATACTAGTGCATGTGCCTTGTTAAACACACACACACACACACACACACACACACACACACACACTCACTCCAAGGAAGCAGGAGCAGAACCATAGGAGAAAAATGGGATCAACAAGAATGAGAATAAATAAGAGGGTAATGGGGTGAACATGATCATAAAACATTTTGTAAGTGTATTAAAGTCTCAAACATTTTAAAAATTGAATATTGAAAGAAAACTGTTTTAATATATAATGATAAGATCTATAGCAAAGACTTCTATAAATCAGTGAAAGAGAAAGCATCATACAGTTTAAAGTCACATTAGCAAGCTTGCAAAAAAAGAAATGCATAGAAACATGTCTTCAGTAAAAATATAAAATGAAAAAATTGCATCAAAGCAATCATCCTCTGAGAGTAGGACAAATAAACAGCCATCTTCTGTGCTGCTCAGGGTGCCAGGAGGCAGATGCCTTCTCACATACCCTGGAAAAATGTAATATTTAAAAGCTGCTGAAGCCAGACAACAGGAGAACACATTTAACAGCAACTAGGCAAGCTTTAATTCACACAGCATTTGAATCATCAATTGACTTTCATGACCTAGTCTTTGAAATCATTGTGAAAGTTGCCATTAATATATTTTTGTTAAGTGTGTATGCACAGTCTGTGTTCTGGTACATATAGAAGCCAGAGGTTGATATCAACTATCTTACTTAATCACTATTCACGTTAGTTTCAGAACCAGCCCCGCACTGTTTCTGAGTTCACCAATCCAGCTAGACAGGATATCCAGCAAACCACAGGGCCTCTCAGCCTCTGCATCCCAGCACAGGAAGTTTATGCAGCGGCTGCCACACTTAGCTTTTATGTGCTGCTAGCAGTCCAAACTCAGGTCTTCGTGCTTATACTTTACCAATTCACCTATTTTTCTAGCTCCACAAAAATATTTTAAGTTGGTTATTTGTTGCTAAGAGTTAATTGCTGAGTTCAATCTCCAGCATCCACACAAAACAAAACAGCACAATAAGATGGATGTGTTTTCATGATATACGCCTGAAATTCTGGTGCTGGGGAAAGAGAGGAAGGAGGATCTCTGGATAACCTGCCAATCTAATCATTGACACTTAGGTTGACTGGAAGCCTTGTCTAAGGAAAGAATAATAAGGTACAGAGTGATGAATATGCATCAGACAACAATCTCTAACCGCCACATACATATGCACAAATACACCCTACACACAAAAAGTACATAAAAATTTATTACATGACATTTTAAAATTATATAATGATCACAACAAGTTGATATGGATTTGATGTGAAGTATATCCATAGCATGATTAAAACAGTAAGTCAAAAGGTTGTGTCTCTCATGTCAGAGACAGTCTCTGTTCCACTTACTAGGGTACCCACTTGGATACTGAATTGCCATGGACTATGTCTCAGCAGGGATTCTAGGTTATATCCATGCATGGTCCTTGGTTTGAGAATCATTCTCAGAAGAGACCCCTATGCCCAGATATATTTGGTCCTTGTGGAGCTCCTGTTCTCTACTGGTCTAACTAAATCCCCCTTCTTTCATATGATTCCCTGCACTCTGCCAAAAGTTTGCTTATGAGTCTCAACATCTGCTTTGATTCACTGCTAGAACTCAGTGTTAGAACTCAGTGGCTGGCTCTTTGACCTCCTCCCCCCCCCCCGAGGGAGGAGCAGCCTTGCTAGGCCATAGAGGAAGACAATGCAGCCAGCCTTGATGAGACCTGATAAACTAGGGTCAGATGGAAGGGGAGGAGGACCTCCCCTACTCCCCTATCAGTAGACTTAGAGAGGGGAAGGAAGGAGATCAGGAAGGGTGGGTAGGGATTGGGAAGGAATGAAGGAGGATACAAAGTGAATAAACTGTAATTAATATAAAAAATAAAAATTTAGAAAAAAATAAAATGTTGTGGTTATATTGAGGAAACTGATGATACTTTTATACATATGTCCATGTATGAAGCTGCATGCATTCAAAACAAATAAAAATCATATATACAGATATACATTCATATGAATATACACACATACACACAATCTATACACATAGGTTTGTTTTGGAATATAACATTGTATTACTGCCTGTTTTTCCAAGGAAAAGTAGGAGTTTCTACCAAAGTATTTGGTGGTGTTTTAGAAAATGTGTTTTGTTAAATGGGCTACTCATAATTGAAGCTCCTGTGATGAAGGGTCGGTTTGGGTGGCTCTCCAATTGGTAGAACACTTAATGAATGGTATAACTTATTCTCTTTCTGTGTATGAAAGTGGATCTGGGTAAAAGTTGATGACAATTTCCAAATGAAGAAATCTTAGGTGTCTCTTTAGAGTAACTTTACCTAGAAATGAACTGTTTTTAACTTCATTTAAAGATGAACTTTCCATGAAATTCATTCATGTAGCCAGGCCTGTAACACTGATGTTTAGAACATACGAAGGATTTAAGGATAAATTGCCTAATGGACAAAGCACTCAGGAAAGTATATTAATTATTAATGCTGCTACACTACACAGCTCTAAGGAAAGAAGATGTCATTAGCCCACTAAGCAATTACAGCCTACTGAAAGGAAGACATTCGAGAAGAGAAAATGAAATATAAAGGCATTCCCAGGCATCCCCCTCTTTATTAGTCATGGTTCTTGAGAATTCTAGAGTTACAGAATTTATGGAATGAATATATATTTGTGTGTGTTTATTCTATGTGTATGGAATTTAGTGAAATACTTATGGGCTGCAGCATAACTAATTCAACACCGGATATCTGTGTATGGCAAGTCCAAGAATCTGTCTTAGTCCCAGGAGGCTGAATATTTCAGCTGGCCTTCTCTACATGCTGGAATTTTGAAAGAATGAATGTGCTAGCAAGGCCAGCAAACATACACAGAAAAAGGAACCCTCTTTTTCCTACTGTCCTTGTATAGGCTTTCAGCAGAAGATGTGGCCCAGATTAAGTTTCTCCCTACCTCAAGATTCAAATCAAAAACCTCAATCTTCAGCATCAAGATCCAGATCAAACGCATGTTGCCTTCCTTCCTGATCACAGGAGTGCCCTTCATGTCTGGATTATAATTTATTCCAGACATAGTCAAGTTGACAACCAATAATAGGCATCAAACATGCATCTCCCACTGAGCATCTGAATCCTGTATTGTAATTTCTTTCATTGCCATGACAAAATAGCCAACCAAGAAAAGAATCATTTACTTTGTCTCACAGTTTGAAGATCCACCACAGCTGGGAAATAATAGCTTCAGGAGACTGAGGCAGCTGGCCATCCTACATCCTGTATCAGGAAGCAGAGAGAAATGAATGCTTACACTAAGTATGCTTTCTCCATTTAATCCCATCAAGTACCTAAGTCATGAAATGGTATTGCCCGTAATCAATCATCTCAATTAGAACCTCCTTCTCAAGCATGCCCAGGGGCTTAATTTTTCACTGATTCAAGGTTAAGTCAAACTGAGAATCATTGAGAACCATCAGATTATCTCAATGAAAATTAAAAGCCACATCATAAATACAAATGTAAAACAGTACTTTAAATTGCCTGTAATTTTATCTTCTTGAACTTCTGCTGCTGTTGTATCCATAGGTATAGAATGTTTTCATAGAAAGTAACTTCAACATTTAGACTCTGGGGCTCTACACAAAGAGTAGCCCTGGTATATGAACTATTATCATCATCCTCATCGTGTTAAACAACCTGATTTATTCTGGGATTGCAACTCTGTCACATCTCAGCCATTTCTTGGCTCTGATTCACCCAAACGCTTCCGGGAAAGCTTTAACACTCTTCAAAACTTACTGTATCTATCCCTGTAACATATCAGTTAGGTGTGGGGCTCATGACCCCATGCTTACCAGTTTTACTTACTGGCACCTATTTTTTCTTTCCTTCCTTTTTTTTTTTTTTTTTCAAGAAAAATATTTCCAATTGTATACCAGCAACCCAATTTTGTTTACTTCTATTTTTTGGGTTGGTATTGGAAATAAGGCCTCAGTCTGTATTGCAAGCTCACATCGGCACTGACTTTGCAGGCTGGGATAGCTCAAAATGAGCAGTAATTCTGTTGTATCTTCCTGTGCGTTGCAATTACAAAGCATTTGCATCTTCGGAATGTAAAGATGCAGCTTCTAACAGTACAGGTAATTGAATTCTTATTCACACTTCCCACTTTAGGGGATATCATGTTATTGAAAGTTTAAAACTGTAAGGAAATGATGAAATTCACAGAAAAGTTTTCTCCATCTGGAAATTCATGACTATCATGCGATTCACTCCTTTACTGTTTTTCTGCAGCAACTGAATTTAAGACTAAAATTATATGTCATGTGTGGCTACAGGATCCTTCCGCTAGTATCTAAGCCAAGAAAAATTCGACTTTGCCTTTTTAAGTGCTTATTGATTTGTTTAGAGCCAATTTATGTTCCTTTAAAGTAAAATTTCTTAACATAATTGTGCCACTATGGCCTAAAGGGAGAAAGGGTTCTTTTTATATCAGAATATTTTATTTTGTTTTTGCTCCCCTCATTCCACTGAGACAATGCCTTTGGAGTGTTTCAGCTTGTATGTTTCTTAGCTCTGCTCTCCTTCTTGAATTAGTTGGAACAATTTGTCTCCCACCCCCTGTCCCATTGTTTCAGTCTGCTTTGGTGTTAGTTGCACAGTTGTTCTGACTTTCTGGTTCTTAATACTCTGGAGTTCCAGCTTGGTTTCTGTGCTCCACAGAGTCTTCCTGAGCTGGCTTGCCAGCTCAGCTCTGCCAGGAAAATAATGCTGCATTTACATTTCTGCTTCATAGCAAGAACTAATTTGTCAGATTGCAAAGCTCAGAAGTATCATTTACTATGACTTTTCTTATAACAGATCCTTTTAATAATTTCAGGAATGTTTCAAAGCAGTAACTCTGCTAGCATCCTATTTGTATTTATTTGACAATTTTCTAAAACTTATGAAACACATGATGAAGAGTATATGAAATATATAAAAACAATTTAGAAAAATAAAAACACTAGGGTTGGGATTTGACTTAATATAAAAGCACTTGACTAATGTGTCAAGACTTGGGCTTGATCCTCAGCACCTCTAAAAATATAAAAGAAGAATAGTTCCGTGCATCTGTGTACTCGTTATGGAATCTAATAAAAATGTTTGTATCCCAGAAATGCCTATCCATTCTCTCAGCATTCAGTGCCTCACCCAAACTCTTTGCTTCTTCATGTTGCCACTCCACTGATTCTTCATATATTTACCTATGTTTCTGTTATAACTCTACCTCCACTGTTTGCATTTTAATAATGCATTTTAGTGCTGTGTGGGTTTTACTTATGTGAGAATTGTATAGCTGTGGTCAGTCTTGTTTAATACCTCCTATACATTGTTTAATACCTTGATAGGTTCAGGTATGACTTACAGATGATAGATATTAGCAGCTGTTCATCACTATGGCAAAATGCCTGTGAAAAACAGCTCAGATAAGGTAAATTTATTTTGTTTCATGATTTTGCAGACTTCAGACCACCTTATGCTGGCTCTGTTGCTTCCAGGGTTGTGGTAAGGTATAAACATCATGGCAGAAAGGCATGGCAGACACAAGTTCTTTGCTTCATAATGGCTGGGAAGCATAAAGAGTGGCCTGAAAAGCCATCACCTTCCAGAGTGTTCCATTTCACAAATACATTGATAGAGTTATAATCTCCATAATGTAGTTACTCTTCAATAGGAACAGGAAGCTGGGCCACAGCCCTCAATACATTTGTCCTGATGTAGTATTGTTTTATTGAAGGTTATTAGAGCTGATTAAATGCTAATTCTGCCTTGTCTCTGTGTGCATATGTATTGCATATAAATATATAATTAAAAAATAATAATAATATAAAAGTCTTCAAATTGAACCTTTGGTACTGATTGATCTAGGTAATGAGATACTTTGAATGGAGTATCTGAATCATATATATGTATGTATATATATAATATATTATATTGTATATAAACATATACATATATTTCTTCCTGCTCTTGTGTGTTTGTTTTGTTCTGTATCTTCTGCATGGTTTTGTGATTTGAATATGTCCCTTCCGTTAAGCATGTGCTGGGAATTCATTCCCCAATGCCACGATGTTGAAGTTGTACTATAAGGGGTTTTGTTTAGTTTATGAGGGCTCACCCTTCATGAATAAATTATTGCTCATTGTCAAAGGCTGTGATTGTATGAATAAAGGAATTCAGCCTCTTGCTTTTTCAGTCCTCTTTTTTGCTTGTCCACAGTGGGTTCCTCCTAGGGCACCACTACCCTAAAATTGCATTTCCTAGACTTTAAAGTTTAAACATATTTCTCATCTTTATGTAGCACCCACTTCATAGTGCTTTGAAATGACAGCAAGAATGAGACAGAAGTGCACATCTTATTCTGCTTGGTTCGGTATATATTGTCCTTCATGGCATAAGTCTCACATAAATTAAACAACCAGCTTTTAAACTACAAAGCTGCGAGTAACTCTTTTCAGAATAAGGTGTTTTGTCTCACTTTCCTTATGGTTTCTTCTTTTTCTTTAATTTTTTTTTATTATACTTTATTTACTTTGTATGCCCCCTGTGGTTCCTTCCCTCCTCCTGTCCCAATCCCTCCCTTCCTCCCCTCTCTGCACCCATTCCCCTCCCCAAGTCCACTGATCATGAATTAAAGCTGCAAAGCCACTAGTGAGGTATGAACTGTTGGGTTTAATTTCTAGCTTGAATTCTCTTGTTAAAAATTGTGTTGAAAATTATGTATTAGTCCTTTTTAAAAATAGTCAGATGTTTGCTTCAGCTGCACATCTTCAGTCTTGTTCCATAAGACCTCACCTCCTCACTGGGATGACATTTTTTCATCTGTCAATTAAAAGATGTTTTTGTCTCATGTTGTACTTCCTCTGAATTCTCATTCTCTATAATATTTCAAAACTATTTTTCTTTTCTCTGTTAAGAGCTCATTTATAGCTTCTCAAAGAAGCCATTTTTAGGATATCTTGGTCTCAAACTATTGGTTTCATAGGCTGTCTGGCTGAGTGTTACTTTTTTCTTCTACAGATTTACATCTACAGTTTTCCTTTTTCTTCATACATCATCATTATTTTCATTTCTCCTCACCTCATATGTAAGTCATTAATTGATCTTGACAGAATTTAACTTGGAGAGGTACCTTCACAGCTATAAAAATAGAACTTAAAGGAAGTTTACTGGTGTTTTTTGATGTTAATGAATACTATTTTTTCTATCCTTCCTTGTCTGAAAAAAAAATAACAAGGATTAAATGTTAATTTAGTCATAGAAAAATCACACAGCAGAGGGTGGTTTCATACACAGACATTGCAATGGAGAAGTTAATGCTCCTCTATAAATTAAGCAGGCAACCATTTCCAGCCATCAGTACAACTGAACAATCCGGTATCTCCAATAGCCATTAAGGTTGTTCTTCGAAGCTAACTACTCAATAGATGAATGACCTGGAAGGCCACTTGGTGGGAAGCAGGTAGACTATTGAATTAACTTAAGAGAGGTAGGCCATTCTTCTTACAAACTTATGAATAGAAAACTGTATTAATATAAATCAGTATGGGACTTCCTCAATTATCTACAAATAAAACTACCATTTGACATAGCTATGCTACTCTTCGGATCTGAATTAACTGTCCACAGAGATACCTGTACATATACTTTTATTCTGATACTATTCATAATGAATATAATAAAGCTAAGATGTAGAAGCAGCAGAAATGCCCAACAGCAGACAAGTGGATGAAGGAAATGTGGTACATGGACACAGTAAAATTTATTCACTTATAAAGAAAAATGAAATTATATCATTTGCAGGAAAATGAATGAACAGGAAATAATCATGTTAACCAAGATAAGCAATATTCAGAAAGATAAATATTGATAAATAATTATCACTTGCTCTTCAATTTTGACGTACTTTTCTAATAAGAATCTAGGTTTTAATATATACAATATATAGCATGAAAGAAGAGAGGCTCCCTGTGTGTAAGGGAAAAGGCATACAAAGTGAGGGGTGAAACAAAAGTGAGGAATAGGATTAAGAATTGCAAAACAGTTTCTGTCACATGAAACATCTATGTTTAAATGTGCAATTTTACTACAGAAAAAGAAGTATTTGGAGAGAGACCGTAGCCCATCAGGAGTGGGGAGGATGGCAAAGAGAGCAGAGGAAGAATATGAATAAAAACAATTGATATCTATGACTCTGTGTGTGTTTGTTTGTGTGTGTGTGTGTTATAATGAAGTCCACTATTCTTTTTGCTTCTTTAAATTTTATATGTGTAATACTCTACTTACATGTATGTCTGCTTACCATGTGTATTCCTGGTGCCCACAGAGACAAAAAGCAGATAATGGATCCCATGGAACTGGAGTTACAGAGTTATGAGCTGTCATTTAGGTGCTGGGGATCAAACCCATGTTCTCTGAAAGAACAGCAAGGGCTTTTAATGCTAGGCCAACTCTCTGGGTCCCAAGCTCACTGTTCTTCATGGCAACAAAACTTGTTTTAAAATTTAAAAACTATAAATGACAATAAAACTAAAATAATTAAAATATTGTTAAGTGGTAAGTAACAAGATGTGAGTAGGCTGTGGAAATGGGGTTTTAATTCAGGAGAAAAATAAAGAAAAGAAAATGACTTACTGAAAGTCTGTATACATTTTTATGTTCTTATAGTTCTCAAAAATCATTACCTGCTCTCTTCAACAAGGCTTAGGAAGCACTTTCTTCTCTTGTCCATTATCTCTGTCCATTGCACTTCAATCTACTGACATCCTTTGCCACCTCTTCCAAGCTGTGTCTTGCTGTGTCTTAATTCTTTTGGAAATTTTAACTTTTCTTCCAGGAGTATCCTCAAAGCTATCAATTATATAAGAGCTATGCATTCTTAAAGTCTCAGCTTGAGTTGTATTATGTTTTTTCAGAAAACACTATTTCCTTTACTCCAACTGCCTACTTTGCTTCTATAATACCACTTCTCATTTTCTACAATGAGTTTTGTTATAATAATCATATATGTGTATGGTTCTTCATTAAATTATAAACTGTTCAGCTTAGACTCCCGCAGACACCAAAAACATCATAGACATTCAAAATCTTTCCTACATAAATCTAACTTTCTTTTCAGCATCGACCTTCTTGTCTAATCCCAGTTATGTTTTCTCCTTAGACTTGGCAGCAGTTTTGACTTCTTAGCTTTGATCCCTTGAAGTTTCTAAAGACATTAGTTCATCCTTAACCTATATTGGCCTCAACCAACTTGTACTGATCATCAGTGTTCTCCAGGGCTCTCTCCCAGGCCTCTGTGCACATACCCTGCACTACACATGTATAATATGAAACTCTCTTGTCGTCTCTGCTTCTCCACATCTAGAACTTTTATCTTTGAAATCTATGTAGGATATAAAAATTGAAAACCCTCTCTGATTTCTGGGTCAAGGAGGGAAAAGAGCATATTTCTTTCAGCAAATATTTATCAAATGTTACAGTCAATAAATTTTACAGTATATTCAGGTGTTCACAGCAGCTGAGCAATGAAAAACCAATTGCTGGAAGCTGGGATTAGTATAGTTGTCAAAGAAAATAATATAAAATTAACCTTACAAACTTTACTTGCCACATAAGATTTCCTATGTATTTGATATACAGATCTGATGGTCCTTGTGCATAATAGTCAGTAATGTTTGTGTTTATGATTAGGGCCAATACTAGGATTTCTTCTCTAGTATCTAGAGGCATCAGTAAGTAGAGGTAGTTTTCTCAGAATATGTGCAATGCCATTTAAGTCTTATTAGTTGCACATACCCATGCGGATTTGTAAAAAAAAAAAAAAAAATCTTATGTTTAACTTTTTTTTTTTCTTTAAATCCCTATGCTTCTATGCTTCTAGAGCCTTCCAATTTTCTTCAAGGAATATTTTCTTTCTTGTCAGGTGGAAAGCAGCTCATCTGACAGTTCTTCAGTGGAGTAGGCAGAGCTTCACATCTTATTCAGTAACTTTGGAATATAAGTCTATGGATGACAAAATCATCAAATGATCAAAAAAATCATCACATGAGTGTTCCAAGATGAGAGAAAATGAATGCCATTTCCACCATTGGTGATTCACATGGTAATATTGATTATGAATAATGGATTGTGTGCAATAACACAGACTTCACCCAAGGGTCACGACCTGTGGATATACTCAGGTCTTAGAATCAGGTAACTGGTATAGCCTGAGCAGCTTCAGATGGATAACTTAAAGTTTTATATGCTGTATTTACTTTTTTCTTAAAGCTCTCTGATGTTTTAACTATTTGTGTGATTTCCTGTCAATTAAAGTATTCCTTTTTTTTGTTTGTTTTTACACACAACTTCGTAAATTTAAATATTTGACAAAATACCAAAATCAGATACTGAAAAATAGTATCATATTCAACAAAAATTGGATGTCCACATGCATAAGATTGAAATCAGACCTATATCTATCATTTGTACAATAGTATCTTCCACAGATGAAAAAAAAAACTTCAAAATGTGAGTTTGTTATAGTCTATAATCCATACATTTTAGTATATACAATGCCTGGTACTTAGTCTATTATATTACCCTCCTCTTTTTTTTTTCTTCTTTTATTGAAAATAGATTTTTATATGATATATACTGATTATGGTTTTTTTCTTCCTTTATGTCTCCTAGTTCCTCTCCACCTCGCCTCCTATGTTTATCCACCCCCTTTTTTATATCACATTAGAAAACAAAATAGGTATCTATGGGAAAAGTAATACAATATATTAAGCTAAAACAACAATAAAAAATCCATCAGTACAGGATAAAACTAATGACAAAAGGAACAGAGCCCAAGAAAAGGCACAAGAAACATAGAGATTCAGAGACACACTGGTTCACACTTTCAGGAATCCCATTAAGACACAAATCCACCAACCCTCTATCTGACAGATGGCTAATATTTAGTATATATGAAGAACTCAAGAAGTTAAACAGAAACAAATCAAGTAATCCAATTAAAAATGGGGTACAGAACTAAACGGAGAATTCTGAATAGAGGAATATAGAATGGCAAAAAAACACTTAAAGAAATGTTCAATGTCCTTAGTCCTCAAAGAAATGCAAATCAAAACGACCCTGAGATTTCACCTTACACCCATCAGAATGGCTAAGATGAATAACTCAAGTGACAACACATACTGGAGAGGATGTGGAGAAAGGGAAACCCTCCTTCACTGCTGGTGGGAATGTAAACTTGTACAATGTCTCTGGAAATCAATCTGGCGCTTTCTCAGACAGTTAGCACTTCCTCAAGACCCAGCTATACCACTTCTAGGCACATATCCAAAAGACGCTCAAGTATACAACAAGGACATCTGCTCAACCATGTTTGTAGCAGCTTTATTTGTAATAGCCAGAAGTTAGAAACAGCCGAGATCCCCCTCAGTTGAGGAATGAATACAGAAATTGTGGTACATCTACAGAATGGAATATCAATCAGCGATAAAAAAAAGACAAAAAACAAAAAACAAAAAAAAAAACACAAAAAACAAAACAAACAAACAAACAAACAAAAAACCAAGGAAACCATGAAATTTGCAGGTAAATGGTGGGAATTGAAAAAGATCATCCTGGGTGAGGTATCCCAGAAGCAGAAAGACACATAGGGTATATACTCACTCATAAGTGGATACTAGACATATAATATAGGATAAACCTACTAAAATCTGTATACCTAAGAAAGCCAATCAAGAAGGAGGACTCTGGTTAATGCTCAATCCCCATTCAGAAAGTCAAAGAGGATGGACATCGGAGGAGGTAGAAAACAGGGAACAGGACGGGAGCCTACCACAAAGGGCCTCTGAAAGGCTCTACCCTGTAGGGTATTGAGGCAGATGCTGAGACTCATAGCCAAACTTTGGGCAGAGTGCAGGGAATCTTATGAAAGAAGTGGGAGATAGTAAGACCCAGAGAGGACATGAGCTGCACAAGGACAGCGACAGATCCTAAAATTCTGGTCACAGGGGTCTTTTCTGAAACTGATACTCCAGCCGAGGACCACTCATGGAGATGGCCTAGAACCCCTTCACAGAGGTAACCTATGGCAGTTCAGTATCAAAGTGGCCTCCGTAGTATTAGGGACAGTGACTGTCTCTGACATGAACTGATTGGCCTGTTCTTTAATCACCTCCCTCCGAGGGGAGAGCAGCCTTACCAGGCCACAGAAGAAGACAATGCAGCTACTCCTGATAAGACCTGATACACTAGGATCAGAGAGAAGGGGAGGAGGACCTCCCTTTTTAGTGGACTGGGAGAGGGACACAGGTGGGGAAAACGGAGGGTGGGATTGGGAGAGGAGAGGGAGGGAGGTACAGGGGGGATACAAAGTGAATAAACTGTAATTAAAAAGAGACACAAATCCAGAGCAAGGTTTAGTACTACTTGCCTTTTTAAAATAAATTTATTTACTTATTCATTTTACATCCTGCTCATAGTCCCAGTCTCGCCCTCCCTACCTCTTCCCCATCCCTCCTCCCCTATTTCTCAGAAAAGAGGAGCCCCACCCCAACCTCAGTTCATCAAGTTTTATCCTGACTAAGCTCCTCCTCTTTCCCTGAGGCTTGGCTAGGCTGCACTGCTGTGGGGCAGTGATCAAAAAGCAGGCATCAGAGTCCATGTCAGAGTCAGGCCTGGTTACTCTTATTATGGTACCCACATGAATGTTGAGCTTCCTGTCTGCTACTTCTGTGTAGAGGGTATAGGTCCTCTTTATGAATGGTCCTTGGTTGGTCCTCCAGTATCTGAAAACCCCTCTGGTTCTTGCTTAGTTGGCTCTGTTTGTCTTCTAGTATAGCTCTGATCACCTCCAGGTCCATCTATCCTTACCCCCACTTTTCCACAAGACTCCCTTACACTTCACCCAGTGAAGCTTGCTGATGGATGGAGCCTCTGAGATGACAGACAAGCCAGGATCCTGTCTGTGAGCACAGCAGAATATCATTAATAGTGTCAGGAGGAAGCCCTCTCCCAAGGGGTGGGTCTCAGGTTGGGCCAGGCATTGGATAGACCTTCCCTCAATCTCTGCCCTACCTTGAATCTTGAACATCTTGTAGACAGGATAAATTTTGGGTCAAAGTTTTTGTGGGTGGGTTGACTTTCCCATCCCTCCTCTAGGAGTTTAGTCTATTTAGAGGGTGTCCTCTTCAATCTCCATGACCCCTGTTTCTAGGAGTCTCACCTAGAGTCACCACCATATCCTCCTAGAGTCTTACCCTGTCTTAGGTCTGTAGCTTTTCATAGATATGCCCCATGGCCACAGTTTCTCTTCTATCTGTAGACCCTTTGTCCTTTAACTGCCACCTATCACTACTCTAGTTTCCATCTTCATTTCTCTCTGCTCTCCCTCTCCTACCTGGTTCCCTCTCTTCACCCACTTCTGTTGTCTATTCTATTTCCCATTAATGAAAAAAAATCCAGAATAGCTAAAACAATCCTATAATAAAATAACTTCTGGAGGTATCACCATCCCTGACTTCAAGCTATACTACAGAGCAATAGTAATAAAAAAACTCCATGGTACTGGCATAGAAATATACTGGTTGAACAATGGAATTGAATTGAAGACCCAGAAATAAACCCACATACCCATGGACTCTTGATTTTTTTGACAAAGGAGCCAAAACTATTCAATGGATGAAAAAATAAATAAATAAAAGAAAAACCTTCAACAAATGGTGCTTGTCTAACTGAATGTTTACATGCAGAAAAATGCAAATAAATCCATATTTATCACCCTGTATGTTTGTCCAAGTGGATCAAAGACCTCAACATAAATCCAGATACACTAAATCTATTATAAGAGTAGCTGGGGAAGAGCCTTGAATGAATGGCTCAGGAGAAAACTTCCTGAACGGAACACCAACAGCTCAGGTGCTGCTTGCCTTTATTCCCAGCACTTTTGATATAGAGGCAGGGGGATCTCATGAGTTTGAGGCCAGCCTGGTCTACAGAGCTAGTACCAGGACAGGTAGGACTACACAGAGAAACCTTGTCTGGAAAAAAACAAAAAGAAACAACAAGCAAACAACAAAACAAACCCCCCCCCCAAAAAAAAAGAAAAAAAGAAAGAAGGAAGCCCATACAAATCCAAAAACTATGACAATATACAATACACAAAGGAATCGTATAGTAAATTTTTAAAAATATATTGAAAGAAAAAAGGAAAGAAAAACCATGACATACATCATGAGATAAGGAACACCCAATGATGCCATTAAGTTTACTTTCTATTTGGCATCTAGGTATGCAGCCTACTTTTCAGAGTCTGTTTAAGAGATTCCCTTGAAGAAAGCCAAATTTTCATTTGCAAGTGGTTGTCAATTGGAGTTTGCTCCTGGCTTGGGGATGGGTTGGGGGTCCGCTTCTCTTAGTTCTAGGGTCCCACCTGGTGCAAACCCATGCAAGCTCTGCACAAGCTGCTTCAGTCTCTGAGTTCATGTATGCAATGGTTCTGCTGTATTTAGAATAGGTTGATCCCTTAGTGTACTACTTTCTGTTTGGCTCTTAGATGAGTTCTGCAGAAGCCTGAGGCTTTCAGGGAGGAATTTGATCAAGATATCCCATATGAGGATGAATATTTAGAGGTCTCTCCCTCTCTTCGTATTTTCTGGCTGTTGGTCTCTACATTTATTCCCATTTGCTGCAGGAGGAAGCTTCTCTAATGATGGCTGATCATGGAATATTGTCCTGGTTGTTTTCTGTTTTTATTATTAGTTACATTTTATTAACTCTGTATCCCAGCTGTATCCTGTGCCCTCATTCCCTCCCAATCCCATCCTCCATCCCTCATCTCCTCCCTGCCCAGTTCCAAGTCCACTGATTGGGGAGGACCTCCTCCCCTTTCATCTGACCCTGCTTTATCAGGTATCTTCAGGACTGGCTGCAAAGTTCTCCTCTGTGGCCTAACAGGACTGCTCCTTCCTTTTGGGGTGGGGAGGTCAAAGAGCCTGCCATTGAGTTCATGTCAGAAATAGTCCCTGTTCCACTTACTAGGGTAAACCAATTGGTTACTGAGATACCACGGGCTGCATAAAGCTGAGGTTCTAGGTCATATCCATACATGGTCCTTGGATGGATAAGTAGTCTCATATAAGACCCCTGTACCCAGATATATTTGGTCCTTGTGGAGCTCCTATCCTTTCCACATCATACTAACTCCTCCTTCTTTCATATGATTCCCTGCACTCTTCCAAAGGTTTGGTTATGAGTCTTAGTATCTGCTTTGATACACTGTTAGATAGAGTCTTTCAGAGGCACTCTGTGGTATGCTCCTGTCCTGTTACTTATTTTCTCCTATGTCCAATGCCCATCCCATTTGTCTTTCTTTTTTTAAATTTTTTATTTAACTTTTATTAATTGCACTTTATTTATTTTGTATCCCCCCATAAGCCTCTCCGTCATCCCCTCCCGGCCCCACCCTTCTCCCCATCTGCATGCATGACCCTCCCCAAGTCCACTGATAGGGGAGGTCCTCCTCTCCTTTCTGATCTTAGTCTATCAGTTCTCATCAGAAGTGGCTGCATTGTCAGGGTTCTAGGTTATCTCCATGAATAGTCCTTGGTTAGAGTATGAGTCTCTGGGAAGTTCCCTGTGTTCAAATTTTCCTGTTCTGTTGCTCTCCTTGTGGAGTTCCTGTCCTCTCCAACTCTTACTATTTCCCACTTCTTACATAAAAGAAGTGTCTTTCTTTTTTAAAAAATTCTTTATTAATTACACTTTATTCACTTTGTATCCCCCCAGTGGTTCCCTCCCTCCTCCCTTCCCAATCCCTCCCTTCCTCTACCCTCTGCATGCATGCCCCTCCCCAAGTCCACTGATAAGGGAGGTCTTCTTTTCCTTCCTTCTGACCCTAGTCAATTAGTTCTCATCAGGAGCAGCTGCATTGTCTTTTTCTGTGGCCTGGTAATGCTGCTTCCTCCTCAGGGGGAGGTAATTAAAGACCAGGCCAATCAGTTCATGTCAGAGACAGTCCCTGTTCCTATTACAAAGGAACCCACTTGGATATTGAACTGCCATGGGCTACATTTGTGCAGGGGTCTTAGGTTATCTCCATGCATAGTCCTTGGTTAGAGTATCAGTCTCAGGAAAGACCCCTGTGCTCAGTTTTTTTTTTTTTTTTTGTTCTTTTGCTCTCCTTGTGGGGTAACTGTCCTCTCCAGATCTTACTGTTTTCCATTACTTTCATAAGATTCCCTGCACTCTGCCCAAAGGTTGCCCATAAGTCTCAGCATCTGCATTAATAGTCTGCAGGGCAGAGCCTTTCAGAGGTCCTCTGTGTCAGGCTCTTAACTTGTTCCCTTTTTTCTCTTTCTTCTGATGCCCATCCTCTTTGCCTTTCTGGATAGGAATTGAACATTTTAGCTCAATTTAACTTGATTAGTTTCTTTAGGTGTACAGATTTTAGCAAATTTGTCCTATATTATATGTCTATATGAGTGAGTATATACCGTGTGCATCTTTCTGCTTCTGGGATAGCTCACTTAGGATGATCTTTTCCAGATCCCACCATTTACCTGCAAATTTCATGATTTCCTTGTTTTTTATTGCTGAGTAATATTCCATTCTGTAGATATACCATAATTTGTGCATCCATTCCTCCACCGAGGGGCATCTGGACTGTTTCCAGCTTCTGGCTATTACAAATAAGGCTGCTACAAACATGGTTGAGTAAATGTCCTTATTGTGTACTTGAGACTCTTTGGGGTTTATGCCTAGGAGTGGTATAGCTGGATCTTGAGGAAGCGCTATTCTTAGTTGTCTGTGAAAGAGCCAGATTGCTTTCCAGAGTGGTTGTACAAGTTTACATTCCCACCAGCAGGGGAGGGGGTTCTCCAGATTGGGAAAGGATCTTCACCAACCCTATATCTGACAGAGGACTGATATACCGAATATATAAAGAACTCAAGAAGTTAAACAAAAACAAATCAAGAATCCAATTAAAAATGAGTACAGAGGTAAACAGAATTCTCAATAGAGGAATATTGAATGGCAGAGAAACACTTAAAGAAATGCTCAACCTCATTAGCCATCAGGGAAATGCAAATCAAAATGACCCTAAGATTTCACCTTACACCCATCAGAATGAGATCAAAAACCAAGATAAAAAACTCAAGAGACAACAGATGCTGGAGAGGTTGTAGAGAAAGGGAGCCCATTTGTCTTTCTAAATACGGATTGATCATCTCACCCTGGGTCTTCTTTCTTGATTATCTTTTTTAGGTGTATAGATTTCATTATGTTTATCATATCTTATAGGTCTATATAAGCGAGTATATACCATGTGTGTCTTTCTCCTTCTGGGATACTTCACTCAGAATGATCTTTTCTAGATCCCACCATTTGCCTGCAAATTTCATGATTTCCTCCTTTTTGATTGCTGAGTAGTATTCCATTGTGTAAAAATACCACAATTTCTGTATCCATTTCTCCATTGATGGACATCTGGGGTGTTTCCAGGTTCTGGCTATTACAAATAAAGCTGCTACAAGCATGGTTGAGCAAATATTCTTGTTGAGTACTTGAGCATATTTTGGGTATATGCCTAGCAGTGGTATAGCAGGGTCTTGAGGAAGCACTATTCTTAATTGTCTGAGAAAGCGCCAGATTGACTACCAAAGTTGTTGTACCAGTTTACATTCCCACCAGCAATAGAGAAGGGTTCCCCTTCCTCCACAACCTCTCCAGCATGTGTTGTCACTTGAGTTTTTTATCTTAGCCATTTTGATGGGTTTGAGGTGAAATCTCAGGGTCATTTTGATTTGCATCTCTCTGATGGCTAAGGATGTTGAGCATCTCTTTAAGTGTTTCTCTGCCATTCTATATTCCTCTATAGAGAATTCTCTGTTTAGCTTCATACTCCATTTTTAATTGGATTACTTGATTTATTGCTTTTTAACTTTTTTAGTTCTTTATATATTCTGTATATCAGCCCTCTGTCAGATATAGGGTTGGTGAAGATTCTTTCCCAGTCTGTAGGCTATCGTTTTGTTCTGATGACAGTGTCTTTTGCTTTACAGAAGATTTTCAGTTTCATGAGGTCCCATTTATTGATTGTTGCTCTATTTTATGCTGTTGTTTTCGCATCTGGGTTTGGGATGGTTGTAATTATTATAGGTGTTACAAGTGTTGTTGTGTGGGTATTCCATTCCATGTTTTTTGTTCTCTCTTTGGATCTCAGGAGATCATGGCTGCTGTGTTTTGTCTGGTAGGAACTGCTCTGGAGTCCTCCCAGGCTAGGCCAGTGTGAGTTCTGGGGAAAATGTGTTTCTAATTATTTGTTAGTGGGAATGGACTTGAAAGGTGTGATGCTCCTTTCCACGAGAAAGGAGAGAAGTAGGGTGTTCCTCTAGGATTTTCTTAGTCCCTGGAAAGATGACAGAGAGGAGAATCCCCATCAGGTAATGTGCTACAGAGCTGAGGATGAGAATGTAGGATTAGGGTTACAGAAAAGGAACAGTGAAGTTATGAAGTTTTCCTATCTGATTTATTGACCTATTTGTTTCTCTGAAATTCTTGGCCAGGAGCAGGTTGGGAGCTGCCTCTTGGAGTTGGAATATGGGATAACAAGATATGGTTGGGAGGGAGGAAAAAAAGGCAAGAGGAGATCTGCTGATCCATAGGAGCAGACCAAGAGGGGACACAGCAGGTGGGCTGTTACAGAACTGGGGTAAGACAGGGTCATTCAATTTGGAGACAAAAGGGGAGAGGTGATGGTAGGCAGAAGCTTACCTGCTTCTCTTTTCCATGTTCCTGGTGCGTTCCCAGGGAATCATGAACCCTTTTCTTAAATATGTGTTTATATGAGTTTTCAAGCTGTGTAATCATCTTTCTAAGTTTCCCTATAATGCTGATTAAGAATCTCTCTCCTCTTTAGGATTTAATTGCTGTCAACTCCATTTCATAACCTTACCATTGAGAAAATCTGTCCTATTTTATCTATATATGTGTTGCTACTGATACTCTTTAGCAAAAGAAAAAAATGCAAAATAACATTTTTTTGATTTATGATTTCACTGTGTAACCCTGGCTGGCCTTAATTTTTTTTTTTTTTTTTGTATAGACTAGCCTGGCCTTAAAATTACAGAGATCTGCTAGCCCCTTCCTGTTGAATTCTTAGATTAAAGGAAAGAACTACCATGCCCAGCTATTATAAATTATTTGTATTCATTGTTATTTTTCTTTTTCTTTTTTTTTAGTTTAAATTTTTCTTTTGTTTTTTTTCTTTTTTTTTGAATTTTATTTTTTTCTTATCAGTTACATTTTATTAACTCTGTATCCCAGCTGTGTCCCGCTCCCTCATTCCCTCCCAGTCCCTCCCTCCCTCCCCTCCACTGTGCTCCTTTCCAAGTCCACTGATAGGGGGGACCTCCTCCCCATTCATCTGATCCTGTTTTATCAGGTATCTTCAGGACTGGCTACAAAGCTCTCCTCTGTGGCCTAACAGGACTGCTCCTCCCTTGGGGGGTGGGGAGGCCAAAGAGCCAGTTGAGTTCCTGTTAAAAATAGTTCTTGTTCCCCTCACTATGGGAAACCAATTGTAGCCTGAGCTACCACAGGCTACATCTGAGCAGAGGTTCTAGGTTATATCCATACATCTTCCTTGGTTGAATGTCAGTCTCAGAAAAGACCCTGTGCCCAGATATATTTGGTCCTTGTGGAGCTCCTATCCTTTCCCCATCAGACTAACTCCCCTTCTTTCTTATGATTCCCTGTACTCTGCCATACCTTAGAGCAGGCAGGCCCCGGGCAGATTTTGGGTGGGTGGAGAGGATCAAGGAGGACTTTGTGGTAATGGGAACACCCCCAACAAATAACACAGCTGAACTTTGCTGACTCTGTTTCTTTTCTGCATATCCAACCACTCACTCCCAGCTGGCTAGTGTGTAATTGTGTCTTTAGATTGTTCTAATGGCAAAGTAAAGATGAACCCTCTGGAAAGTGCCTTATAGAAGTTCCATGAAGAAATCATGTGAAATCACAATACTCTCATTTTCTAAACAGTTATGTGTTTTTCTTGTATTATCCATCCATATTTTTGGTAGTTGCTCACAGGTTATTAGAAAGGTCAACCATAAATTTATACATCAATGTGATATCTATTCATCTATTAGGAGAAGGTCAAATATGTAAATGAGTATATTTAATAAAGAATATCTTATAAGTGTATATTCTACAGTTAATTGAGCCTAATTGGAACCACATTCTTATGTCATTAAGCAAATGTGTCAACCATCTTCTATTATTTTTAATAATAAAATCAGTGAAATATTTCATTTTATTATGGACATCTCTTTGACTCTGCTTTTTACCCTGTAGCCAATTCTGACTAAAATTCTTTGTTACCAAGTGAACTGAAATGAAAGGAGGGTCGTGACTTTCTCAAGCTAGGCAGCCCTGTGGTAAAAGCATTTCAGGAGTCCTCTGGGTCTTCCCAGGAATTCTGATTACAATTATGAGGTTATAACTTTCAAAACAAAGTCAAGCTCTCATCTTTTGCAAAAAGAGCCTGACAATGTTGTGCATTCAGTTGGAGTTGTAACTCATTAACCCTTGGAATGACTCAGTGACTTCGGCTTCCAAGAGAACCAGCCCTGCAGTTATGAGGAACAAGAAATTATTCCAGCAATGTCAGAGATTTTTAAAGACTTGGCTCCTAACATGAGGCAAATATTATGAGTTTTAAAGTCTGCTGATATGTTCTTGACTAATAGCATTTAGAAACAATCATCCTTTTGTACATTAAAATTCCAAATTGTCTTAAATTAGTGCAATCGGAGGCTCTATATTGTCTCCTAGATTGGTGTTTACAATCCAGGCAGTGAATAGGTAGATTTGACGCATCTAAATTTGAGGATTTTAGATAAATGTTTACACAGTACTTCATATAAATTCCTTTGTTGTCCTAGAGTTAAAAAGCAATAGAGGACAGAGGTAGTTTGACGTCTAAGACCATACAGGATTTACTGAACCATATTTATTTATTATTATTATCCCCATTTAATTCCACAATGACTTCCCAAGTCATTTTCTCCTCTGAGAACTTTCCTTACACAGACTGGACAGATTTATTTTCCATTTTAGTCTTTTTCCTACACTTCAGTGAAAAAAAAATAAACTGAGAGATAGCTCCCTAATTTTTGATACTGGCACACTGTACTCTATAATGTCATGCTAGCAGCATAGAGATTTGATAGATAAAATTTCTATGTTCACATTGAAACTAAAACATCACTTAGAAAGACTGTATGGTCAACATAAATAGGTAAGATCAACTGCAAAGACAGGCATCTTGGGTCTTCGTTAGGGTTTCTATTGCTCTGAAAAGGCACCACAACAACAGCAACTATTATAAAGGAAATATCTAATTGAGGCTGGCTTACAGTTTAGTCCATTGTCATCATGGCAGGAAACATGACAGCATGCAGGAAGATATTGTAATGGAGAAGAAGCTGACAGTTTTACTTTATTTTATTTTATTTTATTATTTTTCTTTTATAATTTATTCATTGTGTATCCCGAATGTAGCCTCTCCCATCTCCCAGTCCCACCCTCCCTTCCTCTTGGCTTCCTATTCCCCTCTCCCACTGAAAAGGGGTAGTCATCCTTCCCTAGTATCTGATACTAGTCTATCAAGTCTCATCAGGATTGACAGGATTCTCTTCCTATGTGACCTATAAAGGCTACCCCGCCAGGAGGAAGTAATCAAAAAGCAGGCAACTGAGTTCATGTCAGAGATTGTACCTGCTCCCCTTATTAGGGAATCCACTTGGAAACTGAGGTACTTTTGGGTCTAGGTATTCTCCATGCATGGTCCTTGACTGATTTATCAGTCTCTGGGTCCAGATTTTTTGGTTTTGTTGTTCTTCATGTGAAGTCCTGTCGTCTCTGAGTCCTTCTATTTCTCTCTTCTTCCATAGAACTCTCCTTACTCTGCCCAAAATTTGGATGTGAGTCTCTGCATTTGCTTCGATTCCCTGCTGGGTTGAGTCTTTCAGAGAACATATGTGGTAGGGTCCTGTCATGTTCTCTTTCTTCCACTGCTTCCTGTGTCTATCCTGTTTGCCATTCTGAATGAGATTTATGGATCCTCCCTAGGATCCTCCTTGTTTAGCTTCTTTAGGTCCAAAGATTTTAGTATGTTTATCTTACATTATATGTCTAATATCCACTTATAGGTGAGTACATACCCTATATGTCTTTCTGGATCTGGGTTACCTTACTCCTAGTTTTCTAAGAAAGCACCAGATTAATATTCAAAGTGGTTGCACAAGTTTGCACTCCCACCAGCAAAGGAGGAGGGTTCCCCTTTCTCCACATCCTCTCCAGCGTTTGTTGTCATTATGTTTCTGATCTTACCCATTCTGATGGTGTAAGGTGAAATCTCAGAATCGTTTTGATTTGCATTTTCCTGATGACTAAGTATATTGGGCATTTCTTTAAGTGTTTCTTCACCATTTGGTATTCCTTTGGGAAGAATTCTCTCTTTAACTCTGTACCCCATTTTTTAATTGGATTACATGGTATCTTGGTGTTTAATTTATTGAGTTCTTTATATATTGTGGATATTAGCTCTCTCTCAGATGTAGGATAGTGAAGATCTTTTCCCAGTTTGTAGGCTGTCATGTTGCTCTACTGACAGTGTCCTTTGCTTTACAGAAGGTTTTCAGTTTCATGAAGTCCCATTTATTAATTGTTGGTCTTAGAGCCTAAGCTGTTGGTGCTATGTTCAGGAAGTTCTCTCCTGTGCCAATAAGTTCAAGGTTCTTCCCCACTTTTTCTTCTAATGGGTTTAGTGTGTCTGATTTTAGTTTGAGGTCTTTGATCCACTTGGACTTTAGCACAAGATGATACATATGGATCTTTTTGGCATTTTTCTACATGTAGACATGCCTTTAGACGAGCACCATTTGTTGAAGATGCTGTCTTTTTTTCATTGTATGGTTTTGGTTCCTTTGTGAAAAACCCCAGAATTCCTAAAGCAGTCCTGTACAATAAAAGATCTTCTGGAGGTATCTCCATCCCTGATCTCAAGCTGTACTATAGAACAACAGCAATAAAAACTACACGGTACTTGCATAGAAACAAACTGGTAGATCAATGAAATTGAATTGAAGGTTCAGAAATAAGCCCACACACCTATGGATAGTTGATTTTTGACAAAGTAGTTCTACAACTTAATCTGCAAACATCATGAAGAGACTGTCACACTAGTCATAGCTTGAACATATGAGACCACAAAGCCCACCCCCACCATGACACACTTTCTTTGACAAGGCCATATCTACTCCAACAAGGCCACAAACCATTCCCCATGGGCCAAGCAGTCAAACATATGAGTCTATGCTATGGGACCATTCCATTGTAAACTACCACATTCTCCCTCCTAGCCTCATATGCTTATATAAGCATATGAACATGTTTATATAATGTAAGATGCATTCAGTCCAACTTCAAAAATCAGTCTAAAGAATTACAGTCCCAAATATGTTGAAAAGGCCAAAGTTCAAATTCTCTTCCCAGACTCATGCAATTTCTTAGCTGTAATTCCCTGTAAAGTAAACATGAAAAAAGCAGATCACATACTTCTAACATATGAGGTCACAAAATATACATTACTATTCCAAAAGGAAGCAGAGAGAGGAAATACTGTACCAAAACAAGACTGATACCCAGCTGGGCAAACTCCCATCTCTGCATTTGAATGTCATGTTCAAATGCTCCTCAGATCGCCAACTTCTTTCAGCTTTGTTGATTGCAATGCATTTCTTTCTCTTGTGCTGGTTCCACTCACTGTTAACAGCTCTCCTTGGCAGGTATCCCACTGCTCTGGCATCTCTAACATCTTTGGGTCTCTATGAAAATTCAAGCTGTACCCTCAACTTCACTTTCACACTCACATAATGGCTTCTATGGGTTTCTATGAAGGGAAACCCCTACTGCATACCCCGACTCAGTGGCTTTCTTTAGTCACAGAAGGAGAGTCCATAACCCCCTCCTTCTATCCTTCAACCACATGGCTGAAGCTGCCAAGTTCTGCTTCTTTCTTGACTGGAATAAGGCCCAACTCCTTCAGTTATATCTTTAACAGGTTTTTATTTTCAATGGATTCCTCACTATTTAAGCTTGGTACTCCTGGTCCCATGTAGACCAGGCTGGCCTTGATTTCAGAGATTTGCTTGCCTCTGTGTACATTCGGGGATTAAAGGCATGTGCCATCATATCTGGACCTAGGTTGGCCTTTAATTTCTTTTCTCAAAATGGAAGCTTAGTTAGATGGAGTATTGCCCAGAGGTCAGCACTTCCTTTATTCCATTTAACATCAGGCTTTCCTTAATTCTGTTTATCTCCTTGAACAGAGGATTTGCCTCCATTCCACTTTCTGGTGTCCCTTCTTTCCATTTTGTAGTTTTCCTTGTTCGCCTTGCTCCTTTTCATTATATATCTTCATAAGAGGAAAGAATAATAATCATACAACAGTGTCAAAACTAGGCTATTTTGAGATTTCCTTTGCCAGTGGAAATAATCCAAAACTCTTCACTTTAGTCTAAAGCAGACTTTTTGGACAAGGGCAAAAAGCAGCCAAGTTCTTTGCCAAAATATCACAAGACCACACATGCTAGGCCACATACTATGACTCTTCTTTTCTGAAACCTCTTGAGCCAAATACCCCTCAGCACTATTGTTTTCCATGCTGCTATTAGTATGGTCCATTAAGCCCCATTTAAAGAATTCAACTGTTTTTCTAACCCAAAGTCCACAGTCCTCCAAACAAGAACATGGTCAGGCCTATCACAGTAATACCCCAGTCCCTGGTACCAACTTCTGTCTTAGTTAGGATTTCTTTTTCTGTGAGGAAATGCCATGACCAAGTCAACTCTTATAAAGGAAAATACTTAGCTAGGACTGGCTTACAGTTTTAGAAGTTTAGTCCATTTTCATGGCAGAAAGTATGGCAGCATGCAAGCAAAAATTGTACTGGAGAAAGAGCTAAGAGTTCTACATCTTGATGTGTAGATAGCATGAAGAGACTGCCTCACTAGGCCTAGCCTGAGCATATGAGACCTTAAAGCCCACCACAACAATTACACACTTCCTCTAACAAGGCCACACCTACTCCATCAAGGCCACACCTCCTAATAGTGCCACTCCCTAAGGGCCAAGTATTCAAACACCTGAGTCTACAGGGACCATTCCTATTCAAGCCAGCACATCTTGCATGGCAATTATAGGGAATGCGGGATAAAAATATTCCAGGGCAAGGGAGAATGCAGGGTTCTACCTAGAACTCTGTCTGGAGATAATATTATCTCTATGAATCTATTAAACATCCATTCTTTTTATCATGATTTTTATGCACTGCCCTGTTCTATTTCTTTCTGAACTTTTTTCCATTTCATTTCTTTTTTCCGCTTTCTGACCTTCTATCTTGTCATATCCCTTACTTCTTCATTATGCTATGTTTGCAGTGTTCCAGGAGTCATACAGAGAATTTTGTTTTTTATTGTTGTGGTTATGGTTGAAATATACCATACCTCTTTTTTAATGTGGGCAGAAGTTTAACATTACTGTAAGGAGGCTGAAATCTGAGTAATTTTGGGTGCTGAAAAGTTATTTTATAGCAGATTCATACCCCACCCCTATAAATCACCAAGCACAGGGCTTCTTTCTTCAAATTCTTTTCCTGAACTTTGACAGAAATGGAAGCTTTTCTTCTGATTACCATCACTTGCTAGTGTAGGATTCCAGTTAGAAAAGAAAAGAAATGTTTAGAACACAGATTATGCTCAAATTCTCCAAATGAAGAGAGATTACTTGAAATTCCAAAGGATATAAAGAATAGACATTTTTCTGTGCAAGTATTTGGAAATTATCATTTCCATGTGATTATGAAGCCCCAGGAAACACGTTTTCTGGTGATTTCAATATCTCATGGTTGTGATAAGTAAATGAATTAACTGGAGGTGCGATAAAAGAGAAGGTGTGAGCAACATCTGTGTGTGGATGTGTTAAGAGAAGCAGGAACCAGGGAAGTGGAGCCAGCAGCTTGAGTTGCTTAAAGGTGGTTCTCTAAAAGACGTTGCGAGTCAGCAGGTGCACCCTGCACCTATTTGGCATTTGTGCTGTCAAAACCATGGATGTGAGGTTCTCAAAGGAAATCAACAGCTGCTTTTAAAAGCAAGAAAAAAAAAAAACCCTTTACTAAGAAAAAAAAATGCTGCTGCTTAATTTTATCTCTCAGAAGTAAAGGCCTGATGATTAAAATTTCTCTTTAATTTCCTTAGAATCATGAAATAGTTGACTTACATCACTGCTCTGGAGGAGTGATTATGAAGTGTATTTTTTAACTGTTTTTTAATGTATATATGTGTGTGTGCCTGTGTGATATTATGTGCACATGTTTGCAGGTATCTATGTAGACAAAAAGAATGTTTCAATACCTGGGAATTGAAGTTACAAACAATTCTGAATCACCTGATGTGGGTTCTGGGAACTGACCCTGGGTCTAGTACAAGAGAAGTAAGGTTTCATAACTACTGAACCAATTCTGAAGTGCCCATGATGTGTCTGAAGGTGAGCAGCTTAGTAGAAACCACATCTAACAAGGAATGACTCTACTAACTAACCAATGGGAGTACGAATGGATACAAACATTTGCAGTGCCTTTTGGCAGTTATCAAATTGAAAATGTATCTTCCCTTGGACCAAGAACATAACTGTTGTAAACTTGGTTATCATAACACAGGAACTGAAAAACAACCTAAATCTCAGTTAATTAAGAATATTGACCAGCTTGCTCAGCTATCATAAGAAAAGCTTCATACTGCAGCAGATGGGGAGACATAGCCAGATGTTAGGCAGAGAAGAAGAGACATTATAACACTAAGCACTAAATGGGATGTCTCCATCAAAGCCCTCCCATCACGGCTGAAGGAACACTGTGAAATTGGAGGCAGAAAGTATAAGAGCCAATGGGGATAGAGGATCCAATGGCTCTGGATCCACACACATCTGAACGCGGTGAGACTGAGGCAACTGAGGGCCTGCATGTGTTTGCATCAGATGGGGACCTAGAGCTAAGAGAAATGAATGGAAGTCCCATCCCTAACTCAGAAGCTATCTCCAATTGATAGCCACTTGCCAATAAAAAATTCATTTTCTCCAAGACAGTCACACTGGGGAAATAAACTACTATTAAGGGTAGGTTGCATGCCCATCAAGAGACTGCCAACAGAAAAAGATTATAATGGCATCGTTGGAGGTTCCTGATCTCATAATGTGTATAGCGACTTTTTAAAATTTTCTCTTTTCTTCATTTTTATTTTATTATATAAACATTAATTTTTATAATAGTATTCATATATTGATAAATTTTACCTTATAGATCTTTTAACTATATGGTATAGCTTTTAGTTTAGTGTTTTTCTGGGATTTCTGAGTGTGTGAACAAGTGGGTCTTTGCATCTGTATATATTTCTTTTCCTTTTTGGGGGGCTCTTTTCTCCTATTTGCTTGTTTTGTCCTATTCCAATGTATTAGTTTTTGTATTATTATTATATTATATTATATTATATTATATTATATTATATTATATTATA
>NW_026596240.1:5884294-5912328 GCF_907164565.1 Psammomys obesus | reverse complement strand
TATTATATTATATTATATTATATTATATTATATTATATTATATTATATTATATTATATTATATCATATCATATCATATCATATCATATCATATCATATCATATAATTATTCCTTAGAAGTCTGTTTTCTTTTTAATTAATTAATTAATTAATTAATTAATTATAATTTATTCACTTTGTATCTCAGCTGTAGCCCTCTTCCTCATCTCCTCCCAATCCTGCCTCTCCCTCTTCTCCTCCTATGCCCCTCCCACTGTCCACAGATAGGGGAGGTCCTCCTTCCCTTTCATCTGACCCTAGCCTATCAAGTCTCATCAGGACAGGCTGCATTGTTGTTTTTCTCTGTGGCCTGGTAAGGCTGCTCTCTCCAGGGAGAGGTGATCAAAGAGGCAGCCACTGGGTTCATGTCAGAGACAGTCCCTTTTCCCCTTACTAGGTAACCCACTTGGACATTGAGCTACCATGGGCTACATTTGAGCAAGGGGTCTAGGTTATCTCCATGGGTGTTCCTTGGTTGGAATACTGGTCCTGAGTGAGGTAACTGAGAAGCAGAAAGGCACACATGGTATATACTCACTTACAAGTGAATATTAGACATATAATGTAGGATAAACATACTAAAATCTGTACACCTAAAGAGGCTAAGAAAGAAGGAGGATGCTAGGAAAGTTGCTCAATCCTCATTCAGAAAGACAGCACAAAGGGAGAAAACAGGCAACAGGACAGGAGCCTTCCACAGAGGGCCTCTGAAAGACTCTACCCAGCAGGGTATCAATGCAGATACTGAGACTCATAATCTACATTTTTCCTAATGAGTGATTTAAAAAAAAAAAAAAAGTGGACCTTGATGGAAAGGAATGTAGAGGAAAACTGAGTGAAGTAGAGGGAGGGGAAACCATACCAATACTACAGTGCATGAGTCTGTTCCTGTGTGTGTGTGTGTGTAGTGGGGGGATCTATCTTCAATTAAAAGAAAACAAACAAACAATAAAAAGACAAGAATCGTGACCAGGTCTGGATGAACACCTTTAATCTCAGCACTCTGGAGGTAAATCTCATATGCGTTTGAGTGCTCCAGGCAAGTCAAGGATATGTAGTAAAAACCTCATCTCAAAAACAGCAACAAAGCATCTTCCTAATTTATAGTTTTGGAAGGTATTAATATTATGGAGCCATTTGACTTAGACACATACAAATATCTTTGTGTTGATATGAGAAAATACTAGAGGTATTTGGTGTGAGAAATACATTCTGTAATTTTCTAAGCATAGGACAATGAATTTGTCACTCAAAGAGGAATATAACTTTTAATTTTGAAATCAACTATTGTGTATGAAATCCTCAATGATAATTAACAGTAGGTCAAAATGAATAAACACTCTCACTAACAGCAGAGCAAAACAGAGTTGCCCCTGGAATAAGATGCTAAGGAAGTCACACTTGACAGATTGCTTGAAGCTCATGATTAAGGTGCTGACACTTGCCTTCTCCCCAGCACACTACTTTTAATGACATGGGTCTTTGTGCGCATTTTCACTAGTCTCTTAATAAGTATGAATTATCTGGAACACATTTTGCCCCATTTTGGTGAAAATGCATCAAGTTCCTTTAACAGGTTACCCTAAAAGAAAAGTATAAATGGAATTTTACTTGTTTTTTTTAATTTTTTATTTAACTTTTATTAATTACACTTTATTCATTTTGTATTCCCCCCATAAGCCTCTCCCTCCTCCCCTCCCAGTCCCACCCTCCCTCCCTTTCTGCATGCATGCCCCTCCCCAAGTCCACTGATAGGGGAGGTCCTCTCCTTTCTGATCTTAGTCTATCAGATCTCATCAGAAGTGCCTGCATTGTCAGGGTTCTAGGTTATCTCCATGGATAGTCCTTGGTTGGAGTATGAGTCTCTGGGAAGTTCCCTGTGTTCAAATTTTCTTGTTCTTAACAATTGACTGTGCAACCTTGACTATGACCTGAGACCGTGAAGTCCAAGACTTCCTTCTTTGGTGCTTTTGTGCCTTTGCATTCATCACCAACTTAAAGTCCCAGGAATGCTAAGGCTCGTCCAAAAACTAACATGAATTGCTGCTCCTCAGTGGTCACAAGAACAGGAACTGATTTCTTCACTTCTGTTCTAAGGATGGACAATCAGGGAGTGATAGTGAGAGCCTATCAACAGGAAACAGGCACATGGGCTTGTCAAGTTGCTTCCTATAGCCCCAAGAGTTGTCTGTGGACATCAATTACTCTTCCTCAACTGTGAGAAGGAGGCCCTTCCTGTGTTGCTGTTAGTAGTGTTGCCTCACTTTTTGTTTTAAATTTACAAGTCTTGTGCTACAAGTTGGACCATATCAAGTTGGTCTGGCTTAGGTTACAGTGTGTCACACTGCAGTTTTCATCAATGATTACTAGTATGGTGGGATAGCTTCTCAGACATCCAGATTTCTCACCGTCCCTATTTCCTTACACAGTCTATCTACTCCTTGGGATTTTCAAGGTGATTAACTGTTCATGCCACTAAGGTGACATCCTGATATTCCTCTTGTCAAATAAGAATTAAAAAATGCAAGTTTACATTTTAGTAGTGGTTTCTCTTTGTAGCATACAGTGCTACATAAGTAAAGAAGTATAAATTACATCTATGCATGCATATGTAAATATATGCATGTGTTTTTGCACAGAGAATTACAAGATGGATAACACGAAGCAATTTACAGTGGGATTGTGAGAAGGTGGGATTGCAGTTCAGAGCATGGCTCCTTTCCATTCTTAGCTCCTATTCTGTTTTTATTTTAAATGTCATTAGGTTATATAATACTATTATCATAATTGACAATATTTTTTTTATTGAAAATAGGAGTACAAAAAGACAAAAGAGAGAATTTTCCTTGAAGAAATTCTTAGATACAGGGATGGAAAATCAGCTTGTTGAGAATCTCATATATTTTTAGATCTCGCATATTTGATTTTGTGCCAAAAAACAATCACAATATGCCTTGAATTCAGTAAGACACTTTTAGGTTTTTTTTTTTTTTTCTTTAGTATACTTAAAAGCTTAAGATACAACTAACCACTTGCACAACGTTTGTTACTTTTTTTTCAGATATGGCAGCAAATCTAGGGAACTTAGCTTTGTACACTGGGTAGACTTTAGATATTCATTACTCATAAAGATGAAGTGAGATATGACTTTATCTGACAATGAAAAAATTCATTTACTAAACATAACACTGATATCACCTAAAGCCAAACATAATCCACCAGGATTTGCTGGGACTCAAAGTATTGGGAAAGGTGCCTTTAAAAAAATTTAGTCAGAAACACTTTGAAAAAGAATAAACGAAAGTGAATTAAATCTGCCTCTGGGTTAGCTGTTTGGCAATAGGTTCATCACTGCAAGCATGCCCGTGTGTAGAAACTCTCCAATCACGGTAAAACAAAACAAAAATTGACTCTAATGTACATTTATGCATGAATCATCTCTGTTCTTTCATGTAGGGCTGAATGATGATAACGTCCACGAGTGAGATTACATATCCCCGCTTTAGTTTTCAGGTGTGATGGTGTGATCTCCCTGCAGGAACACTGCACACTGGGAGGCGCTGAGGATAACCAGCTGAGTGTCTGTTTACTCAGGCACCTGTGCAAGGCTAGCAGAGGAGAGCTTACTGCTTTTGATGCATACATCAGGAAACCACAAGAAATTTACACCCCAGAAACTTCCCAACCTGCAGTCAGAACTTCCCCTATCATTAAATTGATCCACTGATACTTGTTTTGATTAAAGCTCCAGCTAACTCATACGAGCATCTGCAGTCGGCAATCTAACTCAAACAAGCATAATGAGTGCTATCTTTTAATTTTTTATGAAAAGGCTTCATAATATATAATTAAGATGTTTTTTGTACATGTTCTACTGATGAACCATCTGCAGGTATGACATTTAGCATCTGTACTTAAAAGTAGCCACCTGTTACAAGTCTGGCAATCCTATCAGAATCACTTTGAATAAATGGAACTAAGGATCATTTGGGTTCAGGGCTCTTCATGAATCTATTATATTATTGACTTTTTTTTTCAGTACAGTCTTTTAAGGTTCTTAAAGTCACATCTATTATCAGAAGATGCTTCTTTTTTGTGCAGGGTTTGGCAATCAACTCAGAGACCATTCAAGGTGGAGAGAATGAGACGCTATGGGATGTTCAGCACTAAATGGGACATCTATATTACATCACTTCTTCCCGAGGTTCAGGGATCTTCTAAGAATAGGGACTGGAAAATGTAAGAGCCAGAGGTGGAAGATCAATAGAAGGAAGCAGTGTTTTCCGGAAACAACAGGAGAATCACACATATGAACTCGCAGAGCTTGTGACGTTATGCACACAAGCAGACACAGGTCAAGCCAGACAAAATCTCAGCATAGGTAGGCATGAAGTCTCACCCCTAGCTGAGGAGCTACTGGAAGCTGACAGCTGTCGGGCAATAAGGTGTCAGTTTTCTTAAAGGGAATGGACCATAGTAGATTTGCCTATGCCAGTTGATGGCTACACATACAAGGGTGTATTAGTAGCACAGACTGCAACTGATGGATAGAAAATACAAAAAACAAAAACAAAAAACAAAAACAAAACAAACAAACAAACAAAACCCCTCAAACTGTGTAAGCAATAAATGGGGATGGGTTTTGGGGAAGTTTGAGAGGGAGGTGAATATAATAAAAATATACATTATGAAATTCTCAAAGGCCTGATTAAAACTTGAAGTAAAAAAACAAACCTTTCACCAACTGCATTTGTTTTCAAACCAGTAAAGTTTTGTTTGTTTGTTTTGACACGAGGTTTTTCTGTGTAGTCTTGGCTGTCCTTCCCTGGCTTTGCAGACCAGCTGCATGCGTTGCCACTGTTGGCTGTACAAGTTTGCACTCCCACCAGAAATGGAGGAGGGCTCCCCTTTCTCCACATCCTCTCCAAAATGTGTTGTCCCTTGAGGTTTTAATCTTAGCCATTTTGATTGATGCAAGATGGAATCTCACAGTCATTTTGATTTGCATTTCCCTGATGACAAAGGAAGGTGAACATTTCTTTAAGTATTCTCCACCATTCAATATTCTCTATTCAGAATTATTTTTTTTAATTTTTTTAATTACACTTTATTCACTTTGTATCCCCCCATAAATCCCTCTCTCCTCTCCTCCTAATCCAACCTTCTCTCCCTCTTCTTCACGCATGCCCCTCCCCAAGTCCACTGATAGGGGAGGTCCCCCTATCCTTCCTTCTGATCCTAGTCCAGAATTCTTAGCTTAGCTCTGTACCCTAGTTGATCAACTATGTTCATAGCACCTTTATTTTTAATAGCCAGAATCTGGGAACAACCTAGATGCCCCTCAATGGAAAAACGGATACAGAAATTGTGGTACATTTACACAATGTAATACTACTCAGCTATTAAAAACAAGGAAATCATGAAATTTGCAGACAAATGGATGGAAATAGAAAAGATCATCTTGAGTGAGGTAATTCAGAAACAAAAAGACATGCATGGTATACATTCACTTATAAGTGGATAGTAGCCATATAATACAGGATACCATACTAAAATCTTTGGACCTAAAGAAGTTAAACAATAAGGACCCTAGGCAGGATTCTTAAATCTCATTCAGAATGACAAACAGGACAAACTCTAGAAGCATTGGAAGAGAGGGAACAAGATGGGAGCCTACTATAGAGGGTCCTCTGAAAGGATCCACCCAAAAAGGGACTGAAGCAGATGCTAAGACTCATAGCCAAACCTTGGGCAGATCTCAGAGAGTCTTATGGAAAAAAATAGGTGGAGGATAGAAGGACACAGAGGGGACAGGAGCCCCACAAGGAGACCAACAAAGCTAAAACCCTGAGGGTAGAGACTGATGCACCAACCAAGGACCATGCATGGAGAGGACCTAGATCCCCTGCTCAGATGTAGTCAATTGGCAGCTCAGTATCCATGTGGGTTCCTGAGAGAGGGAGCAAGATCTTCTCTGTCATGAACTCAGTTGCCTGCTCTTTGATCACTTGCCCCTGGAAATGCAGCCTTGCCAGGCCACAGAGAAGAGGATACAGGCAGTCCTGATGAGACTTGATAAGCTATTGGCAGATGTCAGAAAAGGAGAATGCCCCCTCTCAGTTAACTAGGAAAAGGGGATGGTGGGGAAGATTGAGGGAGGGTTGGACTGGGAGGAGCTGAGGCTTCAATTGGGATATATAATGAATAAATTATAAAATAAATAAATAAGAGTTAAAAAAGAAACAATTTGACACAGCCCAATTGGTGACTTGATTGGGTTTCCTTAAAAAAAAAAAAAATGGATAAAGGCTTACTTACAAGGATATGGAAGACCAAAAACAATTGTGTCATTGAAAAGCCCCACCCCATCATGAATGATCACCTCAAGGAACCTGTATTCTGGAGTCCTGTTTTCAATTAACCTACTACCTCTTTTATTCACTAACAGCTCCAAACAGTAAATGCAGCCTTGGGAAAGGGGCAATTTAGAATGGCTGTGATCCCAGGTGGTGGTCTTATGATCCTCCCTATATCTCCTTTATTTGCTGCATTTTAATAAGCCCATTACAATTACAATTTTAATAAGCCCATTACAAAAGCCTAGCTATCAATGAATTATTCCTTCATTGCTATGACTACCAAGTCACACATTCAGTAGGGTATGAAAAAACCCTAAGCTGAATGGTATTAATAGAGTGGTTATAAATAGGTGGATACAGCATGGTCTCAGTTGCCATCTTCCACACCTTTGATGCTGTGAACCTTCTTCTGTCTTTGCAGACTCTTCCGCCTATTCTGTTGCAAGTCCCTAGAAGACATGTTTATGTGGCTCTGAACATTTCCACTATTGCCTCAGTTCTACTAGTTGTTTTGCCTTGCAAACAGGAAAATTGATTCTTTCAGTTTCTATGTGCTCATCCCATCATGCTTTCTAAAATGTCAAGATGATTCTGAATCACAGTAGATACGCATCTCTGCCCACACTGAATCCTTCTGACACTGGTTAACGACCATTATCATGAAGTTTGCACTGGAAAAATGCCCATAAAGGTAGCATATGAAGAAAAACACTTAGCTCACATTTAGGGCAGGGAAAAATTGGTAGGACTTTGGTTCAATCTTTGTGTACCAAACACTTGTATTGCAGAATATATTTCTCACAAATTTTCTACTTTTGTTAGTCATGGCTGTAGCAGAGGCAGTGTCCTGTTTTATAGTGTTTTGAAAGATTTATTATATACACAGCAAGCTAGGTATAAGTACTAAAGATGCATATTTTCAATAGGCCCCAGATATATGAGCTAGGCACTCCTGAATGAGAGAAAATAGATAAGATCCTAGGAGGAAAGGAGATGGCAAGGGCCCGAAGGAATACAGCACATTGCTTGTGGAATGTAAAATCCACATCACTGATGGCCTAGTGCTCGGACTCTGTCAAAGACACAAAGTTTGGCACACATTAAATGAGCAGAATCTATGTGGCTCCTTGTTACCGAAGGATACCTATCACTCCAGACAATTTTTCCTGGGTACTTTAAAGGTTATAGTTCTTTCCTCATTTCTTTGATTCCCCCAAAAACTTTTTGAGGAAAAAAGGAATTGTTCTAGCTCATAGTTTATTAAACAGTGCATAGTAAATGGGAGATGGCTGGCGGTGGGAACAGCTTGAGCTGTGCTGGCAGGAACATGTGGGAGCTGGTCACATTGTATCTTCCTTCAAAGAGCAGAGAGAGAGGAGTGATAATACTCAACTCATCGCTCTTTCTAAGTCAGCCCCAAGACCCCAAACTAAAATATGATGCTACATACATTTATATTAGACCTTTCCTGCTCAGGTAATTCTTTGGGGAAACTACCCCTCAGACATACCCAGGATTGTGTTTCCTAGATGACTCTAAATCTAGTCAAGCTGACAGTGGCAATTAGCCATATCATAACATCTCAAACTTAGAACATAACTTCCACTGCCCAGGATTCTGTGTCCTTGACTAAAGTGGACCTCATGAATAAACTCAAATATCTAACTCTACGATCACTGCAATGGTAAATTTCTTGTGTTAGCTTAATGTGGTTTAGAGTTCTCTGGATTGTTTTCATTATTATTATTATTATTATTATTATTATTATTATTATTATTATTATTATTATTATCATTAGTTACATTTTGTTAATTCTGTATCCCAGCTGTATCCCTCATTTCCTCCCCAATCCCACCCTCCCTCCCTCATCTCCTCCCTGCTCCTTTCCAAGTCCACTGATAGCGGAGGATCTCCTCCCCTTTCATATGACTCCATTTTGTCAGGTATTTTCAGGACTGGCTGCAAAGTCCTCCTCTGTGGCCTAGCAGGACTGCTCCTCCCTTGGGAGGTCAAAGAGCCAGTCATTGAGTTCCTGTTAGAAATAGGTTCCCCTTACTATGGGAAACCAATTGATTACTGAGCTATCACAGGTCACATCCGAGCAGAGGTTCTAGGTTTTATCCTCTCATGGTCTTTGGTTGAGTGTCCATCTCAGAAAAGACCCTGTGCCCAGATATGTTTGGTCCTTGTGGAGCTCCTATCCTTTCCACATCAAACTCCCCTTCTTTCATATGATTCCCTGCACTCTGCCGAAGGTTTGGTTATGAGTCTTAGTATCTACTTTGGAACACTGCTAGGTAGAGTCTTTCAGATGCTTTCTGCGGTAGACACCTGTCATACGTTCAATGCATATCCCATTTGTCTTTCTAAATGAGGATTGATCATCATACCTCGTGTATGCTTTCTTGATTATATTCTTTAGGTGTATAGATTTCATTATGTTTATCATATCTTTTAGGTCTATATAAGCGAGTATATTCCATGTTTGTCTTTCTCCTTCTGGGATACTTCACTCAGAATGATCTTTTCTAGATCCCACCACTTGCCTGAAAATTTCATGATTTCCTCTTTTTTGATTGCTGAGTAGTATTCCATTGTGTAAAAATACCACAATTTCTGTATCCATTCCTCCGTTGATGGACATCTGGGTTGTTTCCAGGCTCTGGCTATTACAAATAAAGCTGCTACAAACATGGTTGAGCAAATGTCCTTATTGCATACTTGAGCAAATTTTGGGTATATGCCTAGCAGTGGTATAGCTGGGTATTGAGGAAGCACTATTCCTAATTGTCTGAGAAAGCGCCAGATTGACTTCCAAAGTGGTTGTACCAGTTTACATTCCCACCAGCAATGGAGGAGGGTTCCCCTTTTTCCACAACCTCTCCAGCATGTGTTGTCACTTGAGTTTTTCATCTTGGCCATTCTGATGGGTGTAAGGTGAAATCTCAGGGTCATTTTGATTTGCATTTTCCTAATGGCTAATGATGTTGAGCATTTCTTTAAGTGTTTCTCTGCCATTCTATATTCCTCATGTATACTATCATATCATCTGCGAATAGTGACACTTTGACCTCTTCCTTTCCAATTTGTATCCCCTTGATCTCCTTTAGTTGTCTTATTGCTCTGGCTTGGACTTCAAGTACTATGTTGAAGAGATATGGAGAGAGTGGGCAGCCTTGTCTTGTCCCTGATTTCAGTGGGATTGATTTAAGTTTCTCTCCATTGAGTTTGATGTTGGCTATAGGCTTGCTGTATATTGCCTTTATTATCTTTAAGTATGTGCCTTGTATCCCTAATCTCTCCAATACTTTAAACATGAATGGGTGTTGGACTTTGTCAAATGCTTTTTCGGCGTCCAAGAGATGATCATGCAGTTTTTCTCCTTCAGTTTGTTTATGTGGTGGATTACATTGATGGATTTCCATATATTGAACCACCCTTGCATGCCAGGGATGAAGCCTACTTGGTCATGGTGGATGATATCTTTGAGGTGTTCTTGGATTCGGTTTGCAAGTATTGAGTATTTTTGCATCAATATTCATAAGAGAGATAGGTCTGAAGTTCTCTTTTTTGTTGGGTCTTTGTGTGGTTTGGGTATCAGGGTGACTGTCGCTTCATAGAATGAGTTTGGTAGTGTTCCTTCTGTTTCTATTTTGTGGAATAGTTTAAGGAGAATTGGTATTAGCACTTCTTTGAAGGTCTGGAAGAATTCTGCTCTGAAACCATCGGGCCCAGAGCTTTTTTTGGAGGGGAGATTATTAATGACTGCTTCAATTTCCTTGGGGGATATAGGGCTATTCAGTCTTTTTACCTGATCTTGACTTAATGTTGGTAGATGGAATCTATCAAGAAAATTGTCTATTTCGTTTAGATTTTCAAATTTTGTGGCGTATAGGCTTTTGTAGTATGACCTAATGATTGTTTGGATTTCTTTAGTGTCTGTAGTTATGTCCCCCTTTTTATTTCTGATTTTGCTGATTTGGATGGATTCTCTCTGCTTTTTAGTTAGCTTGGCTAAGGTTTTGTCTATCTTGTTGATTTTCTCAAAGAACCAGCTTTTTGTTTCATTGATTCTTTGAATAGTTTTATTTGTTTCTAATTGATTGATTTCAGTCCTGTCTTTGATTATTTCCAGCCTTCTGCTCCTCTTGGGTGTATCTGCTTCTTTTTTTTCTAGGGTTTTCAGTTGGGCCATTAAGTTACTTTTATGTGATGTTACAAATTTCTTCTTGAAGGCACTTAGTGCTATAAATTTTCCTCTGAGCACTGCTTTCAATGTGTCCAATAAATTTGAGTATGTTGTGCCTTCATTTTCATTGAGTTCTAGGAATTCTTTAATTTCTATCTTTATTTCTTCCTTAACCCAGCTGTCATCAAGTAACAAGTTGTTCAGTTTCCATGTGCGTGTAGGTTTTTGGTTATTTCCATTGTTGTTGAGGTCCAGCTTTAGTCCATGGTGGTGCGATAGAATACAACGAATTATCTCAATCTTTTTATATCTGTTGACGCTTGCTTTGTGACCAACTATATGGTCTATTTTGGAGAAGGTTCCATGAGGTGCTGAAAAGAAGGTATACTCTTTTGAGTTTGGGTGGAAAGATCTGTAGATGTCTATTAGGTCCATTTGAGTTAGGGACTCTGTAAGTGCTTTTATTTCCTTATTTGGTTTCTGTCTAGTTGATCTGTCCCTTGGTGAGAGTGGAGTGTTGAAGTCACCCACTATTAGGGTATTGAGATCAATGTGTGGTTTAAGCTTTAATAATGTTTCCTTTATGAATGCAGGTGCTCTTGTATTTATGGCATAGATGTTTAGAATTTTGATGTCTTCTTGGTGAATTTTTCCTTTGATGAAAATGTAGTGCCCCTCTATTTCTTTTTTGATTAGTTTTGGTTGAAAATCTATTTTATTAGATATTAGGATAGCCACTCCTGCTTGTTTTTTGGGTCCATTTGCTTGAAAAACTCTTTTCCTAGCCTTTTACTCTGAGGTAATGTTTATCTTTGCTGCGTAGGTCTGTTTCTTGGATGCAGCAGAATGTTGGTTCCTGTTTCTGTACCCATTCTGTTAATCTGTGTCTTTTTATTGGAGAGTTGAGTCTATTGATGTTGATAGATAATAATGACCATTGAATGTTATTTCCTATTATTGTGGAGTTGGCGATGTTACTGTGAATCATTGCTTGTTTGCTTTTGATTTTTGTTGGAAATTATCTTTAACCTATGTTTTCTTGGGTGTATTTGTTTTCCTTGGATTGGAATTTTTCTTCTAGTATCTTCTGTATGGCTGGGTTGCTTTTCAAATATTGCTTAAATTTAGTTTTGTCGTGGAATATTTTATTTTCTCCATCTATGTTGATTGAAAGCTTTGCTGGATAAAGTAGTCTAGGTTGGCACCTGTGGTCCCTTAGGGCCTGCATGATATCTCCCCAGGCCCTTCTGGCTTTCATAGTTTCTGATGAGAAGTCCAGTGTGATTCTGATAGGTTTGCCTTTATATGTTGCTTGGACTTTTTCCCTTGTTGCTTTTAGTATCTTTTCTTTTTTCTGTAGATTAAGTGTTTTGACTATGATGTGGTGTGAGGAGTTTCTTCTCTGGTCTAGCCTATTTGGTGTTCTGTAGGCCTCTTGTATGTTTGTGGACATCTCTTTCTTTAGGTTGGGAAAATTTTCTTCTATGATTTTCTTGAAAATATTTTCTGGACCTTGTAGCCTGGACTCCTCTTCTTCAATTCCTATTATTCTTAGATTTTGCCTTTTCATGGCATCCTTGATTTCTTGGATGGTTTGTGTTTGGGATTTTTCTGATTTTATTTTTGCTTTGAGAGAAGTATCGATTTCTGTGAGTGTATCTTCAGCTCCCGAGATTCTCTCTTCCATCTCTTGTATTCTATTAGTGATGCTTACCTTTGTGATTCCTTCTCTTTTCTCTAAGTTCTTCAGTTCTCTAGATTGTTTTGATTCATTCTTCTCTCCTCCCCCTCCTTCCTCTCCCTCATCACCTTCTTCCTTACAACGAAGTGAGCATGATCTTGTATATCTCACATTGTCATGATGTCCTTCCTTCCAAAGGCCCCAAACTGACAAAGCTAAGGACTGCGGCCTAAATCCTTTGCAATAAAACACTGAAGTAAATCAATTCTTCTTTTAAGTTGTGTTAGATATTTTGTTAAGTAGTGAAAGTCTGACTAGCACATTCCTCAGCTTATGTGGGCCTCTCCCAATAAATAGAACACCAACATAAAATGAATGCTGAATGAGAGAATTTGTTCTTCATGCATGGATGTTTTCAAGTGGCACTGTCTGTTCTAGCTTGCCTTGGTACTTGTTGATGAGCTCCTCTGGGTCTTCAGAGTGCAGAGAGATCATGGACTTTTGGTTTCTATAGATATGGGAGCTAATCTCTCACAGTAAACTGTCTTTGTCTTTATCTCCCACTTTGTTACTCTCTCATTTTCTTTTGTCCACCTATGTATATTTTTACCTCTCTCTGTTATTTCTTTTGATAACTTATATTATTACCACCATACACATTCCTATTTATAGCAAATATTCTATTTTACAAAGCATTGGTGTGATGGGTCTGAATTCGCCATCAACCAGAGTCCTACAACTACTTACTATAATTTGGCTTCTCAGTACACTTTACTTTTTTGTATCATAACTCCCTGTGAATGGCCTGTATTCCCTAGCAAAATGCAAGTACTTTGAATTTCAGTACCTCTTCAATTCTATTTTTCCAGGAACACAGTAAATGGCCACTGAGAATTTATTGAAAGGATGGATGTGGAGGTGGCAAGATGGTTCAGTTATTTAAAAGCACAGGCTAATCAATCATGTAGACTGTAGTTCTGATGCCAGCACCCACATTGGGTGGCTGGAGAATACTTGTAAATCCACCTTTAGTAGATCCTACTCTTCTTACAAATATCTAACTATACACACATAGGCATATACTCAACCAGATATGTACATAGTGTCTGTCAAGTCTAATACACACACACACACACACACACACACACACACACACACACACATTCTAACATGAGATAAAGTTAAATTTTTAAAGAGTGAGTAAGTTATTTCTCTTAAGACGCTGCTAAGTATTATTCAGGTTATTAGGCTTGGTGAAAAATACTTTTACCCATTGAGCCATCTCACTAGGCCTGCATCTCATTTCAAAACTACTATTGTATATAGTGTTTTGTGAACTATTCCATGGATATATAAGGATTCATTTAATTATTGACCTACTTATTGCTATTTAGTCTCCTAACATTTGAAAGAATGTTAAGAATTCAAGAGTCAACTTCACATGTCAAGGTATATCTACAGAATAGACCATTACTATAGGTTAATAAAAATACTACTATGTATTTATCATTTATTAAAGTGTGAGACTGTCAAGCAATTTGGATATTATTTACTTTTTAAAAATAATTTATTAATAAGATAGATTTGTGTGTGGTGTGTATATATCCAGTCAGTACTCTTAACCATAAAGCTGCCTCTACAGCACTTTAATTATATAATTTTTGGACTCTCTTTTTTCTTTTTTTTTTATTTTCATTCCTATTTATTTTTTCATTTGAAAAAAGAAATATCTTAGTATCTTAATATCTCTGGTATCTATGGCTGGGCCAAAGCACACAAATATCTACTTGAATCTGCTTCCATTTTTTAAAAATTAATATATATATATATATATTCACTTACATCCTTGTTTTAATTTTATCTATGCCCTTCTCTCAGTCCCCCCTTCCATCTTCATTCCCTTCCTCCACTTTTTCTCAGAAAAGTGGAGTTGCCTTTCCAAGCTTATCAAGTTGCATCAGGACAGAGCATATCCTCTTCCTCTGTGGCCTGGCAAGGCAATCCTACCAGAAGAAAATGATAAAAACAAAACAACAATAACAACAACAACAAAAACTGTCAACTAAGTACCTATATGATGCAGTCCCCACTTGCCTGACTAGAAGACCCACATGAAGCCCACCTGTTACATCTTTGTAGGGGGCTTAAGTCCAGTGCATGCATAGTCCTTGGTTGATGCTTCAGTCTCCAAAAGCCCCTCTTGGCCCTGGTTAGTTGGCTGTGTTGGTCTTCCTGTAGAGCTTCTATCATCTCTAAGTCCTTTTCTATTTCTTCCTATTTTTTCACAAGATGTCCTACATATCCGCCAATGAGACTGAGTTTCAGGATCTGTTTTGAGGCACTGCTGGACAGAGTCTATCAGAGGACAATTCTGACAGGCTCTGTCTGCAAGTTTAGCCAAGCATACATCATAGTGTCGGGGGTCGGCAGTCTATGGTAGAGTAGGTCTATGGTTGGAACAGACATTTGTTGGGCATTCTCTCAATCTCTGTTCAATCTCTGTTCTGTCAACTTGTAGGCAGAGTAAATTTTTGGTTGAAGTTTTTGTGAGTGGGTTGGTGTTCCCCTCCCTCTGCTAGGAGACTAGTCTAGTTAGTGGGTGTCCTCTTCAGTTTCTATGGCCTCTGCTACTAGGAGACTGCTTTCATACCCTCATGTCCTCCCAGCAGCTTGAGTTGGATCTCCAGCTTGCCACAGAGATAATCCCACCTTCAACTTCTCTTTTCTCTACAGTCCTTCTTTCCCCTTGACTTTCTTTCTCCAGTTTTGTTCTCCATCCTCTTAACTCTCTGAGCCCTCTCTCCTACAGCCACTACCTCTGTCTATTTTCCCTCTGGGTGAGATTCATGCATCCTTCCTTTGATCCTCTATGTTACTTATATTCTTTGCGTCTGTGCCTCACAGTGTGTTTATCCTGTACTAAATGGCTAAAATCCACATAACATATATGGAGTACATACCATGTGTGTCTTTCTAGGTCTGGGTTACCTCACTCAGGAAGATCTTTTCTAGTTCTATCCATTTGACTACAAATTTCATGATTTCTTTGCTTTTTTAATTTAAATTTATTTTTTCACAATTTATTCATTATATATAGGGATTGAAGCCCCTCCCTCAATTCCTCCCAGTCCCAGCCTCCCTCCAATTTTCCCCATCCCTTTCCCCTATTCCAGCAATGGAGGAGTGTTCCTCTTTCTCTACAGCCTTACTAGCATGTGCTGTTGTCACTTATGATTTCTATCTTAGCTATTCTGACTGGTGTGAGATGGAATTGCAGAGTGCAAATTGTGATTTGCATTTCCCTGATGACTAAGGAAGTTAAGCAATTTTTAAGTGTTTCGTGGTCACTTGAGATTTCTTTGTTAAGACCTCTCTGTTTAGTTCTGTGCCCCCTTTTGGGGGGTTATTTTGTTTTTTGGAGTTTGGTTTCTTGAATTCATTATATATTTTGGATGTTAGTCCTTTAGGAGATGTAGGATTGGTGAAGATCCTTTCCCAAACTGTAGACTGTTGTTTCTTTCTATTGACTATGTATTTTGCCTTACAAAAGCTGTTCAGTTTTAAGAGGTCCCATTTAATAACTACTGACCATTTACCAACTACTTGAGCAGTTGGTATTCTGTTTAGGAAGTTATTTCCTGTGCCAATGAGTTCCAGACTCTTCCTCACTTTCTCTTCTAATAGATTTAATGTATCTGGTATTATATCGAGGTCTTTGGTCCATGTGGATTTAGACACACAGACCAACAACATTTACTGAAGATGCTCTCTTTTATCCGTTTTATGGTTTTGGCTCCTTTGACAAAAATCAAGTGACCATAGGTATGTGGGTTTATTTCTGGTTCTCTGATTAGATTCCATTGATCAATGAGTCTATTTCTATGCCAATACCATGCAGTTTTTATTACTATTGCTCTGCAGCATAGCTTGAAGTCAGAGATGGAGATATCTGTTAAAGTTCTTTTATTGTATAGGATTGTTTTAACAATTCTGTTTTTTCCATATGAAGTTTAGAATTGTTATAATTTTTCTAAATGAAGTTTAAAATCCATAGAACGCATTTGCCTGGCTTTTATATGTATGTGTTCTGTGTATCTAAATTCACTTGCAGATCTCACACTCGTGGAGAAAGCCCTTCACTAACAACTATTTCCAGAGACTTCACTTAATTTTTATAATATTGAGCATATGAATCAGTTTGAGTGTTTCCATTTCACATTGGTGAGGAGACTGAAGTTGAATGACTTGAAGAAGCACGGAGTAGAAATAACTAATAAAAAACCTTGCAGGGTCTAGAGAGATTGTTCAGTGGTTAAGAACACTGGCTACAAGGGCCATGCATGGAGATAACCCAGAACCTCTGCACAAATGTAGCCCATGACAGTTCAGTATCCAAGTGAGTAAGCGGAACAGGGACTATCTCTGACATGAAATCAGTGGCTGGCTCTTTGATCACCTCCTCCTGAAGGGGGAGCAGCCTTACCAGGCGCTAGAGGAGGACAATGCAGCTAGTCTTGGTGAGACCTGACAGGCTAGGGTGAAATGGGGAGGAGGAGGACCTCCCCTCTCAGTGGATGTGTAGAGAAGCATGGTAGGAGATGAGTTAGGTAGGGTGGGACTAGGAGGGAACGATGGAGGAGGCTACAGCTGGGATACAAGTGAATAAGCTGCAATTAATGTAAAAAATTAAAATAAAAAAACAATATTGGTAGACAAGAAAAAAAAACAAAACAAAAACAAACAAACAAAAACCCCAAACACTGGCTACTCTTGCAGGGGACCCAGGTTCAGTTCGTAGCAAATATGTGGTAGCTCACATCCATCTCACAATTGTGGCTCCTAACTGTGTGTAACTCCAGTACCAGAAAATCAGACATGCTGTTCTGGTCTCTGCAGACACCAAGAATGCATGCATTACATAGACATGAAATCAGGTTAAGCACTCATACAAATGAAATAAAAATAAATAAATCTTTAAAAGGGGGAGCTGTAAAGATTGCTCAGTGCTTAAGAACATTGGCTGTTTCTCCAGAGGACCTGAGTTCAATTCTTGCACCCACATGTCCCATCACAAGAAAGGACACATACACACACACAGTTATTATTTAAAATTCATTTTTTTTATTTATTACAATTTATTCACTTTGTATCCCAGCTGTAACTCCTTCCTTTGTCCCCTACCAATCACACCCTTCCTCCCTCTTCTCCTCCCATGCCCCGCCCGCAGTCCACTGATAGGGGAGGTCCTCCCCCCTCTTCCATTTGACCCTAGCCTATCAGGGCTCATCATCAGGACTGGCTGCATTGTCTTTCTCTGTGGCCTGGTAAGGCTGTTCCCTCCAGTGGGAGGTGATCAAAGAGCCAGCCACTGAGTTCGTGTTAGAGAGAGTGTTCCCCTTATTAAGGTACCCACTTGGACACTGAGTTGCCATGGGCTACAACTGTGTAGGGGTTCTAGGTTATCTCCATGAGTGGTCCTTGGTTGGAGTATCAGTCTCAGAAAAGACCCCTGGGCCTAGATTATTTTTGTTATGTTGCTCTCCTTGTGTCCCCTCCAGATATTTCTATCTTCCCCTTCTTTCATAAGAATCCCTGCACTCTGTCCAAAGTTTGGTTATTAGGAAGAAAACAAAGATCAGGACAGGAACCTGCAACAGAGGGTCCCTGAAAGACTCTACCAAGTAGGATATCAAAGCAGATGCTGAGACGCATAGCCAACCTTTGCACAGTGCATGTAATCTTATGACCTAAAAATAAAGATATAACTTAAAGAATGAATCTAAAATCTGGAATCTAGAAAAAATTACAGTGATTTGTATGATGTACTTAACACTTAAAAACATGGTTTAAAATCATTTAAAATTGGACAAGGAATAAGAAATCAAGAGTTTTCAAGACAGTGGTCTCCATAATGGCTGCAGTCAACCAATTAGCACTTGTGATAGATTGGACATGTAGGCCATTTGAGAACTCCTGATGTTCATTATAAAACAAATACAACTTCTTTAATTCTGTTTTGTGCTTCTCAGCGATATCCTTATAATAACTGTGGCAAAGAATCCAGTAAAATAGTCCTATGTCCTGTATCTAAAATTTTTGTAATTCGGACCCTTCACTGGAGAAAGTATTACTTGTGCTTATAGCTTCTGACTCCAAGGCTTTTGTTAATAATTTTAATCATTTTTAAAAATTTTTATTTATGTGCTTTGGTATTTTGCTCGCATGTATGTATGTGTGAGGGTATCAGATTGCCTGAATTGTAGATACAAGCAGGTGAGAGCTGTGCTGGGAACAAAACATGGATCTTATGCAGGAACAGCAAGTGTTTTTAAGCCATGTTTCATGTCTCTAGCCTTCAAGTGCTCATTATTTAAAAGAGTTAAACCCTGGACCCAGTTAATAGGATTAAAACGAATGATCTTTTTAGCTCCTGTCAAATTAGGAATCATCAGCCACAAACCAAAACCGGACAGAAATTTATCCTGTCACATTCACATTCTCAAACTGCCTGTGCCATGAAAAAATGCTACTTCCATAACACACTGAGATTATAGTCGCTCCATGCTGCCATACTACTCTAGTAGTAAGAAGTCACTTGGCAATGTGTATCACACACATAGTACCTTGGAGGTTGGTCTTTTGTCAATGTACTCTTTTTTTTTTTAAATGAAAACATGTGTTAACCCTGTGTTGTGTATTCTTCAAGTATTTGTACAAAACTGAATTGTTTTATTTAGTAGAGGCAAGAAATGAAAACATTTTCTTGTCTACAATTACCAAACTTTTCTATAATTGAGTGTAAGCATATAAAATAATAAGTTATTAAACAATAGAACAAAATAATATAAAATAAAAATAATATCACAAAATAATTTATATTTATACATTAGGGAATACAAATGTGATGTGAGAGCATTCACTTCTTTCCATGGAGATCTCATTTCAAGGGAAGTTCTGTCCCCACTGCAAACAACTAAATTCATGGATACAGCCATGGGTAGGGAATAGAACACATTATTATGAAGCTTGTCATATAGAAAATGGTATAATATCATTATGTAATAGTAGACCATGGCATGCTAAATCATAACAATATAAGAAACAGGGTAGCTACTACGCTAAATTAGATAAAGAATAAGACAACAGTAGCTATAGTCAAATCAGAAAACATCACTGGCTAGGTATTGTGGCATACCTTTAATCACATTGCGTACAAGGCTGGAGTAGAAGGATGAAAACAGTACAAGCCTGTCTCAGAAAGCAAACCCAGATATCCTCCCCTCTAGTGGTGGTTAGTATAAACTGTCAACTTGATATGTAGAAGGCACCCATGGGAGGGATTGCAGAGATGACAGTTCACTTCTGAGAATATCTGTTTGTAATTGTCTTGATTACACTAATAGATAAAGGAAAACCCTTCTTAACTGTCAATGAGACCATTTCCTGGATGAAGGTAATTCTTCACTGTATAAAATATTGAAAGCATGCTGACCAAATTTACACATACTCATTGCTTTCTTCTGGCAGTGCACACAATCTGAGTAGATGCTCCCAGGTCCTGCACATGTGACTCCTCTACCACTACGAATGATAACCTTCCGTTTTGTCACATTATTTCATCATGGTAACAGAAAAAGAAACTAAGATAACCATAAAATAAATAAATAAATAAATAAATAAATACATACATACATACATACATACATAAATATATAAATAAATAAAAAATGATGGATCATGATAGATAAGACCTTAATAAATGACCAAAGGAGGCATAAAGTAAATTAAAATAAAAATACAGATACTTGGAGCCACAAAACAATCTTTAAACACATATGACTGACAGTTTCATCAACTTTGCTCACAATAGACCACATAAAAGGCATAGACACTCACATTGCATGACGTGTAAAATCCAACTTTATTCTACCTTTAATATATTCATTACAACTTAAAGGCCAAGATAGACTAAATTTAAAAGAATGAAAAAAAAGATATCCATACTTGAATTAAAAAGATCAAGTCAACAAGAAGACACAATATGTCTGACCACTCCATTACATGACTCTACAAATCTTGGAGATATATGGAACAAAACAAAAATAACTAAAAGTAGAAAATAGACTACAGAATGTTCCTTTCAAACACACAGGAATGTACCTTCTTCTCAGCACCTAGTGGAACCTTCTTCAAAACTGACCACATAATCATCACAAAGCAAACCTCAATAGAGATAAGAAAACTGAAAATAGGACAACCTTGTATGTTTTCAGACCACCGTGAATTACAGCTGGACTTCAACAACAACAGAAACAAAAGAAAACCTATAAACTCATGGAAACTGAACAGATCTCTACTAAATGACCACTGGGTCAAGGAGGAAAAAAAGAAAGAAATTAAAGACTTTCTAGAATTAAATGAAAATGAGGGCACAACATTCCCAAACTAATGGCACTCAAGGTAAGCAGGGCTAACAGTAAAGTTAATAGCATTACTCATCATAACGATTTCCAGAAAAACACAAAATACCTGGGAATTTGTAAATATACTCCCTAATCTAGGAGCACAAAACATTCACAAGAACAGAATGGTGCATCAATGGAATGGAATAGAAGACCCTGAAATAAACCCACACACTTATGGACACCTGATCTTTGACAAAGATGCCAAAACCACACAATGGAAAAATAGCATCTTCAACAAATGGTGCTGGTCTAACTGGATATCTACATGTAAAAAAAGTGCATCTAATTAAAGAGCAGGCCAATCAGTTCATGTCAGAGGCAGTCCCTGTTCCTATTACAATGGAACCCACTTGGAAACTGAACTGCCATGGGCTACATCTGTGCAAGGGTCTTAGGTTATCTCCATGCATAGTCCTTGGTTGGAGTATCAGTCTCAGGAAAGAACTCTGCACAGATTTTTTTTTAGTTCTGTTGCTCTCCTTGTGGAGTTTCTGTCCTCTCCAGATCTTACTGTTTCCCACTTCTTTTCTAAGATTCCCTGCACTCTGCCCAAAAGTTGCCCATAAGTCTCAGCATCTGCATTACCAGGACACAGAAGAAGACAATGGAGCCACTCCTGATGAGACTTAATTTACTAGGATCAGAAGGAAGGAAAAGAAGTCCAACCCTATCAATGGACTTGGGAAGGGGCATGCATGCAGAGGGTGGAGGAAGGGAGGGATTGGGATGGGAGTAGGAAGGGAAGCACAGGAGGGATACAAAGTGAATAAAGTGTAATAATAAAGAATAAATTTAAAAAATGAAAAAAAACACTAGAAAAAAAGTGCATCTAGATCCATATTTATCATCCTGTACAAAACTAAAGTTCAAGTGGATCAAAGACCTCAACATAATACCAGACACACTAAATCTATTAGAAGAAAAAGTGGGGAAGAGCCTAGAACTCATTGGCACAGGAGACAACTTCCTGAACAGAACAACAACAGCACAAGCTCTAAGATCAACAATCAATAAATGGAACCTCATGAAACTGAAAAGCTCCGTAAAGCAAAAGACACTGTCACCAGAACAAAAAGGGCACCTACAGATTGGGAAAGGATCTCCACCAACCCTATATCTGACAGAGGGTTAATATCAAGAATATATAACGAATTCAAGAAGTTAAACATCAACAAAACAAATAATCCAATTAAAAAAAATGGGGTACAGAGCTAAACACAAACTTCTCAATAGAGGAATATTGAATGGCAGAGAAACACTTTAAGCATCCTTAGTTGTCAGCAAAATGCAAATCAAAACGACCCTGAGATTTCACTTTACACCCATCAGAATGGCGAAGATCAAAAATTCAAGTGACTACACATGCTTGAGAGGATGTGGTGAAAGAGGAACCCTCCTCCATTGCTAGTGGTAATGTAAACTTGTACAAACACTTTGAAATCAATCTGACGTTTTCTCAGACAATTCAGAATAGTGCTTCCTCAAGATCAAGCTATACCACTCCTAGGCATATATCCAAAATATATCCAAGCATATAACAAGGACATTTGTTTATCCATGTTCATAGCAGCTTTATTCGTAATAAACAGAATCTGGAAACACACAGATGGCCCTCAGTGGAGGAATGGATGCAGAAATTGTCGTACATTTATGCAATGGAATACTACTCAGTAATTAAAAACAAGTAAACAATGAAATTTTCAGACAAACAGTGGGAACAAGAAAAGACCACCGTGAGTTATCCTAGAAGCAGAAAGACAAACATAGCATATACTCACTTGTAAATGGATATTAGCCCCATAATATAAGATAAACATTAAAATCGGTATACCTAAAGAAGCTAAGCAAGAAGGACACTGAGTAAGATGATCAATCCTTATTCAAATAAGCAAATGCATGGACATTGGAAGAAGGAGAAAACAGGGAAACAGGACTACAACAGAGGGCCTCTGAAAGAGTCTACCCAGTAGGGTATGAAAGCAGAAGCTGAACCAAACTTTGGGAAGAGTGCAGGGAATCTTATGAAAGAAGGGGGAGATGAAAAATTTGGAGGAGACCACCAAATAAGAAAGAAAACTTTCTTATGCAGATTATTTGATAAAGGCTTTAAATTCTGGTCATATAAAAATATAATTCAATAAAAAGTAGACAAATATTTGAATGGGAATATCTAAAAAAACACTTCACAAAGGGGCTAATAAGCACATGGAAAAATACATATAATTTGTTCTAAATCAAATGCAATTTCAAATTATGAGATATACTTAACATCCATAAGCGATACTACAACCAAAATTCTGCAACCGAAGATAACAATGGTCACTTAGCATTTGAAGTAAATAGAACTTTACATAATTAATATTTCATAGATTCCTGAAAATTAAAAAAAAATACATACCAATTCGACTTCTAACCTCTTATTCAAATGAACTGAGGACATTACTCTGAAATATCTTAATCACACCCAACACAAAATGAAAACCCAAAAGATGAACAAGAACTACAGTGTAGAATACAGGGTGTTAAATACAGTCCTTTTATTTTAAATTATTATTAGTTTTTAGTCAGAAGAAATGTTAATATCATAGACAAAAATCTAATTGGAAGAAAGGAAAGGGACAGCTATTACTTACCTGTGGACAGATGTCCTTTACTAGTTTTCTGACATTGCTATTTGGTTTGGATTTTTATTTATTTTTTAATGCGAAAACTATGATTTTTGGGGAATAGAAACTAAAGTTATCCCTGGCAAGATTCAGTGAGGATATAAGATGTATTTCATAGTTAAAATAAGTGCCTGGGTTCATATGTGCAGAAGGCTGTTGCTTCTCAAGTTGGTGGTGTATAAGAAAAGTTAGCTGAATGAATAAATCAGAAACCATAATTTAATTACAACTTCTATAATACAAATTTCCCAAACCTAACAGGACAGCCTTTCAGTACCAAATATTTTACAGATATTTTATTAAAAAGAAACATTGACAGAATCAATATTTCACCAATGTTATTTCTTCTAGAAAAGAAGCTGTTGATTTAGCAAAATATGGAAAACATATTTATTCTTAAATTTGTTTTATTTTTAATTGTATATAAGTATGTAAATATTTATATATGTACATGAACATGAGTGCCCAGAGAAATAAGAGAGAACATCAGATTCCCTGGAGCTAGAGTTACAGGTGCTTGTAAACATCCTGATGTCAGTTCTGGGAACCAAACTAGGGTCCTTTGCAATAGCAGCAAGTGCTCTTAGTAGCTGAGTCATCTTTAGAGGCCCTGATTGTTTATATCAAAACAAAATCACCCTTTTCTTTACCTTTGTAGCTAGACTGTATATGCATTGATACATATATATATATATGTGTGTGTGTGTGTGTGTGTGTGTGTATGTGTGTGTGTGTACTACAAATATGTCTATAATGTAACTAACACACACATACACACATAGAAATACACACACACACCCATACACACATACATTTCTAATTATAACCACTAAAACTACCTCCTAAAAGTCCCTTTCCCACATTCATGTTTTTATTTATTTATTTATTTTTGGTCACTAGGCCGTATACGTGTGACCATATGACCCCTTCAAACATATTTTTTTTTAAAAAAAAAAAACAAATTATTAATGCAAAGTATATTTTAATGTTTGTTTGTTGGCTATAATGTTTCCAGTAGTGAATTTTATTTATCTTTGCTTAGAAAGTCTTTGCATATTAGATTAATGCTGTACCACCAACTCAAAGTCACAACCCAGACCCTGATTGTTTGGGGTACATGGTGTTGGGCAAATGTATAGCTAAGACTCTGACCTTTGCTTAACTCTGGAATTAGTTTTCTGGAGTTCCCCTAATATCCCCAGTGCCTTCCCTCGATGACTCAGCCACACTGCTGTACTTTTCCACCTCAATGTGTCGTGCCTCTGCTCTCCTTATATAAACCTCTATCCTGGCTTGACTCATTGCTGTCTCTGGTTCCCACTCAGAGACAGCCATGTTTTGTCTTGGCTTAATATGTCTCTGTAGTGATGCCTTGCCTTATGGTGTGATTCTGAGGTAAATCTCAAATTCCAGAAAAGCCTAGGTGCCCTTTTGGGTGGTCCTTAACAAAGCGTTCTTTAGTATATTTTTCAGAAATAAAAATAAATAATTAAGAACATGGAACAACTAAGTCAATCTACATCACTATACTAACAAAGAAAAACACTGGAGCAAATTTGTTGAATGGTTGAATTCGGATAAAAAGAATCAGCTGAGACACAGTAGCCAAAGCCAGGTTAGTCCTGGCTATATACCAGAAGTGTCACAGGAATCTGATATAGGTGTGAAGAATCTCTGGAGGTAACAGTGGTACACCTGAATTTCATTGCTGTTACTGTAAGAAGGAGCCAAATTTCACCCAATTTCATGTTTACTGACATTTACCACTCTGGTCAGAAAAAAAAAATATTTACAAAGAAAACAGCCTCAAACAAACAAAACAGGTCTTTCTATAAAGTCCTAATGAGCTGACTTCATTGGTCAACTCTCTTAAATATCTAATGAAAGAATAATATCAAGACTGTGCAAATTTATTTTAAAAATAGACTCTTTCCACCCTCTATTTATGAAGGAGGTCAATATTACCTTAAAGCTAACAATGAACAAAGATACATCAAGGGAATACAGAAGGTAATATCTTTTCTAAACACAAATGTAACAATCCTTTAAGAACATTAGCAAACTAAATCCAGCAATATATTAAAAGGGCAATACTGCTTGATCAAATAGAGATTATCCTTAAAATCAAAGCTTACTCAACATTTAGAAAACAATATTATTCATGATATTAACATAAAAAGTATAAACATGATATCTCATTAGATCGCAAAAGAGGATTTCATAAAATCAAGCATTATCATGTTTTTAGGAAACGCCACCAAATGTCTCCTCATAAATTGCTATTGAAAAGAAATCCCTCAGTCCCCAGCTGAGTGCAGGTGAGAAACTAATAGCTAATATTCCAAATAATGGCAAGTGATTGAAATATCCCCAAGGTGAAACCAAGCCAGGGTGTTTCCACTTTCTATTTCTGCGCAGCATAACAATGTAAGGTGAGCTATGAGTTCCAGATAGAAATAGGAATCAAAACAGCAACAGATCAAAATGAATTAACTCACATTTGGTTATGGTATTGGCTACATTTCTATTGCTACAGCAAAAGCAGCATAGAGAAGGAGAAGTTTACTGTGGATGTACAGCTACATAAGAGCCCATAGTGGTAGAGGAGGCATAGCAATGAACAGAACAGGAAGCTGAGAGATGACACCTTTAAGTACAAACACAAAGCAGAGAGAACCAACAGGAAGTAAGAGAGGCTGTGATCTCAAAGCCCAACACCAGTGACATATAACCTCCATCAAGGCCCCACCTTAAAAGGGTCCTAAAAGATACCAAAAGTACATCACGAACATGGAAAGCCTATTAGATACATGAGTTTATGGGGAATATTTTCTCATTCAAACAACCACAATTATACACCAGGAAAATTTAAGAAACGTGTATAAAAAGAGTATGTTAGTACAGCACTTGAGCATCTTGCAAAATTAATATGAGAAGATCAATTATATTTCTATGTAACAGCAACATAAAAAAAAAAAAACAACTCAGGACTTATGCATTGAAATTAAAAAAAAAATACAAAGCCAAAGGGGAAAAAAATATTTAGGTGGAATGGATGGACAGATATATGATTTTATCATTACACACAATATACTCTTTGTGTAATGTATAATATACATTTTCATATACACATATATGTATATGCAGTGAGCACAGAAATGTGAAAGAAAAGCATATGGGTTATACTTACGTACACAGAAAGAATGCACAGGGTTGGAGAGATGGCTGTGTAGTTAAGAAGGTATGGTGCTGTTCCAGAAGACCCAGCTCAATTCCTAGCAAAGAGCTCACAACTGCCTGTTTTCCCAGGTCTAGAGACTCTGACACCCTCTTCTGGCCTCCACAGGCACCAGTACCCCTCCCCCCACATACAATAACAATTAAAATTAGAAAATGAGGTAAAATAAAGATATATATTTTTTAAAAGAACAAAGAGCTCACAAAATAAAGACAATTCAGATTCAAATCTAAGAATCCAACATATCAAACTTTCAGGATACTGAGGAAAACATTTAACAGACTTTTGCAAAATTTTGCATAAATGTCAACAATGCTATCTACATGAAAATGTACGACTACCTGGAAAAGTCCTTAAAATTTATTATGATATAGACAAAATTTTGCTATGTGGCCACAAGTGACATTTCTGAGTATTTTCTTAGTGGAAAATAGATTATCATTCATATAAGTTCTTCCAAAATATGCACAACAACTACATGACTAGAAGAAAACCAATGCCAATCAGCAGGTGTGACAAATACATCATGGAATATCCATTCAAGGGATTACCATGCAGGAATAAAAAGAATGTGACCACTAACAAAGACAAATTTACATGGAACAGAAGAGCAGCATTGTGAGTGAATAAATCCAAATTACAAAGTAAACATTGTATGATAACTACTTGAAATTTATTTTAGAAAAGCTCAAAACTTGTTTATGTGGCAAAAAAAAAATGCTCAAGATATATATCTCAATATGTTTGTATTTGATCTCAAATGCCATAAAAATCTTACTGAGAAAGGAATGCTTGGAAATTGATTTTGTTTTTGCTAATTCTTATACAGAGGTTTATATTCATGAAAACTTAAATGTAGGTGCTGGGAGCTCACTTGGCGAATAGCAAACTTCCTGCACAAGCACGAAGAATGGAGTGCAGCTCTCTAGCCCCCAGATGAAGGCCATGGCTGGAGGCTCATGCCTGTCGCCTGAGAGCTGAGCAGAGGCACAGAGAGGTGGATTCAGGGCCTTTGTGGCCAGCCAGTGTAGCCAAATCCACATGTCCTTTTAGAGAGCCTGTAGCAAAAAATATTGTGTAACACTGTTATTGTAGATACCAAAAGCTAATTTAGGACCGCCAGAGACTTGTGCACCCATGCAAACACCTGCACTCACATACACACTACACTACTTACACAACACACACACACAAATAATTATAATATGCTGAACTTCGAAAGTACAATATTATTTCAAAAATTCAAATTGAACTATAAAATTGTTAACCTGTATTCAGATTGTCCATTATGTAGAACACTTGCTTGTCATAACATTCTTTAATTATCTATCTTTCTCCTGTCTGTCTGTCTATCTATCTATCTATCTATCTATCTATCTATCTATCTATCTATCTATC
>NW_026596240.1:5860790-5884284 GCF_907164565.1 Psammomys obesus | reverse complement strand
ATCTATCTATCTATCTATCTATCTATCTATCTATCTATCTATCTATCCATCTATCTATCTATCTGTCTGAATGGATACATTGCCTGCATGTACATCTGAACACCAAATGACAGCAGTGAACTATTGTGAGTTGACATATGGATGTTGGGAATTGAACTCAGGACTTTCAGATGAGCAGTGTGTGCTTATACCCATTAACCGTTTCTCCAGCCCCCACTTTAATTTTTTTGTAAGACTTCAAGATTGATGCTAATTAAAGTTCTGAGAACATGTGCATCCAAAACAGCTTAAACTATTTCCTAGCCCAATGTTTTCCAACCGTATTAGAGCCTTTTCTCTTTCAATTTGACATTCACAGATATCATTAGCTGAGCAGGAAATGAGTCTTCTGTGGGATTTACTTTGTAACTTAACATAATTCTATGCTTTAAGAAAAATATTCGACATGCAGAAAAATGAAAAATAGATCCATATTTATTACCCTGCACAAAACTAAAGTCCAAGAGAATCAAAGACCTCAACATAAAACCAGATACTCTAAATCAGTTAGAAGAAAAAGTGGAGAAGAGCCTTGAACTCATTGGCACAGGATACAACTTCCTGAACAGAACACCAACAGCACAGGCTCTAAGAGCAACAATCAATAAATGTGACCTCATGAAACAGAAAAACTTCTGCAAAGCAAAATACACTGTCATCAGAACAAAACGACAGCCTACAGACTGGGAAAGGGTCTTCATCAACCCTATATCTGACAGAGGGCTGATATCCAAAATATATAAAGAACTAAAGAAGTTAAAAAGCGATAAATCAAGTAATCCAATTAAAAAATGGGGTACGAAGCTAAACAGAGAATTCTCTGTAGAGGAATATAAAATGGCAGAGAAACACTTAAAGAGATGCTCAACATCCTTAGCCATCACAGAGATGCAAATCAAAATGACCCTGAGATTTCACCTTATATCCATCAAAGTGGCTAAAATAAAAAACTCAAATGAAGATCAATATTGAAAAGATATGGAGAGAGTGGACAGCCTTGCCTTGTCCCTGATTTCAGTGGGAATGATTTAAGTTTCTCTCCATTGAGTTTGATGTTGGCTATAGGCTTGCTGTATATTGCCTTTACTGTGTTCAGGTATGTGCCTTGTATCCCTGATCTCTCCAATACTTTAAACATGAATGGATGTTGGATTTTGTCAAATGCCTTTTCAACATCTAAGGTGATCATGTGGTTTTTCTCCTTCAGTTTATGTGGTGGATCACATTAATGGATTTCCGTATATTGAACCACCCCTCCATGCCTGGGATGAAGCCTACTTGGTCATAGTGGATGATGTCTTTGATGTGTTCTTGGATTTGGTTTGCAAGTATTTTGTTGAGTATTTTTGCATCAATGTTCATGAGGGAGATTGTCCTGAAATTCTCTTTCTTTGTCGGGTCTTTGTGAGGTTTAGGTACCAAGGTGACTGTGGCTTCATAGAATGAGGTTGGTAGTGTTCCTTCTGTTTCTATCTTGTGGAATAGTTTGAAGAGTATTGGTGTCAGCTCTTCTTTGAAGGTCTGGTAGAATTCAGTGCTGAAAACATCTGGCCCTGGGCTTTTTTTGCATGTTTGACTTTTGATGATAGCATCTATTTCCTTAGGGGATATAGGACTATTTAATTGGTTTACCTTGTCTTGATTCAGCTTTGCCCTGCAGACTATCAATGTAGATGCTGAGACTTATGGGCAACCTTTGGGCAGAGTGCAGGGAATCTTAGGAAAGAAGTGGGAAACAGTAAGATCTGGAGAGGATAGGAACTCTACAAGGAGAGCAACAGAACCAAAATATCTGATCACAGGGGTCTTTCCTGAAACTGATATTCCAACCAAGGACTATGCATGGAGATAACCTAAGACCCCTGCACAGATGTAGCCCATGGCAGTTCAGTATACAAGTGGGTTAAATTGTAATAGGAACAGGGGCTGTCTCTGACATGAACTGATTGGCCTGCTCTTTAATTACCTCCCCCTGAGGGGGAAGCAACATTACCAGGCCACAGAAGAAGACAATGCAGCCACTCCTGATGAGACCTAATTGACTAAGATCAGAAGGAAGGAAAATAAGACCGACCCTATCAGTGGACTTGGGGAAGGGCATGCATGCAGAGGGTGGAGGAAGGGAGGGATTGGGACTGGAAGAGGGAGGGAACCACAGGGGGGATACAAAGTGAATAAAGTGTAATTAATAAAGAAAAAATAAAATAAAATAAAATAAAAAACTCAAATGACAACACATGTTGGAGAGGCTGTGGAAAAGGGGGAATCCTCCATTGCTGGTGGGAATGTAAACTGGTACAACCACTTCGGAAGTCAATCTGAGGCTTTCTCAGACAATTAGAAATAGCGCTTCCTCAAGACCCAGCTATACCACTGCTAGGAATATACCCAAAATTTGCTGAAGTACACAACAAGGACATTTGCTCAACCATGTTTGTAGCAGCTTTATTTGTAATAGCCAGAACCTGGAAACAATCCAGATGTCCCTCAAAGGAGGAATGGATACAGAAATTGTGGTATTTTTACACAATGGAATACTACTCAGCAATCAAAAAAAAATCATGAAATTTGCAGGCAAATGGTGGGATCTAGAAAAGATCATTCTGAGTGAAGTATCCCAGAAGGAGAAAGACACACACGGTATATTCTCACTTATATACAGCTATAAATATGATAAACATAATGAAATCTATACACCTAAAGAAGATAAACAAGAAATAGGACATGGGATAAAATGATCAACCCTCATTTGGAAAGACAAATAGGATGTGCATTGGACGTAAGAGAAAATAAGTAACAGGACAGGAGCCTACCGCAGAGGGCCCCTGAGAGACTCAGCCTAGTAGTGTATCAAAGCAGATACTAAGACTCAAAACCAAACCTTCGGCAGAGTGCAGGGAATCCTATGAAAGAAGGGGGAGTTAGTATGATGTGGAAAGGATAGGTGCTCCACAAGGACCAAATATATCTGAGCATAGAGGTCTTTTCTGAGATTGGCACTCCACCAAGGACTATGTAGCTTATATCCATAATCTAGAACCTCTGCTTGGATGTAGCCCATGGTAGCTCAGTAACCAATTGGTTTCCCACAGTAAGGAGAACAGGGACTATTTCTGACAGAAACTTTGAGACCCCCATCCCCACCCCACAAGGGAGGAGCAGTCTTGCTAGGCCACAGAGGAGGACTTTGCAGCCAGTCCTGAAGACACCTGATAAAACAGGGTCAGATAAAACGGGAGGAGGTCTTTCCCAAGCAGTGGACTTGGAAAGGGGCAGGCAGGAGATGAGGGAGGGAGGATGGGAATGGGAGGGAATGAGGGAGCAGGATACAGCTGGGATACAGAGTTAATAAAATGTAACTAAAAATAAAAAATAAAAAAAAAATGTTAAAAAAAGAAAAAATATTCAAAAATCACAGCCTAGTGGTTATTTACTATTTGGTTACAAGTGTTGCACTGACATATACAAAGGAAGAAATAAAAGAATGACTCTACTGCTTATTCATAAAAGCTTCAGTATAACTAGCTGTACTCAAACTTCCTGTCCTGTAGTAGTGTCTGCTTGATGAATGGAAAGAAGAAAGAACCCCAGCCAATTTATATTTCTTTTTATTATATACATCAAATACATAACGTTTAAACCACATACATGAAGTTTAAATGTAATGCAGAAATATGTAAATAATAATCGCAACAAAACCTAATGTTTAATTATTGCATAATTGACTCATCTTCCATATAGAATGCTACTTTTTAAACTTACTTTAATTATCCTATATTTGGGTGACTGATTTTTTTTTTCACAAAAACCTGGAAATTATATAAAAAAAAGAAGGCAATGTTGCCTGCTGCTGAAACCAGAGTGGCAAACAAAAGCTTCTTGCCATCATCCATTGTGGGAATATTGAAAATGAGCATGCGTTCCTCAATGGAAACATATGTCAGCAAGAATTCTAATTAGTGATTTGAAAGGATAGATCAAAGAAAGAAGTTTATACTCCTGCTATTCATACCATTTCTGATAAGTACATGGTTCTCTGCCGAGTGTACATGGTTCTCGGCATACACAGGTATGCAGTGTTCTTTGCTTAAGTAAATGTATTCTTTTATTACTCCCAGCAACAACAGCATCTATACATTCAACATTTCATTCTTGCACTAATTGGCTATGTATAAGTGAAAAGTGAGTTTTTAAAGATTTATTTATTTATTTTATGTATGAGTGCTGTATCTGTATGTACACCTGCATGCCCAAAGAGAGCATCAGATCCTAATATAGATGGTTGCGAGCCACCATATCGTTGCTGGGAATTGAACTCAGGACCTCTAGAAGAGCAGTGTTCTTAACTGCTGAGCCCATAATTAAAAATGAAAGTGAGGTCTAAGTTTGACAAAGTGGGCTGAAGATATGAAGGACTGGATTTCTAATATAACTCAATAGTATATGCAAAAGTAATATCACTGCATTTTATGGTAGAGATTTTATACAGAGTTAATTTGTCAATTGCAAAAATTAAAATATTAAACATAATAACATTGCACACAAAATATTTTCTGGATAGAATCTGAACATCTTTTACATTCTAGGTTTTAAAACATTAAAAAAAAAACAGGGTAAAGAATTTTGTAATCTAGTTTATTCTCTTGACTCAATAATTTGCGTTCTTGACTGTGTGGTTACATACCCTATGGGTATGTGATTTTTCTTAATGACTGCTTAATATAATATAATTAATAATATAATTTAATTATAATTATAATCATTATATGACTACATTAAGTGATTAAACTACACTTAAAAGAACAATTTTTTCTATAGTTGAGCAGTTACATTCCTCTTTATTAGATTTTCTATCTTTGCAGATAATAGAACTAAAATATGATTTTACTTATGCTAAGGGGACTTGAGTACTTGTGAAATATGGCATTAAAATTCATTCAATGCTTCTGGTCTCAAAAAAAATGTACACTAGTTATTTAACCCTTTACATGACATGAGATAAGTAACGCAATTAATACTATTGTCAGCATCTAGGAGAGAGATGGTGTCTCCCCACACTCAGTTTTATAGTTGATAAGCATGTTAATGAAGCTTTGAAACTTATTTAGGAAGGTATATATTCATGATTTTAACACATAGGTTTTCTCAGTTCCTTTATAATAACCTTTTTGAATGGCCTTTTTAATAACCAAAACTTAGTATTTTGAAACCAAGATGCTGTGTTTATTCTGACATTTGTAAGTTTAATTGGGAAATGGGTGCATAAACTCACTGAGAATTTAAGAAATAGTTGATGTGGTAGCAAAAGTTGCTAAGGAGGGAGCAGGACCTAACATTCTGTGCCATGTGTACACTGGGAAATAAAAGACAGTAGAGACTTGGCTTCATCTTCTTTACTGCTGTCTTCCAGTTTATAATTTCTATTTCTGTAGTAGTTCTTCCACAGAAACTTTGCTCATTATTGGTCTCTTCATGTTTGTGTACTAAAGTGCCTCCCCTTGGTAAAGGACCCTTTAAGGAATTAACGTAGTATCTTCTTATTGATGATATGTCCACTGGCCACTGAAGTCCATCACATTAATGCTCTTCATAAAACTCCAAGAACTATTATTTCCTTCTTTCAATTGGTTTTAGCCAATGATGCCTTTAAATTCTCTAGTCTTTGTATTATTTATGAGTTTCTTTTCTGATTCAAATTTAAACTATCTAAAGTATTTCCTAAGCATCAATTACTCCTGAACTGAACTGATGAGTAAACCTTTGTGTCAAGGATCATACCTTGATATTGCTAAATATGCAGCTGTCATTCAATTAACAATATTTGATGGGTTAATTTCATGTATATTTGTACCTTATGCCTCTGATTTAAGTAAATATATATATTTCTTTTTGCCACTACCAAATTCATGAATTTTGAGATTTGCAAATCTATATTATTACTTATAAATTCTATTTTTCAATTCTTGAGTTCCTTGTTCCATCCTATTTCTCAAAAAAAAAAAAAAAAATTCAACCAACCAGATCCAGTGGCAGATTTTTAAATGACAGAAAGTAGGAAGGTGATAAGAGAGGTTTTGTTGCTGGCAGTTCAAAGATTAAGCAAAAAGCAATAATTTTTTCTCTTATTTATAAAATCCCATTTCATTAATTCACCATTTAAAATTCAGTTCTACTAAGCCTGTATAACTCCAAAGATCATATTCAAAATGAACAAATTTTATGTTTTTATAATTAATGAATTTTTACTTATTTACATGCTTTTCAATTCACAATTGTTCCATTCATATTCATTTCTGATCATGAATCATCTCATGAAGTTCCCGTTACGCAGTTAGTCATGGCTGCTTATCCAGTCACCTCAAATCTTTTTAAACTTTCTTTGATTAATTCAACTAGTTTTGCTGTTTTTTTTTTTCATGAAAGCTAACATGTGCCTTCTCCCTTTTCTTATACATGATTTTATGTATTTGCTAATATTGTGTAAATTTAATTACTAGGACTTGAGGACCTGTTGACGGTTGATAGCTTTGGAGAGAGATGATTTCTTCAATGAGTGTGATCCCTGTTGGTGCAGCATACACTAGCAGATCACTCCATACCCATGTACATATGGGCAGCCCAAATTATACTCAGATCTTATTAATGATATGAAAACAGGAGGGGGTGTGCACATGAGCTTGGAATCTGTAAGAAATTATGGGGACGGGAAGGCGAATATGATCAAAATATATGCATGTATGGAATTCTCAAAGAATTCATAAAAAATATTATGTCTTAAAACTGATAACATGAAGTTGGAAGATGATGTGTTGCAGTGGAGTCCAGAGAGAGTTAGAGTGGGAAAATGACAAAAGTATGATCAAGTACATGGTCTACATGTATGATATTCTCAAAGGGATAAATACAAATATTTTAAAATATGTTTGATTCTCATTTATCTAGTTAAACTTACAAGTCTAAGATAGGGATGCATTCTTTTTGCTGCTCTTCATGACTTGTCAGTTGTATTAGAAATCTCATATGAATATGGATTTCTTATCTTACTTTTCCATCTCCACACTTCGTTTTGATTTTTTAAAATATCAATCACTGGTTGCTGACAAAGACAGGAAAGAAAACATTACAATCCTACTGTTTAGTTTCTCTTCTGTTTCTGAGATAACACATGCAGACAAAAAGCAACTCACAAAAGAAAGGCAGTGCTCACGGTTCCAAACTTTGGGCAGAGTGCAAGGAATCTTAAGGAAGAAGAGGGAGATATAAATACCTGGAGGACTCTACGTAGCAGTGTATCAAAGCAGCTGCTGAGACTCATAACTAGACCTTGGGCAGAGTGCAGGGAATCATATGAAAGAAGCGGGAGTTAATAAGACCTGGAGAAGACAGGAGCTCCACCAGAACCAAATATATCTGGGCACAGGGATCTTTTCTGAGGCTGATACTCCAAACAAGGACCACACGTGTAGATAACCTAGAACCCCTGCTCAGACATAGCCCATAGCAGCTCAGCATCCAAGTGGGTACCCTAGTAAGGGGAACAGGAACTGTCTCTGACATGAACTCAGTGGCTGTCTATTTGACCTCTGCCCACCCCACCCCCCAAGGGAGGAGCAGCCTTGCTAGGCCACAAAGGAGGACATTGCAGCCAGTCCTGATGAGACCTGATAAGGTAGAGTCAGATGGAAAAGGAGGAGGGCCTCCCCTATCAGTGGACTTAGAGAAGGGTATGGGAGGAGATGAGGAAGGGAGGACGGGATTGGGAAGGAATGAGGGAGAGGGCTAAAGCTGGGATAAAAAGTAAATAAACTGTAAAAAAAAAAAAAATTATCAAAAAAAAAAAAAAAAGAAGAAAGAAGAAGAAATACCTGGAGGGGACAGGGGCTTCACAAGGAGACCAACATAGCCAAAAAAATCTGGGCTCCGGGCCCTGGAGAGACTAATGAATCAACCAAGGATTATTCATGGAGAGGACCTAGACACCCTGCTCAGATGTAGCCCATGGGCAGCTCAGTTTCCATATGGGTTTCACTATGGGGATGTTTCTGACACTCACTCAGTGGCTACTTCTTTGATCACCTTCTCCTGGAGAGGTGACCTAACTAGGCCATAGCAAAAGAGGGTTCTGACAGTCCTGCTGAGACCTGAGAGGCTAGGGTCAGATAATAGGGGAAGAGGACCTCCTCTATTAGTGGACTGGGGGAAGGCATGGGGGGAAGGACAGAGAGTGAGGCTGGGAGGAGATTGAGGGAGGGAGCTACATATGGGATACAAAGTGAATAAATTGTAATAAATAATAATAATAAATAAAAATGCATTTGAAGATTTAATTTTCTCTTCATATGTCTGGATAAATAATAAGACATAATCTTTTGGCTCTTAATTGCATATACTTCTATAACTTCACAAAAGGACAACGCTAGATACTATTTGCCAAAAAAAAATTATTCATAATGCTTTTTATCACCATATCCTTGTCTGTAGCCTCAACAGGTAGGCCTCCAGGGGAGATAAAAAGTAAATGTGAAATACAATTCTTAGCCTTGCTGAATGTTCAAAATTCACCAAAAAGCCCATGTTTACCTTTTCTCACAGCAGAGGCGAACACTGCAACGCTTTCCCTCAAGAGACCTAGCCTCTACTGGAAAATGAGGGTTTTGATTAGAATTGTACTCATTTAAATCATTTTTTAACTTTAAACAAAATTTTATTACACATAGGTTGTCACAGAATTGCTTCTTTTCTACTTTGTACACAATTATTTTTGCTTTCCTCAGAAAGACTGCTTCTGAACATCTCATGTGGTGATTCAAGCACTGACTTCAATGCTAACTCTAACAGCAAACTAGAAATGCTTAAGTGATTTAAGCTGAAAGCAGGGTACTGATATATGGCTCTTGATCTCAGTATCAGGCATGTACAAATGTCTTTATTAGAAACAAAATAAATTACATGTAGGCAGGGAAAAAACGGGACATGGAGCAGGATTGTGATTAGGATACATTGTACACAAGTATGAAGTTTTCAAAGAATACTAAAATTTTTCATGAGTTTCATGAAAAACATTTTAATCTCAATGTTTTTAAAGTGTCAATATTTTATTTAATTTTTAGAGACTTATGTATATCATTGAAAATAGTTTAACTTACTGTGAGTTCTCTGGTGTTTTATTTTGTACTTTTCTATATCTTCTTTGACTTTTAGACCTATGCTCAGTCTAGATTTAATATGTTTATAACATATGAAGCATGAGAAGATATGAATACATGCAATGTAATTTATTGAAATTATTTCCATATACCCTCTACTCTACAACTCTAAGTTGACATTTGTAAATAGACATTTCTTTTTTTTCTGAGATTTAAGAACAAAGACAAAATTTACTCTTTTATGAAACAATCATATAGATTCTACATTAGAAAAAATGAGTTTCAAAATACTAATATTAGCTAATGAAGGAGAATGTTTGAGGAATAACAGAATCAAATAAGGTGGTCCTCATTTGCCACAGGTCACTGTTTTGAAAATTTGCAATTCGTGTGAGAAAGAATAATTCGCCAAGCACAGCTCAATTAGATGCTCTGAGCTCTGGCATTAGATTGAGGCTCCAGGGAGTGGAGTGATGGGGTTCATGCAAAGAAACAACCTGAGGATTGGAAAGAAACCAGCCAAACTGATAACATAAACCAGCATAGGGAATACACAAGAATATTATGTGTTTCAAATAGCAAGCCTTAAGACCATCACAGTGAATGGTTTATCAGGTGGGTGTTCAATCTACTCAATATTGGGGATTTAATAAGAGGAGGTTAGTGTAGTCAGACTCTCTCCCAACAGCTCTAAAAATAGGAAGGCAAAAGGCCCAACTGCATTACAGAAGCAAAATTAAGAATATTTGTGTAAATATAAAAATAACCAGTATCTCACGAGATAATATCCTATAACAATTATAGGGTATAAAAAGAAGCTGGAAATATGCCTGAAGTAGCAAAACAAAAACAACAACAACAAAAAGTAGTCAGTTGAATCACATCAAAACTGACACAGATGTTGAAATTAGCGCAAAAAGATATTTTTAAAATAACCATTTTATATGCATCCTACATAAATATCAAGTCAGTAATTAGAAAGAACTTAAGATATTTTTTATTCTTAGATATGAAATTACAGTATCTGAGTTGATAAATACTTTGGTTGGAATTAAAACACAGTAGTGGATAATAGCCAGTGAAACACAAGATAAAAATAATCCTTGAAAATTATGGTAATATCAACAAGGTTTAAAAGAAAAATCAGGTACAATAGTGTAATGCAAGCCCCCAACAGAAGGGGTGCTGCAGAGACAATTCAAGAAACAAGCATTAAATGTATTGAGTTAACCCAGTTCATAAACCTCAATGGCACTGGAACACAAAAAAATTAATGACAACAAAACCCTCACAAGATGCATAGCCTTTAATTAACATCAAATACTTTCAATCCACAAAAGAGAAAAAAAAATCAAGTAAAAAGATAAAGAAAAGGTAAGGCATATTTTTTTTTTTCATCTCAATCAATGTGTATTGAAAAAACAAGCAATTTTTTTGAAGTTGTAATTTTTATGTATATATATATATATATATATATACATATACATATACATATAAGTTGGCTTTAAAATGGAAATGGAAAACAGAATAAGATATAATAAAATATAGACAATAATACTTAAAAGTAAACTTTGAAGAATAGCATTGTATAATTTTAATAAATAATATACATCTAACTAAAATATTGAGGATTGTATAATATGGCAGTAACAGAGGAGTAGAAAACAGTCGGATAGTAGATAACACACTAAACCCACGGAAGTACTACCTTTGAAAAAGTTTGCGAAAGCTGAGGAGATGCTTTAGTGGGTAAGAGTGTTTACTGAGCAAACAGGAGGACTGGAGCTCAGATCCCAAGCACTTCTGCAGAAAGCTGGATATAGTCAACCATGCCCTGCCTGTGAATGCAGCAGCTGATACTGGACAATGGAGAGGGTCACTGGGGTTTACTATCCAGTCAGGCAACTGAAAAAATTTTACATTAATAAAAGACCGTGCCTTAGGGGAGTAATTGAACAGTGATAGAGCAGGGCCCAATGTTCTCCTACAGTCTCTGTGCACGTGAATAATCAGTTAGAACTATACACACGTGTGTGTACACGGCCTGCATCATATACACAGATAAAAAACTAATTATAACTTAAAAATTAAACACAAAATGTGCTAGTAATTGTTGGATGGGTTTGTCTTTAAGTGCGAATTAAAGTGTGGTAGTAGATAGCTACCTTAGGGCAATTATTATTTTTTATTCTCTAGAAGTTGTGGTGGATTGAATAAGAATGTCCCCCCATCTTCATTCATATATTTTAATTCTTAATCATCAAAGAGTAGCATTACTTGAGAAGGATTAGGAGGCGTGGCCTGTTGAAAAGTACGTTATTGGGGGTGGGTACAGGGCCCAATATCTCTCTATTCTTCTTGCTTGAAGATTTAGATGTAGAACTCTCAGCTACTTCTTCAGCATCGCCATGCCCATCTGAGTGCTACCATTTTCCATGCCATGTTAATAAAGGACTGAACCTCTGAAAATGAGCAAACGCCCAATTAGATAATGTCTTTTATAATGGTTGCCATGTACATGGTATCTTAACAGAGCAACAGAGTAGTGACTAAGGCAGAAGTTGGGTACCATTGAGTGGGATATTTCTGTGACAAGCCTTACCATCATGCATGTTGTTGGAATGTGGACTTTGGAAATTTGGAGAAGAAAAGCAGTTTTGAACTCTTCAAGAGGGGCCTAACTGACTACACTATTAAGAGCATGGAAGACAGTGGTGCAGAGAAAGATTTTCATTATGATGTCCTGGCTCAAGATGGTTCAGAGGGGAAGAATATTAGTAAGCTACCCAGAGACTGTTTTGAGATATTTTGGCAAAAAAGAAAAAAAGAAAGAAAGAAAGAAAGAAAGAAAGAAAGAAAGAAAGAAAGAAAGAAAGAAAGAAAGAAAGAAAGAAAGAAAAAGTGACTGCTTTCTGCCCTCATCCACAAATTCTGCCTAAGGCTAAACTGAAGAGTTGGTAGAGAAAATTCCAAGACAGCCTGGCATTGACTATGTACCATGGTTATTAGTGCTCATGCTTGTGCAGATTATATAATAAAAAAGGAGTAAGCTGAGTCAGGAAAAATACAAATTATACACTTTGAGGTAAAAAGCAGCACAAGAAAAAGTAACATAGAAGACAAAAGTTCCAATACGCAAGGAGATAAAAACATTTAGGGAAAAGCCTAATTCTAAATGGAATAAAGAAAGTGATATCCTCAGGGCAAGATCCCACTCACCTAAGCTTCCAAATTGTGAAAAGGAATTAAATAGAAATTCACCAACCTCAGAGAGCTGATGCAGATAATTGGGCTAGGGAGCCATGTTCCAGCCCAAGCCAGCAGCAGAACTTGACAGCTACAGGCACACGGTTTGGGTTTTAGAGAGAATAATATAAGAGGTTATGGAACCTCCCACTGTGGCTAAGCTGCTGAGCCCATGCATGTACCAGGTGTGTTCTTGCAGGAAGGTCAGGGAAGTCATTGAGAAAAGTTGTGAATGTAAAGCCTAGATTTCTCTGGAGACTACAAGATGTTGGAGATACCAGAGCTCTGATATACCTGCTGAGAAGAGCTGTTAAAACAGCATGGAACAAGTCCAAGAAAAAAAACATATTTTGCAGTAAGCAGAGCTCCAATAAGGAAGTTGAATATCCAAAGAGCACTTTAACACCAGACTTGAGATGAAGAATTTGGAAATTGCCCTGTTGGTTTTCATTCTTGTTTTGGTCCAGTGTTTTCTCTCTCTCTTTTTTTTTTCCCTCTTGAATGGAAATATATGTCCTATGCCACTGTAAGTGTGAAGTATGTGATCTCCTTTTATACATTTTATTTACAGAGGTGTTTAGTTAAGACATTGTTATGAGGGGCTAGCAAAATGGCTAAGAGGTTGAGAGCACTGGGCTGCTCTTTTAGAGGTCCTGAGTTCAATTCCCAGCAACCACATGGTGGGTCATAACCATCTATCATGAGATATAGTACCTTCTTCTGGTCTGTAGGCATAACCCGGGTAGAATACTGCATAAATAAAAAAAAATCTTAAAAAAAATAAAAAGACATTGCTATGAGTCTCAGAAGGAATTGTGAACTTTGGACTTTGAAATAGTGGGGAGTCTGTGAGAGACTATGGGAATGTTTGAAGTTAAACTGATATTTTTTCCACATTATGATATGGCCACAAGCCTATGGAGGCCAGGGAGTCGAAGGGATGATTTTAATAAGAATGGCCTCGATAGGCTCATATACTTGAATACTTAATCATCATGGAGTGGCACTACTTGAGAAGGATTAGGGGCTTTGGCCATCTTGAAGAAAGTATATCACTTGGGGGGTGGACTTTGTGGTTTCAAAAGCCCACACTGGGTCCAGCGTCTTTCCCTTCTAGATGTTTGCAGAACCAGATGTAGAACTTTCACCTATTTTTCCATCACTATGGCTGCCTGAATGACCCACGTTCTCTGCCACGGTCATAACAGACTAAATTTTGGAAATTGTAAACAGTTCCTGATTAAATAAGTGATTTTTTTTTTTTTTTTGGTGAGAATTGCCGTGGTCATTGTTTCTTTTCACAGCAATAGAACTGTGGCCAAGATAAAGATGCTGCAAAGATATAATCAGAAGCACTCTTCCACTGTGTTAAATATAGAAACTCAGTGTCTTAGATGAGATTTTTGTCCCTGTTCCCAAGCATAAATTAATCAATGGTCGTCTTACTTCAAAAACAGTTTGAGAAATCCTTATAAATTCTAACTTCACATGGTATAACTGAATGAATAAAGAAGGCGTCTTCAACTTTAACTCACAAAACTAAGATTATCCAAGAATGTGATTGCTCTAATCAAAATTGTTTGCTTTTGTCATCACTCTTACAAAAGAAGAAAAACTTAATGTATTTATTGGTCCCTCTTTAGCCATAGCTTCTTCAACCCCTGTAATTATACAAACTAAATTAACATGTTAGTTTTTTAGTTACCAATGTTCCTTATACTTTTGCCAATTACCCAGTGTTGTCAGTGGCGATTAATATTTACTTTTGATATATCTTCTGGTAATTCTTTCTGTTAAGCCTAACAGCTGTATAACCAAATCACCACACAGAGACTGGGTTTATTTAATTAACCTAGAACACAATGCTGGGCAATAGTTACTCCATCCTAAACCTCCAAGCCCTTATAATTTCCTAACATTCAGATTTCCCAATTTATACTTGTTTTTAGTTATATCTTATGTCCAGTCCATCTCTCCACGTAGTTCCAAAAACTTTCCTCCAGCTCTGTTCTCCGAGCTTTCTTGCCCCTTCTCCTCCCACTCATTTCCTGCCCTTTAGCTCCTCCCCTTTTTTCTGTCCTCTGGCTCCTCCCAGCTCAACATTGTGTCTAGTTGCTTTATTTTGGCCTGTTTACACAACAGTTGAGAGAGGATGCTTAGAATGAGTATCAAAGTGCAATATCCAGATTGAAACCAGAGAGTGGGTGTGTGGGGGGAGTCAGCATTTGAAGTAACAAGGGTAAGGTGCATACATTTCAAAAGAACATGATACCAACAACCCAGAATGAAAGAACTACCTTCTTTGCCTTCTCTGTTCCAGACCTTGATATAAACAAATTTCTCTGCTTGCAGCTTTCTTGCTGTAGTCATTCTGTGTGTGTGTGTGTGTGTGTGTGCACGTGAGGAGAAGGAGGGAGGGAGAGTGTATGTGTTTTCTGGTCATTCTTGGTAGAAAGATGTTTCCTGGCACTTCATTGTCAGAAGTGGAATTGGATTGATAAACAATAGGATGTTTAGTATTTTGAAAAATAATATTCAAGTTAACATCAGAAAATTACTTATAGTGATTAATACTTTTCTTCATTTTAATTTTTGTTCATTTAAAGTTCCTTCCCCTGTCTTTCTTTCTTAGTACACTTTCCCTCTCTTCCACATTTTTCCATTTCCTCTTCTTCCTTTATTCATTTCTCTAGCTTTTCCTTCTTGCTTTAATTATTTTCTAAAAATCTGTATTTAGAAGAGGATACGATGATCTCATTCTCACTGAGTTTCAACTATTGATCACATAAAGTTCCCTTCTAGAATAGAATATTTATTAAAATGGAGATACTTTTAAGTAATCTCAACATGCCTAAGCTTCTTCTTTCTAAAACTTGTTTTGTGGCATTGGAAAACTTTAAAGTGTATTCTGTCCTTTTCATAACTAAATATCAATCCCTTGCAGGTAAAATCAAGTACAAGGAGGCAAACTGCAGTAATGTGCATTTATGTATGGTAATGTCTCTATTATAATAAAATCATTTTTCCATGAGGTGTTTGTGTTAAGAAAAACAATTTTATAGATAAAACTACTGGGAAAATACCAGCAGATAAAACTTTATAGAAGGAAAAGAACTTATTTTATTTGTTTTGTGATGCTAAGAAGCTAATAGGCTCCAATATCATCTTCAGAACTTCTGACTCTGGGGAATGGGAAAATAATAAACTCTGGGAAAAAAAAGGAAATACAACATAACACATCTGTGAGCCTGAATGTGTGGGTACAGTGTACTTTTTTGTTTTTAGGCAATAAACACAGAATGAAGCTGATGTGTAAATACTCTGCAAATCATAGGAGGGAAGAAGGCAATTACACTGGGTCTTTCAAAGTAATTGGTGTTCAATAGAAGTATGCAAGGGGTAGTTTGAACCACATTAAACAAAGAAGTACCCATATAGGCAGAAATTTGGAAATCTAGAAATTCAGAAATATGAGAAGGCTGGTGAGGAATCCTAAGACATCTGGAGAAAAGCAGTATGGAGGTTGTGAGGATCAGGGCATGTTGGCTACCAGTGTGTGTAAGACGGTCTATCTATGTGAGTGTAACCAAAAGCCACTAACATTTTTTGATCAACTAATTCCATACTAAGCAGAAACAAAAGGCAATTTAGACCCTTAGGACATTATCAGAAGAGTATGCTGCTCATACATGATTCAAACCAGCATGATGAGAGACTTTCTTGCAGAGAATAATTTGATAACTTTCTAACATGAAGCTCCTGTGTCCTTAGAAATATGCATCAACTTTTTGTTGTTATATGTAGTTTCCCGATGCTGTATTATAGAGCTGTGCCTATTTATATGGCCTGTAGTGTTCATAAAATTCTCTGTGAAAGCATCACCTCTATCTACTGCAAGTGGGCTTAGGAAATTCAAGGAGTATGTTTTTGGAGGAAGATTAGGCATGTTCAAATAATTATCAAGTAAGAACTAATGGTTCCAGGTATAAGGCAATGAGACCATGTCAGACAGTTAGTATGTTTTAGGTGGGACTATCAGAAACATATGTTGCAATGGATTTAGGAGAGGTAGGAAGACACATAATCTGAATCTTGAATATATTTAATCTGAATCTTGGATATATTCTATTATCTATCTGTCTATCTATCTATCCATTCTATAAGTTTTACTGCAGTAGAGAACCTTAACTCGTACACTCACTTTTTTCTTCCTAGAAATGCCACTATCTATATAATCTTGAAGACTGCCTTTCCGAATACGCATTCACCAATACACTTTGTGTATACTATATGTGTGTATAGCATCTATACACATACGCAAATGCCAGAGAAGAATGTTAGGTAACTTCTTTTAATATTCTCTACATTAGTCCCATGAAACAGAGGCTCCACTGAATCTAGAGTTCACTGTTTCAGCTAGGCAGGTAGCCAACAAGGCCTGTCATCTATCTCCTTATATTTCCCATAGCAGTGGGTTTGAAAGTTCTTAAAATACACCAAAATTATTATGTGGGAACTGAGAATCAAAATCAGGTTCCCATATTTATTAAAAAAAAATCACTCCTATCAGATAAAACATCTCCCCAGTCTTTCATTGTTTTTAGTTGTAGAATTACAATTAATTTACCAAGTAGAATTACTGTCCACAGGGGCAGTATGCATCATACTATCTTTAAAACAATTAAAATTTAGAGGTCAGAAATTGTATTTTGATTGTTTTATTGTGGATGATGATGTTATTCTTAGCTTTTAGAGTGGGAGAGGATATCCTCATAGCATCAGACCCCCTGAGCACTGTAGAAACAGGACTGGACTAAAGAATAAGGTAGTGAAGTTTAGAAGAAGCACAAAAGTGTTCTCAGTAAAGCCCTGATAATAGTCCTCATAATGGAAGATCAAAATGAAGGTAGAATTTATCAAACTCTGACATAGATACCTGCTATGGTTTTGTAGTTGGGTGTGTTTCCACAGTATTTCTGGTTCTTTTATTTTAGATCTGATATTCAGTTTCAAGTCTGAATCAGGATTGCATTAATTCTTTTTTTTTTAACCTCCTAAAAATGGCATGGTAGGTATTTAGTCTAAGTTTACTATCATTTATCACCTCCCACATTTGCTCAGTAACTCTGTCAACTCTATTTGGTTGTATCTGATATGTTATCTACAGAAACTTCAGAAAATATTTTAATGATTAGTTTTAGATTTTTGTTATTTGTGGCTTCATATTTTGGATTAAAATATTCTTTTGTATGACAAATAAAATATCTTTGTTCTATAGGTTTTCCAGTATGACATTAAGTAAGCATTAACCACTGGCAAAAACAGAAAAAAAAAAAAAAACTGGCTATCAAAAATGTGGGGGTGGGGGGTGGGAGCTAATAGAAAGATGTTAACAAAGATAACTGTAACTAGAACTGTCTTGCTTGTGATGGTTTGAAAAAGAATGGCTCCCGAGGCTCATATATTTGAATGCTTATTCACCAGGTAGTGGAACTATTTTAAAGGATTAGAATAGTTAAGATGTATGGCCTTGCTGGAGGAAGTATGTCACTGGGGATGGGCTTTGAAGTTTCAAAAGCCCATGCTAGGCCCAGGAGCTGCCCCCCCCTTTCTCTCTCTGTCTCAGTCTATCTCTATTTGTCTATCTGTCACTGTCTCTGTCTCTGTCTCTCTTTCTCTGTCTCTCTGTGTGTGTACATGTCTTTGGATCAGGGTATAGCTAGCCACTACTGCTCCAGCTTCCATGGCTGCCACCATATTCCCTACAATGATGATAATGTACCAGGTTTCTGAAACTGAAAACAAGCCCTCAATTACATGTTTTCTTTTGTAAAAGTTTCTGTGGTCATAGTGTCTCTTCACAGCAATAGAATAGTGATTTAGACAATTACACATGATTTTAAGAACGAATAATACTTTACTACTTACATTTAAGTGGTGGATAGAAAGAAACAAAAGAGCAATTTTGAAAGTTAATTTTCATGGACTTGTCGCAGTTCACCTGTTCCATATGTGTGGATGGCACTCTCCAAACAGAGTCTACAGAGATTGCCTATTTATAGATCAGAGTGTTTTCCTTCTGCTAAAGAGAAACAAAATCTCTCAGAAGCTCTTTGTGGGTCAGCATGGTTAGTTGCTGTACATTGCTCTGCACGCATCAATGCAGTAACTTTGATGCTTCTGGAAGACTTGGGGCATACAGAGTTGTTTCTAAGTTAAATACTCAGTCTGTACAGTGGGACTTTGGACCCACCTGCTGCACAAACGAAGACACAGAGACTTTTTTAATATTTTAAAGCTCAGGCCTTTGGCTGGGCAGATTCCCAGCTACCTGTTTAGCATAGTCCTGGCATTACATGCCACCCCGTGGCCAGCTTTACCTCTCTGCTCCTGTTCATGTCCAGCATTCACCTCAATGTCCCACTAGCAAATCTCTCACCTTTGCTTTTTTTTTTTTATCACAGTCTCTCTCTTTCTCTTTCCCTCTTTCTCTGAGAAGTTCCATCCTCTGTTTCCTGCCTGGTTATCGGCCATCAAATCTTTATTACATTCAATAGGCAAGAGAGGAAGGATGAATGTCTACAAAATATGAGATTGGTGATGGGCCACAGAATATCAATATGAAGGTCTGGTTAGTACTTACTTGCTGGTTAGTACTTAGCTCTCTGCTGGTTTAGCAATCAACAATTTAATATACAGAGACACACCTTCACACAATACACCTCACCAGCTCTCCCTTTTCATCCAATGTTTTTTTTCTCTAACAGAAATAAACTATATACAATAAGAACAGTTATGAGAGTCACCAGGTAAGAATTAAATTCTCATTTACCAACTTTAAAACACCTTTTTAGACGTAAACAACTTAAGCTTTTATAAACTTCCAACCTTCATAAACTTTATACCTCTATACAAGTTTTTCTTTTCTGAATCTTGTAACAAGAAAAACTGTAAGACTATTGCTATCTAGTCTTTGACCCCAGAAAAGATCTGAGAAGGCTAAATTCTATCTGAGTAAACAGAAAGTGCAGAGCAAGCATTCAAAACTAAAAAAAAAAAAAAAAAGACAGAAGTTTTTGGCTATGTGGACAGTCACTCAAGGTTTTTCTGTGTCTTTGGGGCATCCATTTTCAGCTGTCAGGCATAGAAGACTTTTCAGTGAAGCAGGAATTTTGAAGGACTGTCCTACCTTATCTCAGCAAAGTGGGATAGTCGACTTCTCAGTGTCCTGCTTGTCCACAGTTTTAACACTTTGCTATCCACATTTGAGGTAAAGGGTAGTTTTTGGCCAAGGTCCAGCTTTACCACATTTTAAGCAAGTCCCATGTAGAGATTCTTTGGTGCTCATCATCTTCTTTGGAGATGGGGGTTCTGCCAAAAGCCGCTGTGTCTCTCTTTGTTATCTTGTTAAAGTATCTCTTCACTGCCTTTTCCTGTAGGTCTGTGAGTTGTGTGAAGACCACCTCTATTTAAAGCAGACAGAAAAATGTTGTTTGTTTCTAGCTATTTACTTTCTGTTTAACTTTGAAAACATACAGAAGGCTAAATAAAGCTTTTTTCTGTAATTGACTAAACTAGAACCTAACATGACTACAAGTATTCTTATCCCAGCATATCTTCCTTTATGTAGCCACAGTCTCTCAATGACATAAATATATCTAGTCCAGTTATAGTGTTCCATAGCTAAGACCTCTTTAAATATCTTTTTTTTTACATTTTTTAAAATTCTTTATTAATTACGCTTTATTCACTTTGTATCCCCCCTGTGGTTCTCTCCCTCCTCCCGTCCCAATCCCTCCCTTCCTCCATCCTCTGCATGCCCCTCTCCAAGTCCACTGATAAGGGAGGTCTTCTTTTCCTTCCTTCTGATCCTAGTCAATTAGGTTTCATCAGGAATGGCTGCGTTGTCTTCTTCTGTGGCCTGGTAATGCTGCTTCCCCCTCAGGGGGAGGTGATCAAAAAGCAGGCCAATCAGTTCATGTCAGAGGCAGTCCCTGTTCCTATCACAATGGAACCCACTTGGAAACTGAACTGCCATGGGCTACATCTGTGCAGGGGTCTTAGGTTATCTCCATGTATAGTCCTTGGTTGGAGTATCAGTCTCAGGAAAGACTCCTGTGCTCAGATTTTTTGGTTCTGTTGCTCTCCTTGTAGAATTCCTGTTCTCTCCAGATCTTACTGTTTCCCACTTCTTTCATAAGATTCCCTGCATTCTGTCCAAAGGTTTCCCATAAGTCTCAGCATCTGCATTGATAGTCTGCTAAATATCTTTAGATCTAGCATCTCTATGGGCTGCCACCCAAATTCTTCATGACCTTTTGTGTTTCTCTCGTCTGGAGAGACTTCTCTTAGTGTAACTGGAAAAATCATCGTAGGTTGTCTAATGGACTTGGACTGCCATCTTGCAGTCTTATCATCAGGTGGTGCCATAGCATCCAGAATGGATTTCTCTGAAAATTCTTTATTCTCATTTAAAGGATCTTCCAACTGCTGTTCTATCACCTTTAATCTAGCATTTCATTTCTCACTCTTTTCTCTGTCTAAGTCTGCCTTATTTTTATCTTTCTTAGAGAGGATATAGAAAACTATAATTGTTATCAAATTGTAATTATTTCCAGGCTGATAGTCAAAATAAAATTATACAGGATCCAAGTGCCCTCTGCCACATTGTTTTCCATATTTTAACATGGAAAGTATTTTTTTTAACCAAAGGAGATACTTTATTATGAGCTCCTGAGCTCTAGTTTTTCTTGTCCTGTACAGTTTCTTTCTATGACTATCTATACCCATTCTGTTTTGTTTTTTTCTGTCTTCAGTGTCTACTAACATGTACAGAACCCTTATTTCTCTTTCACTGCTTTCAAATATTTGTATTTATTTCTGTATTTAAGTCTCTATAAACTCTTTCTTCTGGGAAGTGCACATTTCAAGCATACATTACCAGCTCAAGAAGTTTGGAACATGAACTCCTCAGACATTTGTAGCTGCTCCGGGTAAAGTGCTTCCTCCTTCCCCTGCCTGCTAGCTTCAGGTCCTGGCCTGCTGCACAGTCTGGGAAGGAGCTGGCCACCAGCCACTCTGGGCAGGTTGCAGTGCTGATTGGCCCCGGTTATGCCGCGGGCATGAGCTGGAAACCTGTGTTCCCAGGTAGTCAGGTTGTGAGACAACCTCACGATAAAACTCCTCACAGGCTTCACTTGCTTGTGGGCACAGCTTCTAGCTGCTGCTGCTGCTGTGCCAGTAGCCACTGGCAGAACAGACAGGGGTGGTCCTGTGGAGCTGCATCTTCCATGGTTTCTCCACAGTTTCTGCCATCTGCCACTCATAGCCAGGCAGTCTGAAGCACTCAGCTCACAGAATAACATGCTCACCATGATGAAACAGCTTATGGTAACTAGAAAACTGTAGCTTCCCTGCTGCGCTTTCAGGTCTGGATCCCGAATACGGAACGTGTGGCCTAATGCTTGAATCTAGTGGATTATGTGCCTAAATTCCTGGCTCAGGTTGGTATACCAGATATAGTGTGGGGCTTTTGTGGACCTGTCATCAGTATAAATAAGACAAGGATATTTTTATATAGTTTAAGGTTAGATGTTTTAGCTGAGTAGATTCCGAGCCAGCATTCTAGCTTAACCTAATGAATTCTGGCACTATGTCCCACCATGTGGCCAGATCTCCCTTTGCTCCTGTTCACCTCTTCTCATCCACCTCAGTGTCCCATTGATGAATCTTCCACCTTCGCTTTCTTCTCCTAGCACCCTGCCTTCAGAAGTTCTGCCCTCCACTTTCCGCCCAGATATTTGCTGTCAACTCTTTATTACATCCAATAGGCAAGTGAGGAAGGGTGAATGTTTAGAAAATATAAGAATCCTGATGGGCCATAGAAATAACAATACCAAGTTCTGGTTAGTACTTAGCTCTCTTCTGGTTTAGCAATTAGCAATTGAACAAACAGAGACACATCTTCACACAGTGTACCCCAACAATTCTGTGTTCAGTATTTTGTAAATAAGTCACTGAGTAACTTTGTTATTTCAAGACAGAATTCTGTGTTTAGAGTTACAGGAAACCTTCTTGATCATAATGAAATTAAGATTAGATGTAGTCAGTAAAAGCCTTAAAATAACACAGTGTTATCCTGAACAAGACAAAAGGAAGGAAGATGTCTTTGGAGACACCATCTGGTCAGGCTGATACAAAGCTTCAAAGAAAAGAATCACACAACTGCAGATCTCACTTGAAAACTATTTGTTTCTCTTTGATTCCATATTCCATAGTTGCTTTGAAATAGAAAAAAAAAGAAAAACACAAAAATAAAAGGAAGAAAGAGAATCCCATCACCAAATTCAAAACTATTCAGAAGCTATTAAAAATGTGATAAATAACCTATAAGAATTGTGATTGATCCTTGAAGACTACAATTTCTCCACAGTGAATTTGCAAAATCTTGTTGGGAATCCTTGGTTGGCATCTGCCTTGCATAATCCCAACAATCTCTTCAAATTTCATTGAATTTCTACCCAATCTTCTTGCCTCTAAACCCAGATGTTTGAAGACATTTGAGAATTTGGATGGTGGTCAATAATTGGAACAAAACTGAACCTTCCTTGACCTTTCTCAAGGGATTCTATAAAAAATCTTTAGGCTTATACCACCCAGCACTCACCTGGAGAGCTGTTCTCTAAAGGTTCCATTTGAATGAAGGCTTTACCCATTGACTTTGCTTAGGTTTCTTCCTTGTGTTAACTCTCTCAGTGTTCATGCCATTTTTTTTTTGTTGTTGTTGTTGTTCCTCTTTGTATTTAATTCTGAAACAATCTTTACTTCTTGGTTGCATTATTCATGGATAAAATTTGCCCTTTTGAATACTTAGTGGATTTTACTGTTTCACAGCTTAGTCCCTATAGGAGGTTATTATCCTCCAACTCCAGGGAGTTTCCCCTGAATTGGAACTGCCCTTTGGAAGGAAAATGCACACCAAATGCCTAAGAGTTTCTTGATGCCTTTCTTTCTTTCTTTCTTTCTTTCTTTCTTTCTTTCTTTCTTTCTTTCTTTCTTTCTTT